>NC_139679.1:105515451-106025451 GCF_964106915.1 Podarcis gaigeae
TGCAGAATTCTGGACTGTTGTGACAGATTTAGCCCAAAATACAAGCAGCCCTGAGCATCGTAAACAGTAGATGGAACAGGGCAGGGAAGTGTTAACTGGAGCCAAAAAGTGTAGTGGGGGAAGTGAGTTTGGGGTGGTTTGGGGCAAGCTTTATTTTTAGGGGAGAGCTGACTGGAGCTTTGGAGAAGGCGGGGGAAATAAGGAGAGTTGAGGGGTGATATGGCATTAGCCACAAAAAAAGAGCAGTGAGTGAAAAGAACACACATCATCTAACACACAGAAAGATGGGAGAAACAGGAAGAGAGTCAAGGCACATTTATATAAAGAGTTGTGTGCGCTCCACAATGCTGTGCAGAAAGGTGAGGGGGCACATTTATTTTTAGGAAAGGCAATTTTCTACCTCTGGCGACTGCAGCGAGAAGCATGAGAGTACATTGTCAGCATCTAACAATCTTCAGCACTGCAGTGGGAGCTTAATAGGACTCCCAGCAGCCAACAGGGTGAGCTGTTCCTTGGATTTCCTCCCCAAGCAGCAAAACCAGAATCACAGGGAAGCCAGAGGGGCACAGCTCTTGACTAAAATCAGAGGGAGAAATGGGGCAGCAGTTGTGGGTTTCCTGAAACCATGATTCAAGAACTTGAGGATACATTCTGCAAAATAGGGAAATCATCTGCACGATTTGCTTAACTGTGCACTTAATAGAATCCAGGTTTTATTGCTGCAGAGTTTTGTAGGTCTACAGGTATTAGTAATGTCGGTAAAATGCAGGCATGTTTCTCTCTTGCATATCTGCAAGGGAGAATGAGACAGCTCAGTGCAGAGCCCTGCTTATGTGCAAGGCTCAGGAGCCTGACCCTGATGCAGTTGAAAGCTGTGTTCCTCCTGAGGGCCTTATGAGGACACAGGTGACATGCTCCTAGTGGCAGAAAGAGGAGATAGAGCAGAAAGAGGCATCAGTAGTCTAAAAGAGCACCGTTTGAGAGCTTCAGTGTGGTGTAGTGGTTCGAGTGCTGGACTAGGACCTGGGAGACCAGGGTTCAAATCCCCACTTGGCCACAAAGCTCACTGGGTGACCTTGGGAGTCAGTCACCGCCTCTCAGCCTAGCCTACCTTACAGGGGTGTTGTGGGGGATTAGATGAGGAGGGGCAGAACCACGTATGCCACCTTGAGCTCCTTAAGAGAAAAGCAGCAAATAACTAATAGGCAATTGCTTTGCTAGCAGGTACAGGAAGGGCTGGTCTTGGCAAAATAATGCTCAGCACTTTGTTGTTGTTTAGTTGTTTAGTCGTGTCCCACTCTTCGTGACCCCATGGACCAGAGCATGCCAGGCACTTCTGTCTTCCACTGCCTCCCGCAGTTTGGTCAGACTCATGCTGGTAGCTTTGAGAACACCGTCCAACCATCTCGTCCTCTGTCATCCCCTTCTCCTTGTGCCCTCCATCTTTCCCAACATCAGGGTCTTTTCCAGGGAGTGGAATTTGCTGCCAAGGAGTGTGGTGGAGTCTCCTTCTTTGGAGGTCTTTAAGCAGAGGCTTGACAACCATATGTCAGGAGTGCTCTCATGGTGTTTCCTGCTTGGCAGGGGGTTGGACTCGATGGCCCTTGTGGTCTCTTCCAACTCTATGATTCTATGATTCTCTTCTCATGAGGTGGCCAAAGTCTTGGAGCCTCAGCTTCAGGATCTGTCCTTCCAGTGAGCACTCAGGGCTGATTTCCTTCAGAATGGATAGGTTTGATCTTCTTGCAGTCCATGGGACTCTCAAGAGTCTCCTCCAACACCATAGTTCAAAAGCGTCAATTCTTCGGCGATCAGCCTTCTTCATGGTCCAGCTCTCACTTCCATACATCACTACTGGGAAAACCATAGCTTTAACTATACGGACCTTTGTTGGCAAGGTCTCTGCTTTTTAAGATGCTGTCTAAGTTTGTCATCACTTTTCTCCCAAGAAGCAGGCATCTTTTAATTTTGTGACTGCTGTCACCACCTGCAGTGATCATGGAACCCAAGAAAGTAAAATCTCTCACTGCCTCCATTTCTTCACCTTCTAATTGCCAGGAGGTGATGGGACCAGTGGCCATGATCTAGGCTTTTTTGATGTTGAGCTTCAGACCATATTTTGCGCTCTCCTCTTTCACCTTCATTAAGAGGTTCTTTAATTCCTCCTCAGCACTTATTTGCAAGGCTTTATTAGGTGATGTATGTGGCCTGCATCTCAGCCACTGCAGGAACACACTGCGCATAAGCACGTCTTCCTACAGTGCCTTTTCCAAACATGACCTTCATACTGGTTCCATTGCTGAACTCTGCAGCTGGGCAAGAGCCCATAAGCCCTGCCTTTACCCTGTTCGGTCTTGACGCTAAAGAAGGAAGCACAGGGTTAGACAGGAAATTGACTCCTCCACAATGGCTTCTGTTTTCTGCCCTGAGTAGCTGACTGTCTATGCGATTGACACTCACTTTCTGTCTCCCCAACAGGACAACCGGATTTTTGAGACGTATTTGAAGCCGCTTTTCCGGAACGCCCTCTCCAAGCTGTGAAAGGAGGAAATGAAGCAGAGAGGCAGCTCCTCCGCCCCCCCCCCCCCTCAAAGCAACACCAACGTTTATTGATTAATGTAAACCCATAAAATGTAGTGGCTGACTGCCTTTTGAGTTTTGTCCATCAAAACATTCTCTTGAGTTTTCCTGGCAAGCGGAAGGCAGCCAGCGAATCTGAACAATTTGCTTTGGCGGTGGGGAGATGCCTTTTAACTTCACCAAATAAGCCAAGTTTTATTTTATTTCGCTGTTCACAGCAACCCTTGCTGACATGTATGTGCCAGCTCAGTCCGCCGGAATTACTGCCATGAGATCAGTCCAACAGCCGTTTTCGGGCTGGGATTGGGGAACCTATGGCCCTGCAGATACAGCTGAATTACAGCTCCCATCATCCTTGACCATTGGTCATGCTGACCAGAACTAGGAGGAGCGTCACAATTCTCTCCCTTGCTTTAGGATCCGGACCAGGACCAAGGGGGTAACAGTTATACAGAACCCCCTAGAGAGTCGGTGTGGTGTAGTGGTTAAGAGCGGTAGTCTCGTAATCTGGTGAACCGGGTTCGCGTCTCCGCTCCTCCACATGCAGCTGCTGGGTGACCTTGGGCTAGTCACACTTTTGAAGTCTCTCAGCTTCACTCACCTCACAGAGTGTTTGTTGTGGGGGAGGAAGGGAAGGGAGATTGTTAGCCATTTTGAGACTCCTTCGGGTAGTGATAAAGCGGGATATCAAATCCAAACTCTTCTTCTTTCCTATAGCAACTTTATTGATGGCAGAATTCTGGTGATGGCAGAAGGGATTGCTATGGCTCTTCTCAGCGCCTGGCCACACCCACCTGTCACTCACTTGATGTCATATGACTTCAGGTAAAGCCGCGGCTGCAAAGGAGCAACTGGGAACATTAGATTGGGTCTCCCAGTTGTTCCTTTTGCAAGCAGGGTTTGCAATGTAAATCTGGAGCGGAATGCAAGCTGCACCATTTCAGCCAGGTCAGATCCACTTGATGTCATACGATTTCCAGGTGACTGGCAGCAGGGCATGCTTGCCCACCTAGGACTGGCGGCAACTGGAGCCAATCAAAAATGATTCCGCCCCCTTTTCTAACACACGTTTCCTGCGTGGAGATTCGCCTGCACTAATGTAAGCAGAGGCATGGAATGGTCCGTAATGATGATTCTTGTTTTTAATACTTTCAGGGATACTTTCAAGTGCCTAACCTGTAGAAAAAAAGAAACTCGGCAAGATGCCTTTAAGAACCCCCAGAGCCTTAGGATGTAATTGTAGGTCTCTCAAACCCACCTCGCAACCTCTAATTTAAAATCTCGCTGTGGTGACAGAGCTTGCACTAAATTAAAGATCCTGCGCGGGAAAGATAGGGGTATAGATGTTTTAAATTAATTTCACACAGGCACCAGGCTGGCAGAAGCACACAAAGCTGAAATTAAGCTAATGATCGAGTTCAACCTGCGTTGCTTCCATTTAATCAGCTTGCGAGAGGGTGCAATTTAGGAAGAGCACTTTTAAGCAAATAAATTGCAATTCAGGTGCTTCGAAGTGGGGAAGGGATGCAAGTTCATTCCCTGCCTATAAAAGGAACAATGGCTTCATCCATGGGCACCTCTGCTAACCTACCACAATGAATTGTTATGAGGATAAAATGTGAGGAAAGCTATGTATGCCATGTGAAGCTCCTTGGAGGACACAGGGGATACATATGTATCTCACCCTTTTTTTTTTTAGTGATAGACTACTACAATGCACACCATGTGGGACTTACCTTGAAGATTGTGCAAAAGCTGACGCTACTGCTGCTGCCAGGTAAACACATAGGGCAGCAAGAGGGGCTCTTGTTTCACCAATCCTTAAAGCACTGCACGGGCTGCCTATGAGCTAACTGCGCCTGATTCAAGAGATCGGTACAAAACCCCAAGTGGCTTGATACTCAAGCACTTAAACCAAGTGCCTTCCTCAGTTTCTGTCAGTTCAGGCTTTGAGATGGTGAAGCTGTGCTTGTAGTCCCTTAGAGAGACGTGGGCCGTGGGGCCATGATGCAAAGCAGAGACTTCTCGGTGGTGTCTCCCTGGTTGTGGAATTCCATCCTGGTGGAAAGCTGGCTCCCCCCCCCCCCCCCGGCTGTTATCATTCTTGAAAACTTAGAACATACTTTAGTACAGACTGGACTGGAGTTCAGCAGTCTAGGTATCGCTGTCTGTTGAATTGTATTTCACTGCTGAAAAGGGTTTTATGGTTTTATGCATATTTTGTTTTTATGATTATTGTGCAGCACTTTGAGCTTCTACAAGAGGGGGGAAGGCTGAGGAACAAAGAGCAATAAATAATGATCTTGTGAATAAATTAAAGGAGCACAGTAAAGGAATGGGGGAAATCCTCTGCTGGCGTTTAAAGCCATGGAGCTCATTTGTTGGTCCTTGAGCTGTCACCTTCCCTCATCCTAAGCTGCCTTCTTTGTTGTTGTTAGGATAAAGGGCAAAGGGGGTGGAGGGCAAAGAACCACGGAGTCCTGAAATCAGGGAGGAAAGGCACAGACAGAATAAAAAGGTAATATCCTCAAGCTGAGGTGAAGACGAAGGAGGGATCGTAACAGCTTGACAAAGGCCACCTAATGAGTTTGTAATCTGAGCTACAAGTTGAATACAGGATTTGTTTCCTCACACTTAAGTCACTGTGCTGTATCTGTAGCTCATTAATGCACTACTGTCAATGTAGCTCCATGGCGTCATTGAGATGAGTACTTTAAACAAAAAGAAAGTGTCATTTGCAAGTGAAGCTGTTGCCCTTGTATAGTTTCCTTCGGAATCCAAGAGGTGATGGGTCTTCCCCACACAATGTTCTATTTTTAAATGGTGCCGCTCAATTTTTTTTAGATTCTGCTATTCTTACGTTGAACAATGCTAGCCACTGCAAATAAAAACACGTGACGCCACTTTATCGAAACAACCGGTGTTGTTGGTTTGTCAGTGGAGATGTATATGAGGAGAGAAGAGCTTTTGGAGAAGGGTGCAAAATTTATTGGTGCTTGAACCCTCCAAATCTACTGCTAACTGATTTAAATGCTGGAAAGGGTTTGAGTAAAGAATCAAGCGAACCTTGGGTGAAGCTGGCAGGGCCTCTGCTTGATGTTTAGAAATGTTTTTAGTCTTGAGTTAAATTCTGCAGGCCTCCGTTGTCTTCAAATTCCACATTCCCCCTTCTTGCATTCTATCTTCTGGTATTATTTTATTTGGGAGAGTTTGGTAAAACGGCCAGCTAATACAGGTCCACTGAAAAAGCCTCTTACTTATCAAAGTCGTCTCACAAAATTAATGAGCCTATTTGTAGTAACCAGGCAGCTGTTGCAAAGCAGAGGGACAAGCGAGCTATTTCACTTTCGTAGTGAAATACATTAACAACCCTCTGCCACTATTCCAGCAACTCCTGCAGCCAAGCTGGTGCCAAATGTATTGCTCTGCTTTCCTTTGGACCACATCAGTGAGGACGAGAGGGCGGTCTTGTTGTCTGGGCAGCCCAAGACCTCCCTACATACTGCCCATTGTCATTTATCACCCACCCTCCACTCTAGAGAGCCAGTGTGGTGTAGTGGTTAAGAGCGATAGACTCGTAATCTGGTGAACCGGGTTCGCGTCTCCGCTCCTCCACATGCAGCTGCTGGGTGACCTTGGGCCAGTCACACATCTCTGAAGCCTCTCAGCCCCACTCACCTCACAGAGTGTTTGTTGTGGGGGAGGAAGGGAAAGGAGAATGTTAGCCGCTTTGAGACTCCTTCGGGTAGTGATAAAGCGGGATATCAAATCCAGACTCTTCTTCTTCTTCTTCTTCTTAGGTTCCAGAATGGGTTACAACACTTGAACACAATATTGAAAACAGCTGAGAACATAACCAATTTAAAAAAACCTCTTATACCTAAACTTTCCCGAAATTTTTAGCAAACTTGATTGAACTTTTTTGTGCTTTTACTGCTTTCATAAGGGCCGCTTAGATTTTTCTCTTTTTTTGGTCTTTAACTGAGCAAAAAATAAATAAGCAAACACTGTAGGGGAAAACACGCTGGCACAAGCCTCCTTTATCTGCCTGAGGCAGAAGCCTCCCTCCCTCTGACATCACTAAAGAAGCAAAAGCAAGACTTAATGACTTTTTAATTAAAAACCCTTCAGGTCGTTCGCAAGCAAGGTTGCAACAATTATTGAATGAATAGGTACGCACACGCACACAAACACACACACACACGAATGCCGTGTTCCAGAGCTGCTTTTGTGCAAGCTCTAAAACATGACCTTAAAAGCATCTTACGTTGTAATATTTATAATACTGTTTCTCTCACGTTTCTTGGCCTCGTGTATTTCATTGTATAAGGGAAATCCGGTTATATCTGTGTTACTACAAGCCCCATGCACAAACACAAAGCGAGAGAGACTGCTGCCATTGTACATTTCTAAATACCGTTTATCTGCATTCACGAGAAACAAGCTTTTTGTTTGTTTTAATGGCAGAGAAGGTCGGCTCCTGTGTTCTTAAGAGAACCCTCTGTTGTCCCGAGGGCTCATCTGGAGGCTGGGAGAGCAAAGGGTGTTCTGGCATCTATTAGCGCTAAGCAGACGCAGAACACAAGCGCTCAGATGGTATGACGTCATAAGCCTGTGAGGGGTAGGAAGGCTTCCTGAAAGATCCCCGAATGACGGGAGATCAGCAGTGGCGTTTGTGCATCTCCACAATGCAAATGGAACAGCAATACAATAAAATGCATATGAAACATACGTGCAGACTCGCTACTTCTTCCCCTTAACAAGCGAAATTGTAAAGCAAGATTTGTTTTTTTAACCCCATTTGGTAGGGCCTCAGAGGACCAGATCAAATTGTTTCAAGGGCTAGATCTGGCCTGCAGCGTGCCAGCTGGGCTTCTTTATTCTACGGGAAGATGCAATTTTTCACAATTATATTCCTCTCGCCCAGCCCAGCTGCCATGTTTAATATAGGTCCCTAAATCCTGACGAAGTTCACTGCAGCACTGTCATTATTTTGGTTGCTTAGAAAATTCCAACCAGTGATTCTAAAAAGTTTTCTTCCTTCATTTTCTTTTACTCCTATGCACCTTGGAATAATTTTGAGAGAGCAAAAAAACCCCACCAAATCTGTAATTTCCAATTTTTTTATTAGCTTCTTGCTGGCAAGCATTACACCTGGGAATAATACTGCACCAGGCATTTAAAAAAAGGGTTCTGCCACGGGGATTATTATTATTATTTCATTCCAAATCCAATGGAAATACTTCTAACTGTATTTTTATCGCCATAGGTAATATTTGGTTGCTTGTTTTATAATAGAAAGAAAGAGTTCTCATAACTGTAAAATTCTGTACTGCTGACAATAAAACCAGGGGCAGAAGAAGCCTGATGGTACCTCAATTATTTTCAATACTGCTTGCTTACCGGTTTATGAAAACTAGGTTAGATTACATGATGGTAGCTTTTCTCTTCCCAGCTGCACTTTAACAAATCTGGGTACAGCCCAGAGAGAACTTCTTCTACACAAACTTCTCTGTTTCTTATTCGTTTTGGTGTAGCTTACTCCATGAGTTAATTCACACTGGACTGGAGCCTCTGGAGTGGTTTGTAATAGCACTAGACGGATTAAACACAGGTTAAAAACCAGGAGACGATTTTTAGCACTTTACATTGTACTGTGTGAACAACACGGAAAACGTGTCCTAAATGTAATTATTTCACAGTCCTTCCAAAGATGCCCTCTTGCTTCATCCTTTGCGAAAATAAAAAAATAAAAGTTTATTTGATGGAACGAGCAGGCACATGCAAACATTTCCTCACGACATGACGGAAGATTAGAGGCCAGAGCATGCCCATCCTCCGGTCCTTAGGAATCCATAATAAATATTTAAAACAAATATATATATATATAATATCTATGTATATATGGAGAAAGAGAGAGATGCAGAGATTTTCTCCAATGTTGCTTTAAGTGGAAGCCAGTCTCCAGTCTCTTAATACCTTGTTCGGAGAAGCTGCTACATAGCTTCTGGACAGTAAACGAAGGGGGAAAGAAGGGGCGAAATCAGTCGTCCGTTTTCTGTGCCAGTCTACAGAAAGTCCAGTTATGTTCCACCGTATTTTCATTGGCTCGTTCACTCATGTGGTGGACCCTGGTGTTTCGGATGGTGAAGCCTTGCTTTGTGATGTACTCCATCAGGTGGACCCGAAGGGAGACTTCTTGGTGGTAATCGCAGGGCCCGAACGTGAAAGAAACTTGGCAGTCCCTCGTGTCCATCATATGCTTGTTCCACTTGGTGAAATAGTTGGAGATCCCTTCCAGCAACGAGTGGACCTTGGTCGTGATGGTCAGCTGCGTTATGATCACTGCCACCGGGTTGGAATATTTCGAGAGCTTGCGGGTGCTGGAGAGCTCAACCACTTCCTCAAAGGTATCCACGGGATACAGAGGTTTGGGCTCGTTAAGACACTGTATCAAAGGTTCGATCTGGTAGAAGTCCGCTTCTTTACGAAGAAGGTCGAATTCCTTGAAGTCCAGAGGCAGAGTCAGCTCTGACGTCCGTAAAAAGTTGAGGACGTACCGGAAAAGAGGCCCATCCCGGTCAATGAAGTAGTTGCCCTGGGAGTCCCTGGCGGTGCGGAAGTCTCCCCGGAACATGGCTCCCAGCATGGAATCGGGGTACCTCGTGAGCGTGGTGAGCGACGTCGTGTACAAATGTCCACCCACATTCAGAGTGACCGGCTCAGTCATCTGCGGAAGGGGAGAGGAAAAGTTTCAGAGCTCTCATATGAATACCCCATAAGTACCTTAAACAACCATTTAAAAAACCACTGCTTGTACAATCAAGCAAGCAAGCAATAAGAACTGCACTTTCCCCCTGTATGACTTAGCATGGGGCATTATTATCCAAAGTTAATTAGGGTATAGCCCAACTTGCGCTCACGGAAGGGGTTGTGATCCAGAAGAACAGAAATGGAGGGGAGTTTTCCTGATTTGCCCTTCCACCTGCAGCCATAGCTGTCAAATTACAGATTTGAAAATAAGGGACCAGCAGCCTCGAAAATAAGGGATCAGCAGCCAAAATGAGGGATTTTCCCAGCACACGTATGTTCGACTTCTGTGCCCCTCCGAGCCAAAGGCAGAAAGCCCAGCTAGCAGCCAAACGAAGCCTCAAGCGGTCGTTCCCACAGCACAGCAACCCAGCAAAGGGGATGCAGCAAGGAAAACCACCATCACCTCTCCGCTGGGAAGCGCTGAGCAAAGGCGAGTCCCCAGGCATCACAACCGATTTGATCAGTACAAGGCATGCAAGCTCCACCCCCCAGTCGTTCTTAGACTCCTTATTGGGTGAGCAACGCAGCCAAGCAACACAGTTGGAGCCTCCCTCCTCCCTGGCCGGCAGGGAGGGAGGGAGAGGAGCTGCTTCCTTTGAAACCTGGGAAATTTAAGGGACAACATCAATAAGGGACAGCAGCGGGACACGGCGCTGGGATAAGGGAGTTTCCCGCCAAATAAGGGACAGTTGACAGCTATGCCTGCAGCTCTCCCTCTTGCCACCTGCCGCCCTGTTCTGGAGGGTCCCTAGCTCAATTTTCAGGTGGCACAAGGAGGGAGCAGGGAAGAGGGGACAACCCCCCCCCTCTTGGCAGAGGCATCACTTAAATCAAAAGCCCCTTGTCTGGGCCCAAAGGCATCAACTGGATTCATCCCCTGATAAGGCAGAACAGTATTTATAATCTGCCTTTCAATTCCATCTGGAACACAACTGGACCATCCTCTGGGAAGCATTCATCTAGCCATATAATTAGCTGCTCTCTTGGGCCGAGGAACAATTGCCAACAGGTGACTGAACGCAGCCACCTATCAGTGGCGCAGCATCTGACTCACCCCGCATCACCCTGGCTCTGCATCCCGTTCTCACCTGGCCTGCCATTTCCTTTTGAGATCACAGTGCAGACCCTGCCGCTCATGCAGTTATTCTACTGTGCCGTCACCCCTGCACACAAGTGTCCCCACCTCTTGTCCAAAGAGGAGGGGAAGGTGGGCAACCAGGTGAAGGGAGGCGTGACTGCCTCTTTAGCCTTAATTTAGGTAAAGGGACCCCTGACCATTAGGTCCAGTTGTGACTGACTCTGGGGTTACGGCGCTCATCTCGCTTTATTGGCCGAGGGAGCCGGCGTACAGCTTCCGGGTCATGTGGCCAGCATGACTAAGCCGCTGCTGGCAAACCAGAGCAGCGCACGGAAACACCGTTTACCTTCCCACTGGAGTGGTACCTATTTATCTTCTTGCACTTTGAGGTGCTTTCAAACTGCTAGGTTGGCAGGAGCAGGGACCGAGCAACGGGAGTTCACCCCATCGTGGGGATTCGAACCGCCGACCTTCTGATCGGCAAATCCTAGGCTCTGTGGTTTAACCCACAGCGCCACCCGTGTCCCAGCCTTAATTTACAAAGCTGTAAAAAGTAAGAGGTGCAAAAAAGGTACCTGCAACCCAGGGTCAGTCGCAAACCACTGTTCCCTGTGGCACTCCTGGCACACACACCACATTGGTTTGCACCCAATGTTAGCTCTACTCAGAGCACAGCCATTGAAATCCATGGCTATGGATAGCTTAGGCTCATTCATTTCAATTGGTCTACTATTAACCCCACTGGGCTTTATACAATTATGGTACCCCCCTGGAGGCTGCACTAATTGGCTCCATGCGGCCAATTTCACCCAAGAATGAGCTCACTTAGGCACCCCGTGTGCCTTTGTCCACAATGCTGCACAACTCTTTTGGATATTTTTTTGTGGCAGTGTGTCTGGAAGGGAGGGAACCTGCTTAGCCTTTACAGTGTAGCCCAGCAGGCTACAGAGTCTGAATTCAAGCACAATGCCTCTCCCTACCCCTTGCTGTACGCACATTCAACATATACTAGGCAGAAATAGCTCAGCCAAACAAAAAAGAAACCAATGCCGAGAGGACCTGCGGCACCAGATTTGAGTAAGGATCTCTTTTAGGTCGAAATAAAAGAGCGACATAACAAATGAACTGCTGAAATGAAGAGCCAATTAGGAGAAATGCGTGATTTGCCCAGAGAAGTCCCCCAGGACGAGTCAATAGAAATAGCAAAATAAGGCTCCTTTAAAATATTATACTGAAGCTGGAGATAAAACTAAACATCAATGACTTCTTGACCACTGCACTGGAAAAAAACAAGGCAGATTCACTTCTGGGCTAGGTGGCAGGTTCATGAGCGACGAGTGCTTTTGAGTCAAGGTGAGATGCTCATCTAATTCTTCCGTTGCCTGCGGGATGGTTTTTAGAAAAGGATGCTTGGCATTAGGAGATTCACCTGTGCAGGCCTTATTAATTGGGATTTCAGCTGTTCTTGTGCATTAGGAGCTATTGACGGATACTGCCCATTCTTTCAAAGGAAAAGAGGAAGAGGTGGAAACTTTCTCAGATATGAATATAGTCTCTAGGATGGAGGCAAAGGACACCTGGGGTTTGCAGTATCCTGCCCACCCCCCTGCACAAACCAGGATCTTTCTACCCACCACCAACTGCCCTGTGTGAAAGACCCTGATGACCTAATATAACATTATGTTTTGTTTTGAAATGTAAATGTTACTTATAAACAGCCTTGGGAAGCTTTGTACCCTGAAAGGCAAAATTTAAGTACAGTTGTTACCTTGGTTTTTAAACAGCTTAGTTCTCAAAAGTTTTGGCTCCTGAACATCATAAACCCGGAAGTGATAGTTCCAGTTTGCAAACTATTTTTGGAAGCTGAATGTCCAACGGGGCTTCCGATTGGCTGCAGGAGCTTCCATTTAGTATGACCAGGTCCAGCTTGTTAGAAAGACGCAATAGGCACAGACCTGCATAATTACATCCCTTGTCTTTTGAGAATCTGGTGGGTATAAGATGGTTTTCTTCCACGATGGGTGGCGAGTTGTGGAAGTGTGCATATAGTGCTTCGTCAGACTGGCCAATTCTGGCATTAAGATCACCAGCCACTAGCACTGAGGCTGCAGGGGTTTGAATCAACAAACCATCAATGTATGTTTCCAGCCCATGCCAGGTGTTTTTAATCAGCTGCTTGCCTCTTTGGGGGGGAAGATATACATTAATCAATAGCAGGGTGAAGAATCTACTTTTCACTAATAAGGCCATAGCCAGGTGTTTCAGTGTCTCTAACTTTACTAAGGACGCCTTCAACCTTGTAGATATTAAAATGCCTAGGCCACCCTTGACTCTCCCCCCTTTAGTGCTTGGGGATCCTGTGAGGGACATTGAGGAAAAGCCGTTAACTTCTAGGTCCCCTGTGAGCCATGTCTCCTGTAAAAATATTATGTCGTAGCCTTGGATAAATTTAGCAAAGGATGGATCAGCTGCCTTTTTTGCCATCCTGCGATATTCCATGATAAAAAGCTAAGCTTGGCTTTACCAAGATCTACTCCTTGTCAATTATCTTCCAAGGTACTGTTGGAGTTTACCATTCTACGTGGCAGCCGACTATCAACCTTACATGGAGAGCTGCCCAGGTGTTCTATGGTGTCAGATGGTAAATGTAGACACTGGGCCTTTGCTATGCAAGGCCTCCTCCTGGGGGTACTCTACCAGGTTGTAGCCTAATTCTGCTTCATCTAAATATCCCATTTTGGACCAGAAGCTCTCCAGGCTTCAGGCAGCTATCCGCAAGTCTTGCAAGCCTGGCCGCCTGCAGCCCAAAAGCTCGGGGGACAGCGGGGAGGCGCAGCGCCGCCACCCCGTTATTTCCCGACCTGATCTGGAGGCTCACGGGGGGGGGGAGAAGCAAGCTTGCTTCTCCCCCCCCCCCCCGCCAGCCCCACAAGCTCGCGGGATAGCGGGGCAAGCCGCTGCCCCACGGAGGCTAGAGAGGCTGTCCCTGAAGGCAGAAGAGGGAGACAGAGCGCTCCGTCTCCCTCTTCTAGCTTGGGGATGGCTGCGCAAACCTGGGGGGGGGGGGAATAAAAAATTTTCCTTGATTTCCCCTCCAAAAAACTAGGTGCGTCCTATGGGCTGGTGCGTCCTACAGGGCGAAAAATATGGTAACTGTCAGGGGTCCTTTACCTTTAATCTTACTTTAAGGAGCCATTTGGCGCCTAGCTTATATTATCTGAGTTCCTAACACTGCTTAAAAACCTCTAATGAATGTGATCTTCAGACTGGAAGAAGGTTCTCCACCCTCGCTTGCAGCTGACAGAGGAAATCTACTGGCCAAATCTTTGGTTGTAGGTCTGTAGCCAACAACACATACAGGGTATTACGACTGGAAGAAATGGAGCATTTGCATGGGGCCAGCTGTCTGGTAAAGGAGCACAGGAGGGCAGATTTAAACACATGTGCACAGCAGACACACACAGAACCCCTGGGAGAATCTGCCATACCCCCACAGCCCCGCCGGCATACTTACTATATATCCCCAGTCTCCATTATCCATCTGTTCCAATGCGCGAGCTGCGTGAGCCTGGATTTATTGGAAGTCTTTTGAAAGTTTATGCAATTCACGGCTTATTCCTCCCTGGTGGGGGTGGGAGAAAGGAAAAAAGCAGAGCAGATTGTGAGCACTTTCAAGATGGAGATGAGCAAGAACAAGAGAGCGGTGTTTCTACCCCTTCAAAAGGCAGGCTCTTTGCCTGAGCCTCCGATTCCAGCTACAAAGAAACTCAAGTACAATCACCTGCAAAAAAAAATTACCTTCCCGCCACTGACCTTCTTGCATCCTTTGCAGGTGTAGAGAGCCGCTGAGCCTCGCAGGGGAAAAAAAGATAATCATTATGCAGCCGCCTGAGTTAAAATAATGAGCACTTGATCTCTGAAGGTGATCCACACTTTTAAAAAATGGTCCGCATATTTTATCTGGGAGAAAGGAGACGGTTTTCAAAGGTTACCCTATACAAACATATGCCAAGGGAATCCTTCGCTCTGGATATGTGAATCAATGACATGGATGTACCTCACAATCCACCTGCCCCAAGCTTGGGTCTCCAGCTGTTTTTGGACTACAACTCCCATCATCCCTAGCTAGCAGGACCAGGGGGTCAGAGATGATGGGAATTGTAGTCCAAAACCAGTTGGAGACCCATGTTTGGGAAACCCTGATCTAGATGTTTTGGACTACAACAACCATCATGCCCAGCCAGCACGGACAATGGTCAGGGATTGAAGTGAGGCAACCCAGCCGGATGGATAGGGTATAAATAATAAAATTATTATTATGTAAGTCCAGCAACATCTGAAAGGTTCCAGGATGGGGGAGGGTTTGCCATTAACCCATGTGTGTCCTGTACAGGAGCTCATCAAAGTAAGGAAACTGGAAATGAGCCAACACTGAAAATCAAACAGCAATAGCCACAGCCATGGGCTAGACACAAAACAACACATAACCATTAGCCAATAAGCTTCAAAAACTTTTATTATTTATTACCACCCAGACTTCGCCAGCAGGTCCCAGGGCCGATTACAACCATTAAGAAAGGAGAATTAAAAAGTTAAAACATAAATTATGTTCACAGTAACAGGGTGAGGTGCTGAAAACACACATCTCAGGGATCAGAGGCCAGGATAAAGTCTTCAGCATTCTCCAAAAGCTGTACAGTGGTACCCCGGCTTACAGACGCTTCAGGTTACAGACGCTTCAGGTTACAGACTCCGCTAACCCAGAAATAGTACGTTGGGTTAAGAACTTTACCTCAGGATGAGAACGGAAATCGTGTGCTGGTGGCACGGCAGCAGCGGGAGGCCCCATTAGCTAAAGTGGTACCTCAGGTTAAGAACAGTTTCAGGTTAAGAATGGACATCCAGAACGAATTAAGTACTTAACCCGAGGTACCACTGTACAGAGAAAAACCACACACACTGCCATGGGAAGGGGGCCTTCCGCAACTTAGGGGCTGCCACAGAGAATGCCCACTTGCCAAGCCACCTACCCACACAGTTTCTGAGGGTGGTGGAACAACCATGAGGGCCTCCTTTGCTGATCTTAACACCCAGCCCAAGCTTTGTATTTGAGGCAAATTGATAGTCCACTCCCACCGATTTGGCATTAAAAACATTTTTTTCAATCTGATCTCTTCCTACTCTCTAGTCATGCAGCAAAGATTAAAAAAAACAACAACACAACAATACCACGGTTTTGTCCTTGGAGCCTTTCGTAACTATGGGGAGCTCAGAACCGGAAAAGCATTTGCTCTTCAGCTTCAACGGACGGCAAACTGGGATCCTTGCAAGTGCTGTGGAAGAATGCGGCTTCCAGTACAACTGCTCTCAGCTTCTTTGAAAGGTCTGTGATCTCACAGGAACGGCTAACTACAAACTGGTCCAAACAGCGACCCACATTTCCACACGCAAGCACGAACTCTCCACAGTAAAAACAAAACAAAACAAAACAATGCAAGGCTTGGCTGAAAACAGCAGTGCTGCTGCCGCCCTCTGCAAAAATCCATCTCGTTAGTTGGAACAATATTTCTTTCCAGCTTTGAAATAACTGGCTCACCATTATTTCATAGGCAGATAGGTTTGGGGGGGGGGCAAGAGAGAGAGAGAGAAAATGGAAGCAGCTAAAATAGGGGCAGTTGTCCATTTTCGGCCAGAGGAGCACACACAAAACACACACAATACACTCTCCTCTAGAGAATCTGTGTGAATCAGTTAAGAGAAAAGTAATTGGCCCCTCTCTACTCATCAAACGATTGATCTGACGACTGGTGATTTGCATCCTCATCACAGAACTGTATCTACTTTTAAAACCCCCCCTTTTTTTGCTGCCACCCATATTGGGGGTGCCAGGGAAGACCAGAAAATAAATGTTCGGAAGGGGGGGGGTCTCCAGATCAGACCGGGGCTAAGCCACCCCAAGCTAAGACTAACATCACAAAATGGCATTCCGGCGTAGCTTTGCCCACAATCTGTGTGACATATTCAAATCGGACCATGCCATTGGTCGTACCTACGTAGGACTGAAAACACGCAGAAGTTGTGTCAACATCAGAAAATGTTTATTTTATTTATTTAACAAAACACGTACAGTGGTACCTTGGGTTACATTCGCTTCAGGTTACAGACTCCGCTAACCCAGAAATAGTACCTCGGGTTAAGAACTTTGCTTCAGGATGAGAACAGAAATCGTGTTCCACTGGCACGGCGGCAGCAGGAGGCCCCGTTAGCTAAAGTGGTGCTTCAGGTTAAGAACAGTTTCAGGTTAAGAACGGACCTCCGGAACAAATAAAGTACTTAACCCAAGGTACCACTGTATACCACTTCACCATAAATAAAACCTCTAAGTGGTTGGCTGTTTTTATATCCTATCTAGGCTTGGTAGGCTTGCCTAAAGGAAAAGGTTTTCAGTAGTACAGTCATATCCTGGAAGTCGAACGGAATCCGTTCCGGAAGTCCATTCGACTTCCAAAACGTTCGGAAACCAAGCGCGGCTTCTGATTGGCTGCTGGAAGGTCCTGCAGCCAATCAGAACCTGTGGAAACCACGTCGGACTTCCGGGTTCCAAAGAACGCTCGCAAACCGGAACAATCACTTCCAGCTTTGCAGTCTTTGGGAGCCAAAACGTTTGAGTCGTAAGGCGTTCGTCAACCAAGATACAACTGTGTAGTGAAGGCAACTGACTGATGTCAACTCCTTGATTAATTTGTCACAGCCAGACTCTCCTCTAGATTTGGGAATTGAGTTTCCAGTCTGTTAACCAGGCAAGTGCAGATGCCTTGGTTCCTCAGTTCCTTAAAAGAGTTCTGAGGCTTAAGCAACACACGGACTCCCAACCCTGTGTGACTGAGAACCCGGACCATGCAAGGTTGCATATTATAAGATCACCTGGTATGTTCAGAGAGGGGCTCCCAGCTGTATCCGTACCTTCAGACCTGAGAGCAACTGTTTTTTAGAAAGCTAAAGGGGGAGCAAACATAAGGGTGTGGAGCTAATGGATTTCACAGAGAGATCTCCATCTTCGCCCACCGTAATCCAAGCACCTTGTCTTTAAAGTCTACCAGTACCTGTAAGAATCTATTATTCCTCTTTTTCCCACTAAGACCTCACGTTGAGAAGGAGGTGGAGGGAGGAAACAGCTTGAAGGTTTAAGCAAGCTTTTTATCCAAAGCCATGTTTTCTGAGGTCCGTATAGTTCCATATAGTTAAAGCCATGGTTTCCCTAGTAGTGACGTATGGAAGTGAGAGCTGGACCATAAAGAAGGCTGATCGCCGAAGAAATGATGCTTTTGAGTTATGGTGCTGGAGGAGACTCTTGAGAGTCCCATGGACTGCAAGAAGATCAAACCTATCCATTCTTAAGGAAATCAGCCCCGAGTGCTCACTGGAAGGACAGATCCTGAAGCTGAGGCTCCAATACTTTGGCCACCTCATGAGAAGAGAAGACTCCCTGGAAAAGACCCTGATGTTGGGAAAGATGGAGGGCACAAGGAGAAGGGGACGACAAAGGACGAGATGGTTGGATAGTGTTCTAGAAGCTACCAGCATGAGTCTGACCAAACTGCGGGAGGCAGTGGAGGACAGAAGTGCCTGGTCCATGGGGTCACGAAGAGTCGGACACGACTAAACGACTAAACAACGTTTTCTCAGAACACAGCTTATGGCGAAACCATCAACTGTGGGAAACAAAACTGAAAGTTTTTGATGAATTCACTGCAGGTGAAAGTTTACTGCAGGCAAGAGGGGGAGATAAATAACTATCCCATTGGAAATTAACCACAGTCAGATGTTGCGGGCATTTTTCTCCAGTCTCCGAAGCGCAGTGACACCCAATGGATGTCCGTCTCTTGCTTTGAGAAAGGAAGAGTAGTAAGTCAATCGGCATCAACCAGCTCAGCTTTTGTGACCAATTTCCATTCCCTTTATTGACCCCGTAGGCCTTAAAAGATGCCTAAATCACTGCTCTTTGCAGGGGAAGGAAGATTTACATCTTCTTGTCTCCTCCGCAGGCGAAAGAGACAGCATTTGATCGCCAGCCTGCTGCGTAACACCAGAATGAATAATTTATCAAAGCAATTAGTTCAGGCAAGCCTCTTCCCATCCTTTGCACGGGCAAAAAGGAGGCGCAGACAGCAGATGCCTCATTGATTTGGTGTAGGTTTCAGGACCGCTAACAATCTAGAAATCTGGTTAGAAAACGTTAACACTTCAAGGCTATCGCATGCAGTTAGAACATCACCTTTTCTTTTTTTAAACAAGCTGACTCCGTCAAACAACTTTAGCCTGGAAACTGTAGGGCTGTATTTCGATGGAACCACAAAACACGCACCCTGATTTATTTCATGCGTCCGAGCGTGTAAGCTTTCTGGGGGCAACAATAGGAGGCTCGGCCATTGTCCTCTATGTTTCCTTGCAAGAAATAACAGGATGGCAATTCCCAGGGCAGAAGAGCAGGAACAGAGAAGCTGGTGCAAACTGGGGCAATATTACGGCACGCACAAAACTCAGAAGCAAAGTGAGCGTCCCAAGCGTGGCTGGAAAGATCTCAGGTGCCTCAAAAAGCAACGCTGTGGCACCTAAAACATTAGACATCTTTCCCTACCCATGTCCAGGTTTGGCTTCATAGATCCTGATGCTGGATCCTATTTTATTTATTTTTTAATTGCAACTAGAGATAATTTTTCCTGCTCTGACCATGGCAGCACCTTCGGTCGCCTCACCAACCTACACAGCTCTTCAACCAGGTTCATTTTTTAAAATGCTGATGACCAGATGTTATATGTTCTATAGTAGAGATGTCCAACCTGTCGACCGCGATGAACAGGTTGATCCCCGGACAATCTCGGGCTCCCTCTCAATCGACGTTGGTGATAAGCAAGTCTGCGAGTGAAAGCCCCCGCCCCCACGGCCGCGGCTCTGTTCCCCCAAAGGTCAAGAACTTTCTCTTTTTTTTAATAGAATATTTATTAGGATTTTTTATAATAATACAATAAAAATAAAAGAGAAAAAAATAACAGAAATACAAATACAAAAAAAAAATACAGAATAAAAATAATTAAAAACACACACACAGATTTTCCATTACTTATTTTCCTTTAGCTTGTTTCCCGGACCTCCTCATACCTCCCTTTTTTGTATTCCACTTCAAATTGTTGGTTCAGCAGATCCTTACCCTTAAATTTTTACCTATTTCAAACCCTTTTTTCGTATTCTCTTAACGCATTACAGCTGGAAACCACTTAATTTCTATCCAACATCATCCTAACATTCATTAATTTTACAATATTTCTGTAAGTAATCTTTAAATTTCTTCCAATCTTCTTCCGCCGACTCTTCTCCCTGGTCCCGGATTCTGCCAGTCATTTCTGCCAATCCCATATAGTCCATCACCCAAAGGTCAAGAACTTTCATCTTTCCCCTCTCTCCCTAAAAAAAGCTCAACAACCTTGGCTTGGTCCCCCCCTAAAAAAAGGTGAAACAACTTTGGCTTCCCACCCCCTTCATGGGTAGATCACTTCCAGAATTTTTATACTGGGAGTAGATCACAGTCTCTTGTGTGTTGGACATGCCTGTTCTATAGAAATGGCTTGTTATTATTATTATTATTAGTAGTAGTAGTAGTAGTAGTAGTAGTACTGCTTTTATTTTACTATTTTCAGAAAGTTGTGCTCACTTTGCTCAGTGGGCAAAATAAGATTATCCAGGAACAGGATGAATATCTACTACTTTCTTTTTTTCTTTTTTTTTACTACCCCTAACAGCAACCCTGAAAACAAAGCCACAAAACCGGGATTGGGGGGGTCACTGCCTTCCTGCCCCAGGATCAAATGTTTCTCCTGCTTCCCAAGGGGTCCACCGATTTTGATGGCAGCGGGTGAGGGGCGAGAAATGTAAATCAAGCACAGTGCTAGGGGTACAAATTGTCCTCTTCCTGATCATCGGATTGAT
Source organism: Podarcis gaigeae (assembly GCF_964106915.1). Taxonomy (NCBI): domain Eukaryota; kingdom Metazoa; phylum Chordata; class Lepidosauria; order Squamata; family Lacertidae; genus Podarcis; species Podarcis gaigeae. Next base: position 105,535,907 of record NC_139679.1, read on the forward strand.
TATCTGATGCGAGAGAACGATGACCCCACAGATCTACGCAGATCAGCTGGGGGGGGGGGGGGAGACGAACTGTGTGCTTTTGTGCATGACAGCGTATGGAGGACCAGCTATTTGCAATGCACAGATGGCCTGAAATTGGGGGGGGGGGGGAAGAGAGAGAGAGAGAGAGAGAGAGCGCATGTAGATTGTGAAAAGCCTGAATCTGGCATTACATGCTTGCCAAGCAAGTATCCCACTCTGGACACAGGACGCTGTAGAGGTGCACGGAGAATACTGCAAGCATGGAAATTGCCATGGGGGAAAAAGCCTTACTGCTCCCCAAAGCAACCAGCGTACCTATACCCAACCCTAAAAGGAAGGAGGGAAGATGAGTCCTGGAAGATGGAGATACGGCTGGTCAATCCTGACCAGCTGTCGACTAAAGAATTTTAAGCTCGCGTCTAGAAATCTGAGCTGGTGCTTCGCTTTGTTTTCAAAGGGAAAGGTTGGAGGATACATGGGTAAGCTTAGCAATGGTATTATGCCTATGCAACGATCCCCTAAAGTGATACCTATGTGGTTTTCATTACACAAGGCCCAGCTTGTGTAAATGTCAGCTAATGATTCACACGCCGCTGCAAAACCTTTCGACAGGATAAAAAAGAATGAAAAGAGAATTAGAGTGATCAGTTCTGTTAGTTACAGAGATAGAGCACAGCATTATACTGAGTCAAACCACTGGTCCACCCAGCCCAGGGGTAGGGAACCTGTGAACTTCCGGGTGTAGCACAGCTACAGCTGTATCATCAACCTCTGAGAGTTGCAGTTCAGCAACATCCAGCTCACGGTCTTTTACCTAAGATCCTTTTAACTGGTGGCACCAGAGGCTGAGCCTAAGAAAAAGCCATGTGTCCTAACACTGTGTGTGTGGGCTGCTCCCAAATTATTGCAACTGGCTGATGTTCTACCCGTGTGAACAACTACTCAGAGGTAAAGGTAAAGGGACCCCTGACCATTAGGTCCAGTCGTGGACGACTCTGGAGTTGCAGTGCTCATCTCGCTTTATTGGCCGAGGGAGCCGGTGTACAGCTTCCAGGTCATGTGGCCAGCATGACGAAGCCGCTTCTGGTGAACCAGAACAGCGCAGGGAAACGCCGTTTACCTTCCCGCCAGAGCAGTACCTATTTATCTACTTGCACTTGGATGTGCTTTTAAACTGCTAGGTTGGCAGGAGCTGGGACTGAGCAACGGGAGCTCACCCCGTCACGGGGATTTAAACCGCCGACCTTCTGATCGGCAAGCCCTAGGCTCTGTGGTTTAACCCACAGCGCCACCCGCGTCCCACTCAGAGGTACCTTGGCTTTTTAAAACCTTGAAGATTTTACAGACAATACAAAAATTGGAATTTGAAAGGGCTTTAAAAAAATTAACTAAAAAAGAGGCTGTAATTTTCCTCGCACAACTCCATGCTGTCAGTCTTTCAAGCTGTTTGCAGAATGACAATGGCATCCCATTATACTAAGATCCCTGCCTCTGGCACCAATATATTTTATATATGTAACAGATGGAGTATGTGTCCTAGCTCCAAGGAGAACTACAGCGGCATTTCTGCTGAATCTCCCTGTCTGAAACATGTAAAGAATTGGGCATGAGCATTTTTGTTTTTAAAGGAAAGGAAAATGTTCAGAAAAATTAGAGTTACAAAGGAACCTAGGCAGCATAAGAAGTCAGAAAGCATTTAAAATACAGCAACAAAATGATACCATTTAATGAGCGGTCTTTAAATGCAAGTTTTTCAATGACCCACCACTTGGCTATTTAGAACTACAGTACAGCCTCCACTTACTATCATAATCCGTTCCGGAGGCCTGTCTGCTGGGCAAAACCGGTTGCTACTAGAGGCGCCATTGTGCGTGTGCGCATTCGGCGATGGCGCACTTCTGTGCATGTGTAGAGGCGGCAGCCACTTGTGCACATGCGCAGATGGCAGAAGCCGCTTCTGTGCATGTGCGAATCGCGGCAAACCCAGTGTTTACTTCTGGGTTTGCTGCGGTCACAACTTGGAACGTCCGCGAGAAGAGGCGGATGTAAGTCGAGGTTCCACTGTACTCTAGTATTGATTATTTTTAAGCAAATGCCCTCGACTTGTTTACCTCTTTATGGTGATAACCACTGTACTACAATCTCATCCCGTTTCAGACTGATGGGCTGCGTTGGTGTTTTCACAAACAGCTGGAAGGGTAGCTACTTTCCCTGCATAGTTTTCTCCCTTCTGTCCCAGGCTGAACATCAGTTAGGGCTGGTTTTCAACTTTATGATATTATCACCAGCTAAACATTGCGATATACTGATGTATCACAATGTCTGAAATAAGGATGGAGCTATGTAGAGGCACTGGCTGGCTTCATGGTTTTTCCCACATTCTGAATTTTTTCATAGTGTACACACACACCCACAAAATTCACAATATGTTGCTATGTCGAAAACTATGAAACTGACATCACAATATGGACTTTGAACAGGTTATATCGATATATTGCCCTGTCCTACTGAGTATGTGGGCAGGGTTCACATATTACTCAAGTGGTATTCAGCTAAGTTTTACTCATTACTGAAAGTAATGAACCTAGCTTAGGCATGGAGGAGGATGATTAGAATTTATATACCTCCCTAAACCCACAGGATGCTTTAGCTGAGATTCCTGCATTGCAGGGGGTTGGACTAGATAACCCTTGGGTCCCTTCCAAACTGAAGATTCTATTACTGTGGTACCTCAGGTTAAGTACTTAATTCGTTCCGGAGGTCTGTTCTTAACCTGAAACCGTTCTTAATCTGAAGCACCACTTTAGCTAATGGGGCCTCCCGCTGCCACCGCGCTGCTGGAGCACGATTTCTGTTTTCATCCTGAAGCAAAGTTCTTAACCTGAGGTAATATTTCTGGGTTAGCAGAGTCTGTAACCTGAAGCGTATGTAACCTGAAGCGTATGTAACCCAAGGTACCACTGTATTCTATGTTCATTAACTTCAGTGCAATCCTATACTTACCCGGGACTTACTTCCAACTTAAACGTATACAGTCTTGCGCTGCAAGTGGGTCTTACCCTGTTCCACAAGGGTTCTTTAAAAACAAAAGCCACATTCCCATCTACCCACCAAAACAGGGAAAGCTTGAAATGTTCAGAATTCCACAGACTCAGGCCATATGCTGGCATTTGCATCATGATACTACTATGTAGACCAGGGGTCAGCAAACTTTTCCGCTGTCAGGCCGGATCACCCGCACGCAGGAGCGCGTGGGGTGGGCACACTCGCGGGAGCGTGTGCACCCGTGCGCATGCGCACAAACCCACCGCTCTTTCCCCTCTGGCTTTTGGAGCCATAGCGGGGGAGGAGGCGGCGTCTGTGGCTTCCTATTGGCTGCAGGAGCTTCCTGGATATGGCCTGATACGGCTGAGCTTCTTGGATACTTCCTGGATACGGCCTAAGGGGGTTGTTAAGCCAGCCAGGGGCCGGTTTAACGACCCTCTCAGGCCGTATCCAGCCCGCAGACCATAGTTTGCCAACCCCTGATGTAGACCATCTGAAGACTCTCTCTCATGAATGGAGGATGAGAAGCTGCAGCGTTTTGTGGACGGTGCCTTGCACCTCCCAAATGCTATGGGGTCTGATTTACTAGCCATTGCCGTCCACCACGGCTAAGCCAACATGGTGCCTTCCAGATGTCTTTGGACTCTAACTTCCAACAGCCCATGTCAGCTTGGACAATGGTCAGGGATGATGCAAGCTGTAGTCCACCTGGAGGATGCCGCTTTGATTACCCAAATATATAAATAGGTAGAACTAATTTGGTGGCTAAATAGAAAATCCACCTGCTGTCTAATGCAGCAGGTATCTGTCCATCACAACATATATGGGCACAAGCTTAACATGAGTCAACAGTGTGATAGATTAGCAAAAATAAGCTAATGCTATTCTAGGCTGCATCAAGAGAAGTCTAGTGTCTCGATCAAGGGAAGTCAATAGTCTTGCTCTATTCTGCCTTGGTCAAACCACACTTGGGAGTATTGTGTCCAGTTCTGGGCAGCACAATTTAAGAAGGATACTGACAAACTAGAACATGTGAAGAGGAAGGCAACCAAGATGATCAAAGGTCTGGAAACCAGGCCTTATGAGGAATGGTTGAAGGAGCTGGGTACGTTTAGCCTGAAAAAGAGGAATGTGCTAACCACCTTCAAATATCTAAGGGCTGTCGCATGGAGGATGGAGCAAGCTTGGCTTTTTTCCTGCCCTGGAAGCTGGGACCCAAACCAATGGATTCAAGTACAATAAAGGAGATGTTGACTAAACATCAGGAAGAGTTGTCTGACAGTGGAACGGTCTCCCTCTGGAGGTGGTGGACTCTCCATCCTTGGAGGATTTTAAGCAGAGGTTGGATGGCCACCTGTCATGTATGATCTAGTTGAGATTCCTGCATTTCAAAGGCTTGGACTAGATGTCCCTCGGGGTCCCTTCCAACTCTGCAATTCTATGAATCAACAAATATCCTACTACGGAGTAAGCAGGGCTGCAAAGCTGATAATTTGGCTAATGAAGACAAAGACAGAGGGACCCCCCTTAGTTAAGCAGGACCTAGAACAGGTATGGGCAAACTCAGCCCTCCAGATGTTTTTGGGACTACAACTCCCATCATCCCTAGCTAACAGGACCAGTGGTCAGGGATGATGGGAATTGTAGTCCCAAAACATCTGGAGGGCCGAGTTTGCCCATGCCTGACCAAGAACATTTACAGCTTAGAAGGAAAGTACCAGTATCTTGAACTGGACTGCAGGAAAATGTCACGTATGATCTAGCTGAGATTCCTGCATTGCGAAACAGTTTTTTCTTACCTCTGAAAGCTTTTGCTACTCACCTGGTTCCCAAAGACCAGCTTTCCATTCTTGTCAGCATTTCTTTAATATACCCCTTAACCCTTCATCAGGACATACCCTCCAAATTCTGATGGCGGGGCTACCTAAGTGCAACGGAACCCACTAACCTAATTAATACTTTCTATTGCTGTCTCCATGGGAAGTGTGAGCACAACCAACAACATGATGCATCTGCTTTTCACACAGGGAATAAGGCTATCCATGGATACCAGCTAGCCCTGAAGGCTGCATAAAAGCTTCCAGTGTTGAAAGCAGGATGCCTCTGAACAGTTGTTGCTGGTGAGCACAAGTAAAAAGAACGTGTTGCTGTGCTTATGTCTTTGCAGGGTTCCCATAGGTATCTGGTTGGCCACTGTGAGAACAAGGCCATCAAATTATCAGTTATTTGGCTTATTATAATTCACACCCCAGGCTGCCACAGGCCTCAAAATCTTGGTCTGTTTCTTGATTGGAAGCGGTCTTTTTTTGACAGCAGTTCCCCCTGTGGAAATATGTGACCATGTGCAAAGCAGACTGACTGGCACTGGACTTCTGCTTATACGAAACAATGCATCTGAGCTAGCTAAACCAAATTCCAAGAACCAAAAGTGACATGGTTGCCATAGGTTATAATCCAGGAGGACCTGATTTGGTTAAAGCTGGTGCACATGTTGATTATTTCACTAACAGCAGAAGGGCACCGCACAATTACAGAACAGAAAGTGAAAGATATATACAGTAGAAGAGTATTTGCAGCCCTGGATCGTGGGTGGATTACTGGCAAGGATGAAAACACATTGTGCCGGAACCAGCAAAAGACCAAACAAGAAACCCTATTAAAAAATTCCTCCCCACCCTTCAATCTAAATAAGGATTCTCTTCACCTTCATTTCCAAACACTACTACCTTCAGAAGGGAAAAGCCATAGAGCCACAACACAGAGAGGCTATTACTTGGATTCCCCAATGGGCTGGCAGAATCATCCTACTGAATTTAAAAAATGAAAACAGCACAGGGACCCTTCTTCAACACATGCTTTCCTCCACCTTTCAGGGGAATAAGGTAAAGGTAAAGGTACCCCTGCCCGTACGGGCCAGTCTTGACAGACTCTGGGGTTGTGCGCCCATCTCACTCAAGAGGCCAGGGGCCAGCGCTGTCCGAAGACACTTCCGGGTCACGTGGCCAGCGTGACATCGCTGCTCTGGTGAGCCAGAGCCGCACACGGAAACGCTGTTTACCTTCCCGCTAGTAAGCGGTCCCTATTTATCTACTTGCACCCGGAGGTGCTTTCGAACTGCTAGGTTGGCAGGCGCTGGGACCGAGCAGCGGGAGCGCACCCCGCCGCAGGGATTCGAACCGCCGACCTTTCGATCGGCAAGTCCTAGGCGCTGAGGCTTTAACCCACAGCGCCACCTGCGTCCCTAGCCTTCAGGGGAATAACCCCACCAAAAAACAGAGGTCCTGGCTATGCTTCAAACTGTCACACATAATACCAGGAATTCCATCTTCCTACAGAAACTACAGAAGGATCCAAGAATCCTGGCAGCACACACATTAAAACAAAAAACAGGTAATTCTGGAAATGATCCATCCTTCAAAGCCAACACACACAGAGAACTTTAGGTATTTTGCACTCTAATCCCAAGCATGTTCAGTGGGACTAATTTCCCGGTAAGTGTAATTAGGATTGCAGCCTTAATGACATAATTCACATGCGCCTGCAAAAACAAAAAAACTTGAAATAAAACAAAGTCCAATATCCAGACTCTGTACCATGAGATCGCTAACCCAGAAAAGTATGCCCATGTTACCCATTAGCATGTACTGTACTGCAATAGCCGAGAGGATCACTCTTTAACCGCTGTTCACTCTTTAACCGCCGTTCCCGAGAGAAGGATGGCCGTGTAATATTTATGTGGTAGCTGCCCAATGTGGAATGATCCAGTATGGCTCTTCGGACACATCCTGATTACTCCCTTAATAAGAAGCCAGGCATCCTGACAAATTTCTAAACACACACACACACACACACACACACACCAGGTGTCCTGCTTTCACTCATCTTTCCCTCCTGAAAATGGACCCTGCCTCCTCTCCTGAAAAGGGACCCAGGCGTCCTGCCTGCCTCTTCTCCTGAAAAGGGACCCGGGTGTCCTGTTTTCACTCTCCTTTCCCTCCTGAAAAGGGACCCTGCCGCATTTCCTGAAAAGGGACCCAAGCATCCTGCCAGTTTACATATCCTGCTGATGCTCCTCTCCTGAACAGGAACCCAGGAGTCCGGGCTGCATCTCCCACCCCTCCTTTGTAAGAAGCCCGGGCGTTCCGGTCTTCCTCCCTCCTCCCCTTCGCCGCCGCCGCGACGAGGAAGCCAGGCGTCCCGAGGGTGCAACAACCGCGGCGCAGCCGTCCCCTGGGCAGCCCTCCCGGCGGTGTCTTCCCGCCATTTTATGATGCCCCGACCTCCGCCGCTACTCACTCGGGAACAGGCGCGCCTCGGGGAAGCTCCCTCCGTCTCTCGGCTTGTCGCGCGCGCTCTGCGCTGCTCCCGGGCCGGCGGCGTCGCTGGCTCCTCCCCGGCGCCGGCGCCGCCTCCTCCTCCTGCAGGGCCTGCCTTTCTCCGCGAGGCCTCGTGCAAGGGGCAGGGGGAAGCCTTCCTAAGGGAAGGGCTGGAGAGGAAAAGGAGGAGCGGAGTCTGGCGAGGCCTAGGCTGGAGGAGAGGCAGTCTCTCCGAAGCGAGCCAAGAGCGAACTATCCCCATCCTCCCAAGCATATTGATTCGGATGCAAGCCCTGCCGAGTTCAGTGCATGCATGGAGGACCGGAGCTTTAGAGATGAAGAGAGTGCCGTTATGATTATTATTATTATTACTACTATTATTGTTGATGCTATATATTTGTTTATATCCAGTGCTTTAAAAAAAAAAAAAAGGTGCTGGTACTCCCATGCTTTTGGGAGTGCTAGTATTGCGTATCCTTGAGTACCCCCAGAAAAAAGCACTATTATTACCCTGCTCTGACCCTAAACCTCTGCTGCCTTGCAGGATACAGTGGTACCTCGGGTTACATACGCTTCAGGTTACATACGCTTCAGGTTACAGACTCTGCTAACCCAGAAATAGTGCTTCGGGTTAAGAACTTTTCTTCAGGATGAGAACAGAAATCGTGCTCCGGTGGCGCGGCAGCAGTAGGAGGCCCCATTAGCTAAAGTGGTGCTTCAGCTATGCACAGATACAGATATATTTAAACCACCAGGATTCTTGAAGTAACCTTTAATACTAAATCATACACTGCAATCTCATAGTGGGACACCCTTTCCAAAACAAAAGATTCTCTCTTTTGCCACATCTACAGTGGTACCTCAGGTTAGAGACGCTTCAGGTTACAGACTCTGCTAACCCAGAAATAGTACCTCGGGTTAAGAACTTTGCTTCAGGATGAGAACAGAAATCGTGCTCCGGTGGCGCGGCAGCAGTAGGAGGCCCCATAGGTTAAAGTGGTGCTTCAGGTTAAGAACAGTTTCAGGTTAAGAACATACCTCCGGAACGAATTAAGTACTTAACCTGAGGTACAACTGTATAGTAAAGGTAAAGGTACCCCTGCCCGTACGGGCCAGTCTTGACAGACTCTGGGGTTGTGCGCCCATCTCACTTAAGAGGCCAGGGGCCAGCGCTGTCCGGAGACACTTCCGGGTCACGTGGCCAGCGTGACATCGCTGCTCTGGCGAGCCAGAGCCGCACACGGAAACGCCGTTTACCTTCCCGCTGGTAAGCGGTCCCTATTTATCTACTTGCAACCGGAGGTGCTTTCGAACTGCTAGGTTGGCAGGCGCTGGGACCGAGCAGCGGGAGCGCACCCCGCTGCAGGGATTTGAACCGCAGACCTTTCGATCGGCAAGTCCTAGGCACTGAGGCTTTAACCCACAGCGCCACCTGCGTCCCCACAACTGTATAGTACTTTGTAATAATTTTATTTGTACCCCACCCCGTATGACTGGGTTGCCCAGGCGGCTTCTTCGGGAGATGAAAAGGCTAAGTAGTATATCTGGAATTGGATGGCGCTTTGTACACCTCCTTCCAGCGACTCCCGATACCGAGCTGGTGCCAAATGTATTGCTCTTCTTTGCTTTGGACCACATCAGTGTGGCCAAGAAGGGGGTCTTTTTCTGGGCAGCCCAGAACCTCCATACACACTGCCCAGGCTTGTATCCCAGGGAGGTCACTTTGGTGTTGCTAAAGCAGTGGTTTGAATCCACACACCCAGACAGATAATAATAATAATTTATTATTTATACCCCACCCATCTGGCTGAGTTTCCCCAGCCACTCTGGGCGGCTCCCAATTGAGTTTTAAAAACAATACAGCATGGATGGATGTTAACAACAAATTATACCTAGCCTTTTCCCCCAGCTTGCAAAAAAAGGGGGGGACATTAAAAAAAACTGAACATTGATGGAATTAAAATTATATACCTTTACAAATTTATTAAAGCCATACCATAAATTACATAAAAGCAGCATGGCACCAGTCCTTTCATTAAAAGCAGTCAGTTTCTGTTGGAACGAGAAAGTATTCACCTGCAGGCAGAAGGACAAGGAGGGAGCCAGTCTTAACTTCTAAGCCTTTCATTCCTCTGGCTCATCCTTCACATTTTTGAGAATAAATATCTGTGATAGGGCTGCTCATAACGCTTGAATAGACATTAGGGGCTTAAATGCAAGGGTTGGGAACCTTTAGCACTCCAGCTATTGCTGAACTACAACTCCCATCAACCCCAGTAAGCTAGGCCAATGGGCAAGGATGGTGGGAGCTGTAGTTCAGCAGCATTCTGGTGGGCAGTCTTGGGTGGACAATGGAGGAGTGCACCTTTGGGGGTAAAGTCAAACCATTGGAGAGTTACAGCGCCCCCTGTGGCTGGTAGAGACCAATACAGCAGAGACATGTTGTGTTGCAGGTGGGGCAAATGAAGGTGTCCGGTTGTGCTGTTGCAGGTGTACCATGGCGTTTCTTCTTTCTGCGCTCCTCCCAGCGGTCATTCCTCCTTCTGGTCACTGCTGGTCAGCAACATTGTTGTTGATTTCTTAATCAGAGGGCCAAAGATTCTCCCACCTTTGGGCCACTGATTTAATTCTGAGGCTGAAATTCTATCCACACTTAACCTGGGAGTAGGCTTACCCTCTGAATAGATGTATATATGATTGCACAGCAAGGCCCTAATCTTTAGACATACCCATCTGAATACTTTATCCTGCCCTCCTTCCAAGGAGCTCAGTGCAGTGTACAAGATCCTCTCGCCACCCATTAAGCCCCTAACAATGCTGAGACCTAGCTTGGGATGAGAGATAAGAGACTGGCCCAATATCACCCACTGAGCTTCAGGGCTGAGTAGGAATTTGAAGCTTAGGCCCTCTGGCCCTGATTTGGAATGTTAACCATTTTGTCAAACAGGCTCTGCATTGATTTGTAATAACCCAGATGTAACTAACAGTATATATTTCCACAAGTGGGAGAGATGGAAAGCAGGCCTCATTCCATCAGTTTTGCTGAAAGTCCAGTTCCTTACCCCTGAACCATGCAAGCTTGTCGTTATAAAAACAATTACTTAAGGATTGCCTGAGTATGATTTTCTCTCCCTATTCCTTTCCCCTTTTGTGTAATGGGGATTTTTTTTTTATTGGTTGTAAGCCTGTGGGCAAGGACTGTCTTGTTTGAGTTGGTTGTATGTGACCCACTGCGATAACTTTTTCCCCCTCTTTTTTTTTGCTAAGGAATAGAGGACAAATGCTCTAAATAAATAAATAGCTGACTCTGCCACAAATTGGCAATGTGCCCCGCTCCAGCCCGGGGGCGGGGGGAATGGAGAAAAGTAGATCCTACAAGCCTTCAATCTGCCTTGCCTACCGGTATTTTATGCCACTAGAATGTAACCATTTTCAAATACACAGTGAGTGGCATCTATAATTTTAGTTAACATGTGAGTTTATATTTAGCTAATAACCTCTCCAATAAGGTCATTGCAATTTGCTCTTCGAGTATTACGTGTTCACAATATGTACAAATTGCACTTGACTATTAGCTGTGCTAATGAACCCACTTAGAATAATCTAATCATTAGCTATTTGCATGCCTTAAAAAAAAGTTATTTCAGCTGCTTTCCTCTTCCTTTCCTTTCCCTTTTCAAGCCAAATTCAAAAGATAAAAATGAAGTCACTGCTCCTTTCGACTGGATAATGCAAAATTCTAACATACATTTGCAAGAAAGTAAGTAAGAAAGAAAGAGCGCCAACCAGCCATCCTCAAGATTGACCCACTCTGTTATTTAAGCTCATGATAATTTATTGGGTCTCACAGTAAACTCTTATAGAAAAAGGGTTAGGCATTAAGTCCTATGATGTGTTTTTCATTCAGTTGCTTCAAAACGTAATAACTACATTTTCACTGTCTGAAAGCTCTCTTGTTCTGGCATCTTAATTGGTGCTCAGATTTATCTTTCTGCAAAGGTCCACAGCCCACACGAATGCATTTTTACACAGAAGTAAGTCCCCTGTGTTTAGTTGGAGTTAGTCCCAAATGGCTGTGCACATGATTGCAGCAAGCTTTCTTCTGTGCCTAAAGAGGAACTACTTGAGAATGTGAGGGTGTCACTCTGAACAGACAGCATAAGATGGTTCCTGGTGTAAGAGGTCACCAAGAAACAGCCCAGCAGAGAGCCTGCCACAAACCGGAGAGGCCTTTTGAATTGATAGGTACATGAATGATGCACCCTGATGTAATGTTAACAGTCTGCAAGATAGTTCTGCTCAGAAACCTATGTTAGTTACAAGTATTCAGTTTTTCAAATCTTCTACATTGTTGTTGACTCTTTGTATGGTTGCATTTTTTAATTTATGAATAGTCTCTTGTGGATTCCCATGGAACATCCTGTTTCCCCCCATTAGATTCCTTTAATGAGTATTTTGAAAGGTATTTTTTAAATGTGGGGTTTCTGGTTTAGAAAAAAATCAAAGACAGAAAACTGGGCTGGTTTGGCTTCTTTAGTAGTTGATGCTGTTTTCTAGCAACACCACTGATTGCTTGAAAATAACAATAGAATGTGGGTTCTGTCGAAATAGTGTAGTTTAACACATCATTCCCATCTTACTTAGTTGTAATGTTGTCCTTGGAAGTAGACACTCCAAAGTGTTTTTCTGGAACAGGGTTTATTGCCTTGAACAGGTAGTTTATGGGTGTGAGGGTGTTAATAAAAGTATAATACAGAGGCCATTTCAGTTCTGAAATATGTATCATTCTGTCATTCTCAAGTGTAAACCACTCTGATCTTCAGATGAAGGGCAGTACTGTACAGAAATCTCATAAATAATAATACTAAAATATCTCTAACACATTCAGCTGTTTTACCAAGGGGTTGTTGGGTCTGGTTTTGTTCCGTTCCAGCTTTTGGCTTGTACCCTGTCCCATTCAAAGAGCCTGCTGGATCAGACCAAAGGCCTGGATCAGACCAAAGGCCTTCATCCAACACCCTGTTCTTACAGTGACTAACCAGTTGTCTATGGGGAAACCCACAGCAGGACACAAGCACCTTCTTCTACAGCAAATGGTGTTCAGAAGATGCATGTTGCCTCTGACTCTGGAGTCTACAGCTACTGATGACCATATCCTCATTTATCTAATCCCTTAAAACCACTCAAGTCTTTGGCCATCACTACAAATTGTGGTAACCAATGGTGAAGAAATATGTGGCCTTTAGTCTGTTCTGAATCTCTCATAAATCACCCATTCACACACACATATATATAACCTACTTAAATACATGGATCCCCCCCCCCCACTGCAAGGGTCCTTTAATAGGGTCACATCAAAACTTTTGCAGACACAGGCAAGCTGCATCAGGGGAAGAAATTTCAGATACTTCAAAGGCTTTCAGGCAGCCACTGTGGTGCAGTGGTTACTAGACCAGGGCTTGGAAGAGCAGGATTCAAATCCCTTTTCTCAGCGATGACCTCGGGCCAGTCACCATCTCTCAACTTAAACTACCTCAAGGGTTGTTGTGAGGATAGATAGATATTTATTTAGTTTATTATTTATATTAATTATTTATTTAAAATGGGGAGGGGAAAGAACCATGTACTCTAGCTTGTGCTCCTTGGGAGTAAAGGCGGGATATAAATGTGATAAATAAACAAGGCTTCTCAGTTCATTAGTTCCTAGCCAGGTGGGTGGAATGAAATGCACCCCCTTCCCTCCCTAAGACATTTGACAGCCAAACCCTGAGCTTAATAAAGCTTCTACCAACGTCACCCATGAAGCGCACGGATTGACGCAACGAGCCGTACATCAAACGGCAGGGCCGGCCTCGGCTTTATTGGTCGAATCGAGCCAATGGGCGCCAGCGTTCTCAACTCATGGCGGAAGTGAGGCACGAAGCAGCGTCACGGAAGGGCGCACCCCTGCCCCGTGCTGCTTTCTCGTTGCTAGGCGACGACGACGGCGAACGAGGCTGGCATAGGGCGCGCCGCGTAAGGGTTACGCTGAGCCTCGCGCAGGGTTGAGGGCACATCCAAGATGGCGGCGGCAGCGGGGCCACTGCGGGGTCTGGTGCGCTGCTCCCAGCTGGTGGCGGCCGGGCGCTTCGGCGGACTTCCGCGGCGGCGGTTCCACGGCTCTGCGGCTGCCGCTGCTCAGGTACGGGCGCTCGTGAGGGAGCGGGGACCGAGGCGACCTTCGGGGCAAGGTTATAGCGGAGCAGTTGCTGCTGCAGCAAAGCAGAGGTCGCATCCCTTTCGGTAGCCGGATAGAATTATTATGATATATTTGTTTATACGTCGCCTTCCCGCCGCCCAACTCTCTGCTTTAGCGCTTGAAACGGAAGGTCCTCTTTCTCCCGGGGGCGCCTTGGCATCCCAGCCTTGAAAGGCAGAAAAGGACACTCTGCACTTGCTCAGAGACACTGTTGCCCCTTTTACGACTGCACGCTCTCTGACGTCCTCTTCTTCCCGCCCCGGTAAATACTATTGAAGCTACTGGGGAAAGCCTGAGCTCTGGCATATCCTCACATCCTTCCTCTTGATTGCGGTCATAATATAATAATTATAATTATAATTATTTATTATTTATACCCCGCCCATCTGGCTGGGTTTCCCCAGCCACTCTGAGCTGAATATTAACTGAATATTAAAAACATGATAAAGCATCAAACATTAAAAACTTTCCTAAACAGGGCTGTCTTCGGATGTCTTCTAAAAAACAGATTTATTTCCTTGACATCTGGTGGGAGGGTGTTCACAGGGTGGGCGCCACTACTGAGAAGGCCATCTGCCTGGTTTATTATTGTTATTGTATTTATTTATAATGCTGGCTTAGCGTAAAATTAGAAACAGATTACATTACATGTGGCGATGAGGTTTTGAAGTAGAAAACTGAGTGAGCATCTTTGGGGCAGGTTTTGAAATTATACATGGGGAAAAGAATAAAGAAATGGTGGTGGGAAAGGGGTATGTATGTGCTTGCATTCACAAATCTCTTTTTCTAGGAAGCTCTATTGCTGTTTCCATATTGCATCCTTATCTGTTTATGAATTTAATGTGCACTTGTGTACAAATTCAGTCTTCTCCGATCTCGTAACCATGTTGGTGTAGCATACAAAAATGTTAACATGTCTCAAGGGGCAAAACAAGCCATCAGGTAGCCTTCAGCTTGAATTTCCTGAAGCCGGTCATGCAGCTGTCACACAGTGAGCACCCAGATCCATGCTCAGATTAATCGATTGCTCAGAGTTCATTGACGGGTGAGGGCTCTTGAGAGGAGTCACTGCCAGCGAAAGTAGACAATACTGAGCAAGCACCAGCAGGCAGAATAGGCCTGCTGGCATCACTCTGGAGGCAAAGACCAGGCGATCCCTCGGGGGCTGGACAGAGAGACATTTCTGCACCATCCAACCCACATCCCATGTGGTGCAACAGAGGTTTTCTTTACAAATTTCAGTTAAGCATTGCTACTGCTGACATGGCCCATGAAATTTGTAAAGAAAACAAAGTTATACAACAATCTTCCTTGATCTATAAGGGATGACTTTGATTTGATATTTAAATTGCTTAATGATCTCTTTTTGCTGACAGCTTAGCCAAAGGAAATCTGCCTGGCTGTTTAGAATTGTCCTTTAGAATTGACTTAGTGTCAACAGGTATCTCATCTCCAGGAACTGCTGTCAGGATCTAGCCTGGAGTTCACAAATATTCTGTGTCTCTTGGGAAAATCCTAGTCAGACAAAAGGGAGTTCCACAGAAATTATGAATGTGACCCGAACCCGAACCTTTCCCACTCCTTCCGTGAGATCGTAGGTTAGCCCGAGACATTAATTTGCTTTCAGCCATGGAAGTTTCCAACCAACTTTCCTCCTTGATTATGGTGGGATTACTCTAAAGAAATTTTATTTTTAAAAAAATATTCATATCCTACCTTTCTTCCAAAAAGCTCAAGGTTCCTAATAACAAAAAGAAATGGTTTGTGGATTATGACCTAAATATGTTTTCTCATTAATAGGTGACTGTCCGTGATGCTTTAAACCAGGCCCTGGATGAGGAGTTAGAGAGGGATGAGAAGGTTTTCCTTCTGGGGGAGGAAGTTGCCCAGTATGATGGGGCATACAAGGTAAGAAGATGATGCAGTAATTAGAAGGGCAGCATAATCTGTGCATTTCTTAAAAAGTTATAAATAGCAAGACCACAACCCTCTTTTTTAAACCTACAGATTAGCAGAGGACTTTGGAAGAAATATGGTGATAAGAGGATAATAGATACTCCTATATCAGAGGTATGAATTCATAATACATTTTAATTTTTTTCTATTTTAGTATTTAATCCGAAAAAGTGCAATAAGTCGTCTAGTTTTCCCGAAATATATTTTCAGATAGTTATGATTTAAATTTTAGTTTTCGTCACACTTTGTTCTTCCTTCCCCCCCAGATGGGCTTTACTGGAATTGCTGTAGGAGCTGCCATGGTATGTACCTTCCATATGTGTATTAAGAAATGCCTCTTAAATACAAAATAGTGCCATTAATTCACCGTTTAAAAAGCAACTTGGGAATGGCTATTAACATAGCTACTTTGTCTTCACAGGCTGGCTTGAGACCTGTTTGTGAATTCATGACCTTCAACTTCTCCATGCAAGCTATTGATCAGATTATAAACTCAGCTGCCAAAACCTACTACATGTCTTCAGGCTTGGTACCTGTCCCTATTGTCTTCAGGGGCCCAAACGGAGCCTCAGCAGGTGTGGCAGCCCAGCATTCCCAGTGTTTTGCATCCTGGTATGGGCACTGCCCTGGACTGAAAGTAGTCAGCCCCTGGAATTCGGAGGATGCAAAAGGTCTCCTTAAAGCCGCAATCCGGGATAACAATCCAGGTATATGAAGCCAAGATATCTGTGCGGGTGTAATGCTAAAGTGTTAGCTTATTGGGTTATTTACCTGCATTAAACATTTTATGCAGGGCATTGGGTGTCAGAAACGAATCTAATTTGTGGTGTCTGCATCATGTTGAGTGTCCGATATTTAGCTGGGGTAGTGTGCAGTCTTTCATTCCCTTTGCAGGAGGAGAAGAAAACAGTTTGGGTATCCTTTCAGATACTAGATTAAGGAAACATTTTTGCTTTTTGAATGATTTCCTTTTGCATTTGTTTTAAGAGGCGGGTTGTTCTTAGCTATAAAGTTGTGTGTTTTGCCTACGAAACCATTATGGCTACAATGTTGTGTACAAAGGTAGCAAATGAACAACATAATTGCTTCCTTTTAGAGGAATTGTTCTTCTATTAGTCTTCCTTCAAGTCAAGCTGGTGTTCAGCTTGAGCTGGAGTGTGAGCTTCAGATGTTGCATTTGGAAATAAATCTTCAGCTTTCTCCTCCCCCTTCCAAAAAAAATAATATTGTCATGACCAAGATCTAAAGAGTTGTGCAGCAAGTTCCATGGTAACTCTAGAAGTACCTTTCATCAACAGAAGTTTCCCGTGGAGCATATCAAACTACTTTAGAAACTGTGGGGAGTTAAACTTAGATTGGGCTCATGTGTGCTGCTGACATAAGCCTCATCAGTTCTTTGGATCTCAGCCAGTTTATCATTGTGCAGGCCAGAACATACCAAAATAGTGTACATTCATTTAAATGCTATGTTTTCAGTTTGGTCAGAATTATGATTTCATAGCGGTAGTGGAGGGAAGGGACTTCAAAGGACTTTGCATGGGTACAACACCCTTAGAGGCGATTGTAGAGCAATCCTAGCTCTGCCGGGAGAGCAGCAGGACAGAACACAGTGGTCATAACTGAAGCTCTAACACTTAACACTAGCCCAAGGCAGGGGTGGTGGTTCTGGTGTTGTGTTTACATATTTGGGTTTTGTTTTTTACTGTGCCAGCTCTGGAGTTGGACCAGCATAGGATCCAGTGGGTCCGTGGTTGGCCCAGCTCTGCCTCTGAAACTGAGGGCTTCCTGTTGGCTACTGCCTAAAAGACACAGCACTAGTGATAGCACTTCCCTTCACCAGGCTTTGCATGACTGTAGTGGGGGCTTTTGCAGCAGCAGGGCCCCCTCATTGGAGGTCATTGGACTGGGATGTCCATTGGATCCCAGTCCCCTCCAGCAGTGCGGCTCATGGATTAGGACTTCAGGTACAGGAGGTTGAAAGGTAAAGGGACCCCTGACCATTAGGTCCAGTCGTGACCAACTTTGGGGTTGCAGCTTTCATCTCGCTTTATTGGCCGAGGGAGCCAGCAGACAGCTTCTGGGTCACGTGGCCAGCATAACTAAGCCGCTTCTGGCGAACCAGAGCAGCGCATGGAAATGCCATTTACCTTCCCGCCAGAGCGGTACCTATTTATCTACTTGCACTTTGACCTGCTTTCGAACTGCTAGGTTGGCAGGAGCAGGGACCAAGCAACGGGAGCTCACCCCGTTGCGGGGATTCGAACCACCGACTTTCTGATTGGCAAGTCCTAGGCTCTGTGGTTTAACCCACAGCGCCACCCACATCCCATACAGGAGGTTAGATTCCAGTATAGAAAGGTGAAGAAAGCTGTCTGGTGACATAGGTATTCCCATCTACTAATCTAGCGCTGTTCTGGCTTTAAACTTTGAGCAGCTGCTCCCTCAACATTTTTGAAGCATTCTACTTTATCCCAAAGGGTTAAAAACAAATAAAAATGGATGAGCTCAAAGTACTGAGAACTACAGAATTTTATATCCTTTGCTCATTTGGCCAGCTTCAATTTGGAAGAAAGCTTTGCTTGGCTGCTTGTTGTTTTTTTGAAAGCCCTATATTAACTAGATGAGCTATATTAACTAGATGAGCTATTTCCTCCTCTGAAAGAAAAGTCAGAGCCCAGGGGTTTTTTCCCTCTCTCCTAAATTTGTAGCTGTTCATACTATGAATTCATGCTTTTATCAGCTGATATGGGTCAGATGACTGCATAAAGTTGGTATTGGAGAGTGAGCTGGGTCATTTCCCCACGCACACATCCTTAACTTCCACTTGAATATTTCAAATTGGTGTCTGCTGCATAATGGATGATGTCAAAATACTTGCATATCTTAGGCATCCTCAGGACTTTGGATCCTGTGTGCCTCACCACCACAGGCCACATTTCTGGCATCAGCACAGGCTGCTTAAGCCAGGACAAGTTCTCCCTTGGCATGTTGTACCTGCTGGATCAGGACCCCGTCCCTTCTCTATAGTACCAAACTTGGAATGTGGGGGTGGTGTTCTTTTCTGGCATGTCCTAGGAGTCTTTGACCACAAAACCAATTATTGTGGCTCACCAGAGATTTGGAGAAATGCATCATATAGTTCACATGTACCTGTTTCTAAAATTGCCTTTCTAGTTGTAATGTTGGAAAACGAGTTGATGTACGGTGTGCCCTTTGAATTGTCGGAGGAAGTCCTATCAAAGGACTTTGTTGTTCCTATTGGAAAGGCGAAGGTAGAAAAGCAAGGTAAGCAAAACTAGCTGTTTTTACTGAACAAGGCAAGACCCTGCTGTGTTCTTTTACAGAAACACTGTGCTTTCTTCTTAAAATGTGTTTCTTTTGCTTGCAGCACAACCCTTTTATGTGCAAAGCTACCCGGTGTTCTTCCCATTCCAGATGCACATCCATTAATTATATATATATATATATATATATATGCAGGTTTTGGTGTCCTCGGGTGTCTTCCCGTGTAAAAGTTGGGGTGTCTAGGCGACGTTTCGACGAGGTCTCACTCGTCATCTTCAGGCTGGTGCTTTCGGCTTCTGAAGATGACGAGTGAGACCTCGTCGAAACGTCGCCTAGACACCCCAACTTTTACACGGGAAGACACCCGAGGACACCAAAACCTGCATTCCTGTACCCGTGAAAATCTACGAAAGCATATATATATATATATATATATATATATATGCAGGTTTTGGTGTCCTCGGGTGTCTTCCCGTGTAAAAGTTGGGGTGTCTAGGCGACGTTTCGACGAGATGACGAGTGAGACCTCGTCGAAACGTCGCCTAGACACCCCAACTTTTACACGGGAAGACACCCGAGGACACCAAAACCTGCATTCCTGTACCCGTGAAAATCTACGAATGAAGATGACGAGTGAGACCTCGTCGAAACGTCGCCTAGACACCCCAACTTTTACACGGGAAGACACCCGAGGACACCAAAACCTGCATTCCTGTACCCGTGAAAATCTACGAAAGCATATATATATATATATATATATATATACCAGTTCTTCTCTGTGAAAGTGCGTGTTTCTCTATACATTGGGATTCAATGAGAATGCCTTTTTTGTTTTCTCACTACCCAAAAGACCATCCAGAAGTTGAGTTGGCTTTAGAAGAGATTATGCCTTTTTTTGAGGGGACGGTGGTGAAGCTGTTCCTTGACTATAGCACTGTAGGACGATCAGTCACTTCACGTTGTAAGCCCAACCCTCTTTGCCCAGCAGCTTTCTCTGGATTTGTGAGGCTTATGGAAATTCCATGGTTTGGAGATTTGTTTGCCACAGGTGGCCTGTCAGTGTCTGAATTCCTTCTGTCTTTCATTGCCGTTCTCCCCGCTCCTTTTATTTTAGAAGGTTCAATAATCACAGAAGGGCAAATACTTCTTTTGCCTAGTAAACTAGCTTTTTTGAATTCTACTTTTCCTTGCTCTCAATAATTACACGAGTGCTTGGATATCTCAAGTTTAACAGTAATAAAGAGCACTGTGTTCTGACCTTACTTGGCACTAATATCAATGAGGGTGTTTTCAGTGGCGACTCCACTATTGTGGAACACAATTCTACAGGGTATCTGTTTTAAAAGGCCCGAAAGGACAACTCTTTCCTGCAGCCTTTACTAATTCATGGGATGAGTTGCATAATTACTGTTTTGACCTGGTTTGGATAATTTTTTATATCATGCTGGAATAAGGTTTTTAATGTGCATTATTGCATGCTGATAAATGGCTGTAATCATTTACCATTCTATAAAGGATCATAAGCTGTTTGGTTTAAGAGGTTAAAAGAAGTTGACCGGGTGGCGACTGCTAGATAATCTTCTGTTCTTAAGAATATGTCCGCATGCTAAAGTTAACGACGTTGTAATTCTCAATCCTCACCAGCCTGTGTGTTTCAGGAACCCACATTACCTTAGTGTCTCATTCACGACCTGTCGGCCACTGTCTGGAAGCAGCTGCTGTCCTTGCTAAAGACGGGGTGGACTGTGAGGTATGTGTGTGTGTGTGTGTGTGTGTGTGTGTGTGTGTGTGTGTTTGTTGTCGGTTCCATGAGAATCCACATTGAAGAAACCCTCTTAAGCTTCTACTCCACAGCTAACAAAGTTGTGGCATCGCAGTGTTCTGTAAGCTACTTAATACAGATTGGTTCCACTGTTTTCTTGGCAGTTCTCTTCAGTGAACTTTGCAGAGCTGGGGCAAGTTAGCTACAAGCAGCAGAAGAGAGCAATTGCTTGAATTTCAATTCATCTTGCATGAGTTGGAAAAGGGTTGTGTCAAGTCCAAACTTTACACTGAGAAGCTGAACTATCTGTTATGTATAAATTATACCAATTCACTATATGAAGCTGCCTTATCCCAAGTCAGTTGTTGGCTACTATGACCTCCACCAGCTATCTAAGAACTCAGGTCTATTCTTGGCCCTACAGACCAAAATATTTTTTTTTCTTCTTTCTAACAAGAGGTCACAGGGCCTTGAACCTGGTACAGTGCCACTGAGCTGTGAATTACTTGATAAAACTTTCAATTTGGGTACAGTTTTAATTAGGTAATACATCTTTTTAAAAGTTATTTTTCCACATAGGTCCTTATTAAAAACTGCAGATCACAGGTGCTGTTTTAAGAGGGATGAGGGTCCCCTATGTGTAAATATGTACAGATTTAATCAACCAGTTGACTTACATGGTGTCCAAGATTTGAGAATACCAGTTGATAGGAATGCCAAATAGGAAGAGGACTGTTGCGTTCATGTGCCGATTGGCCACTGTGAGAACAGGGTGCTGGACTAGATTTATGCCTGCTTATTTTTCATAACCTGTTTTCTGCTCAGACTAGGCTGAAGTTAATCAGAAATGATCTAACACCTGCTCTAATCTCTCTCCAGGTGATAAACCTCCGCACCATTAGGCCAATGGATATCGAAACTATTGAATCCAGTGTCATGAAGACAAATAATCTTGTAACAGTGGAAGGTGGCTGGCCCCAGTTTGGGGTAGGAGCTGAAATTTGTGCCAGGATTATGGAAGGTATTTGGGATTATCTTGTGTCTGACCTTCTTAAAATACGTAGCTATTTTCTTGAGAAGCTAGAAATTAGATCCACAGTGAGGAACCTCTAGTCTTCCAGGTGGGGCTGGACTACGTCACCCATTATCTGTGACCACTCTTCATGCTAACGGAGGCTGATGGCAAATTCGAGGGCCACAGGCTCCCTGTCCCAAGTTTAGGTCCTTGAATTGAATTTGCTCCAATTCTTTGCCCAAAGGACAATTATTTAATCTGCTGCAATGCAGGACCATCCCATTTGTAGCAGCAGCCTTCTCTCCCACTTAAAATGTATTCTTAGGAGTAGTGGGTCATCCATGAGCCCACGGCTTTATAAAACCCTACTGTACAAACCCAATGGAGTTTATTGCATTATAGATTGCAGGCAGGCTATTCCACAAACCGCATGGAATAAGCATCTTCTATTCTTCTCCCTACAACTTTCACTGTGCCACCTTGCCCTGCTTGGAGGAAAACGGGCTATAAATGAAACAAACCTACGTGATCTTTGAGCTTGCTGCTCCCTTTACCTGCTGCTGAAATGCAAGAATAGGTAGTGTTTCTTAGGCAGGGACTTGGGTAGGTAGTTTTGGGTTCACTGTCTCCTCATAGCCCTTTTTCTAAGTTAGAGGCAGTTATCAGTGTGGGCTGTAACCTGTATCACCTCAGCCACTGACTGTGCTGCCCGCCCACCACATCTTAGTTTGTACTGACGGAGATTTCTTCAGCTTTTGAGAGATGAACCTTTCTGCTTTCAGGTCCTGCTTTCAACCACCTTGACGCACCCGTTGTGCGTGTCACCGGGGCTGACGTTCCCATGCCTTATGCAAAGATCTTGGAGGAGAACTGCATACCTCAAGTAAAAGACATAATTCTTGCAGTGAAGAAAACGCTAAATATCTAGTTCTGTGTATATGCTGTATGTGGATGTTGTTCTTCTGGAGTAAAAAAAAAAAAAGTTTGTGGAATGTATATTGCAAGCGATTGTATACATAGCTGGCCTTGTATAGGATATAGGCCTTTGGCAGGGGAAGAGCAATAACTACGTTGTCTGTTGCAAGGCATGTACTCCCTCCCCAAGGGAGATGCAGATGGCCTAAAATTGTAATAATTGTAATTCCCTAAAGAACTCTCGTTGCAAGATGAAGTGTTCTGTTTATCATTGTACACGGTGATCAGGCTTGCTCTGATTAGGAGCTCTAGTATCTGAGGAACAGTCTCTTGCTGCTCCTGCTCGTTTTGTAACTTACAAGGCTTGGAAATAAAAGTACATTAACAAAAAAGGGAGAGGAAAGTATCTTTCTGATGTGAAATAGTCCAAAATGGAAGCGGCCTGTGAGGAAACATTTGATACAGGCTGAATTGTCTTCTTTCAGAAATTAGTGCACATTAATGTAAGGCTGAAGGTGCTGCAAAGTATCTTTGCCAAAACCACATAGATAAATGGAATTTTAAAGCTTCAAGACATTCACATTTTTCACCACAGACGTGGTAATTAACATTGAAGTGTGTTCCCCTCCCAGCATTATTGAAATTCCATTAACATTTATTTTAATAAAAATATGACTGAATAATATAATAGGTTACATGAAATCTTATACACAATGACACTCTGCATAGTAACAAACACTGGTGTATACTCAACTTTAAAAATCTAGCGATAATCCTTTAAAGTGCAATTTAAGAGTTTGAGCAAATCAAGAAGGGCATCTTTTCACTAACATTAAATTATGGAGCTCTTTTGTTAACACCCACTTCAACAACACATCTCACATTGCTGTAGATTTTGGTTTGATGGAAACGCCCTGCAACTCCCAATTTAAGCGTAACACAAGCTCATTACAAAACTTACTTGCTTGAATTACTCCTCTTTTAAAGCAGAGCCATCTTAGGTTAACAGGCCTTTCAATAGTATTAAGAGCTCTTAAAGCTCAGGACTTTACAGAGCAGAGAAGAAAGGGAGACCAAGCCTAAAATCTCTCAACCAGTGTTAACTTTCAGACTGAGTGAATGTTTAGCATAATTAAAGCTAATTCAATGCATCAAATCTTGATGTACCGGGTTTTAAACTTTCAGAAGCAGGTCTCAGAAAATGAACTGCTGTTGTCGAGCTATTTTTATTCTATTAGAAGGAATACAACATAGCCAAAAACAAGATCCCCCCCCCTAAAAGAAGGAGGGTTCCTTTAAACCAGAATCGACACTTCACCCTCCGAAACGGCAAAGCAATTTGACACGGTACTGCTACTCAGTTAAGAGATTGTGCTAAGGGGGGGGGGAGTGGGAAGGAGCTTGAAATGGCTCTAAACAAGCAGCTGTAAAACAAGACGCCACCAGGCAGTGGCTATATCAAATAGTTATTTAAGATTTGTTCCTAGAACACAAGGGATACCCCAAGCTGGGTCAGTATGAACAGTTTTCAGCTGATTCTAGGAGCACTGTAGTCACAGGTTTCTGTTTTCTTCAGACCTCCTTTCTGGAAATTCTGAATTGAGCTGAGTAAGGCGCCCCGGCTTGTGCTGTTGACAAGCCGCAGGTCAGGCTGCGTTGCCACATCCAAATTAGGAGGAGGAGGGGGAGCTGCTGGCAGCGGCGGCGGCGAAGGAATTGTCGAGACGCCTGCTGCTGGGAAGATAATAGACGTAACACACAGTCAGAAACCGAAACCCATGAAAGCAAGATACTGCTGGATAAAATAACACATCTGCGAAAACTGCCCAATGTACAAAAGAAAAGAGTACGGTAGGAAAGCATGCAAAAAGAAAAGCCAAGATGATTTCAGGTTAAAAAAGACAAGGATACAGGCATACAGGAGAAGGATGAGAATAGATTAAAAGTGCAGGCAGGACAAATCAGTCACACTAAGATGTTTTATGGTCCTTGCAATGCATGGTCATGTGGACAATCAAACTGGAGCAGGAAATAATTATCATTCCAGGGCTGGGCTGTAGACCAGTGATATATTGCCTACGTCCCGTAGCTTGTGGGATGCAGCCAAACAGCATTGGCTCAGCTTGTACAAGCAAGACATTGGCCTTCCAAACATTATTTCTAGACGCCAAGTAGAGAAGCATTGCAAGGAACATCTGCCTCAAACTGACCACCACCTAACTCAGTAACACGCTCCATCTTTGAATTTACATGAATGCTGAGTGAAAGCTGGTGCCTGCTTCTCATGCGCAGCTAAGGCAAGGACCACAGTTGTAAGTCTTGCTTAGATAGGCACAGGGTCCTTTTGTGCACTGCACACAATGGCATTTTGGTTCACGGTGCAAAACAGGAACAGGCATTTCTCCCTACGTTATACATTATCCCTGACAAGCACAGCAGTAACAACTTCAGGATTAGCTCTTCCAGGAACAGAGTGCCGTAACAGAGCTAAGAGGCTGCCATAGCTATAATTCTCTTTGGAAAATGGGGTAGAAGTAACTGCAGCTGATAGCCAGAAGGCTAATTTCTTTTTCAGTTTTAATCTACACCGACGATACACCCACCCACCTCTGAAAATATACCTTGGGTATAGGCACCAGGCCAGCATATCTAGAAATGCAGAACAGCACCCTGGAAAGAGCACAATTAAAAACAACAAAACGTTCTTATTTTATAGGTGCCTGCACTAGTACCTACCTAGGACTTCACTGTTATCACTGGCTTGAAAGACAAAAGTCACTGTATCCTCTTAGTAGCTTGGTACTATGGAGAAAACCCACACAGCAGGGGCGAGGAGCCTGTGGCCCTCCAGATGTGGTTGGACTACAGTTATCCCTGAGCATTGGCCACGCTGGCTGGGCCGATAGGGAGTTGGGAGCCCAACTTCTGGAAGGCCACGGGTTTCCCACCACTGCCATATAAAGGTTGAATGGCAAAAGAGTTCACGTGGGTCTGCTCTTCAGCATCTGTGCCCCAACCCACTGCTGAAGCCAAAGAGAAGAACGCACGTGGAAGGCTTTTGAGTTTGCTTGATACTAAGCGGTTTCAGGAATTCCTACAGGAGGTAGACCAGGTCCTCCCCCTAGCAATCACACATTTGTTGGATTGCCCTTATCTTCTCCATGTATGTAATAAAATGATTTATCAAATACAGTCATACCTCGGGTTACAGATGCTTCAGGTTGCGTTTTTTCGGGTTACGGACTGCCAAAACCCGGAAGTACTGGAACGGGTTACTTCCGGGTTTCGGCGGTCACGCATGCGCAGAAGCGCCAAATTGCAACCCGCGTGTGTGCAGACGTGGGTTGCGAACGTGCATCCCACACGGATCACGTTCGCAACCCGAGCGTCCACTATATTATGATTGTCAGAATAAAAGATGTTTGAAAAGCCAGATTTTTTATGGATATGGGAAACTAAAGGTAACCAAACTAAAGGTAAAGGTAAAGGGACCCCTGACCATTAGGTCCAGTCATGACCGACTCTGGGGTTGTGGCGCTCATCTCGCTTTATTGGCCGAGGGAGCTGGTGTACAGCTTCCGGATCATGTGGCCAGCATCACTAAACCGCTTCTGGCGAACCAGAGTAGCGCATGGAAACGCCATTTACCTTCCCACCGGAGCAGTACCTACTTATCTACTTACACTTTTGACGTGCCTTCGAACTGCTAGGTTGACAGGAGCAGGGACCGAGCAACAGGAGCTCACCCCGTCGCGGGGATTCGAACTGCCGACCTTCTGATCGGCAAGTCCTAGGCTCTGTGGTTTAACCCACAGCGCCACCCGTGTCCCGGACCAAACTAGACTACAGGTAAACAGAACATCCTGGCAGCTAAAGTCCTTTCCCACAGAGCAGGTAACCCCTAAGCAAGTGCAGAGTGTGAGTAGAAAGGCTTTAGTAGGTTAAAGGTGGCCTGCAAGCCAAGATCAACTTTCTACACCCAATGCAGCTGCTGGCAACGTTGTACAACACCCTGTGTACATTTGCACCACAACAGCACCCAAATCCTGCCTAAAATGTTGGCAGAGCTGCTGCTTATGACACCAGGCATGGAGAAGCAACACTGTATTAAGGTCCTTCTCCCAAGTGCAATCGCTTTTTCATCCTCCCGCTCCTTTCAGGAGACAAAAGCCAGCCTGACAGTCCCTATCTCACGGCACATCAGCTTAAAACCAGAGAAGCCACATGTAGGCACCATCTTTGACATGCTAATGGCAGTGACGGATCTGGTTTCAAGTTCTTCATAGAGAAATCCCTTTGAAACACTTTCTCCAGCAACAATATTTCTAAATGCTTTGATTCAGTTGATAATCAGTTTAATGCTTTGGGGGGTGGGAGGGAACAAGCTCAGAGAGAACCGAAGAAGGCTGCAGGAAAGAAAATGTACAGAATGGCAAAAAATGCATGATGGGGTGACAAAGGAAGAACATGGGGAGAAACAGCAGCATGCTACCAGCTGAGCACGATCAAGCAGCAAATACATATTGAGTTTGTTTATTTTTTTTTAAAAAAAACAGCATCCTAAACAAGCACATACAGGTTTGTCTTTCAACCATCCCTGAGACATCTAAACACAGCAGGTTGCGAAGACGAGTAACATTCAACCAAACAGCCAAGTGAAAGAAGGAGGTATAAAAAGCTAGATACATATAGGTAAAAATGCACCGACCGTAAGAACCAACTGAGAATGCAAAATTAGTTGCAGGATGCTAGGAACAAAAGATCGAAAGCAAAAGGATGCCAAGGCGCATTGCTTGCAATTACAGTGACAGATGAAAATGCCAACAGTTCAATGAAAGGCAGTTTTCTACACATAGGAATTCACAAAGTCACCACCCTCAGTTACTAGAAATAGGACTTGGGCTTTTACACTGGGTACTTATGTTGCTTCACTGAACATAATTTTGAAAAGAATTCCAGTTAGAGACTCTCTGGCCTTGATTTGTCTTTTCAGATAGCAAATAGGGGATGGAGCGGGGTGATCCAAACATTCTTCTTCCAGTTTGCGTGTCTGTTAGAATTAAATACTCCTAATTCTCCTTGTTGACTCTACTCCCGACTTCTGTTTCACTAGGGAATTCTGAGTGGGGTCTTGCTGCACCAGTGTCAAAAGTGCCCATAATACCCATTTAAGAAGGTATATGCTTTCTCTTAAGAGCATATACACCCAACTTCTATAGCAGAAATGATTTCCTCCATGTGGAGGAATTACATTACTCAGGCAATACAAACCATCACTCATAAAAATCTCCACTTGAATTCCTAGAATTTCCTCCTTTGTTCTTTTACACACTACTCATATGAGCAGACTACCGTATTTTTCGCTCTATAGGACGCACTTTTCCCCCTTCAAAAATGAAGGGGAAATGCGTGTGCGTCCTATGGAACAAAGAAGCCATAGCCCCGCGACCCTCTCCCGGCTGGAGAGGTGACGCGTGGCTATGGCAGCAGCCTCTCCGCTATGCGCCTTTCCGCTGCTCCCTGACCTGCTCTTTGGGGCTGGTGGTGGGCTTCCCCCGCCAGCCCCAAAGAGCAGGTTGAAAGGAACTTGAAGCCTGGAGAGCAAGAGTGGTCAGTGCGCACCGACCCCTCTCCCTCTCCAGGCTTCCAAGGTAGCCGCCTGAAGGCGACTGAACGCACCTTAAATGGCACCTTGTTTTAGAGGGGGAAAACAAGAGGGGGGAAATTCTCCCCCACTCTGCACAGCGCCTCCTGCCGCTTCGCTGAAGGGGTGCTGGGCAGAGAGGGGGAGAAATTTTTTTTCTTGTTCTCCCCCCTCTAAAACAAGGTACATCCTATTGTCCGGTGCGTCCTATAGTGCGAAAAATATGGTAATTGCTCAATCTGTTAAATCTGCCGATATTGCCACTTGCTGTTCCTCCTTTTTTAAATTAAGTAGTATTTCACTTGGAAGATTATGTTGATTAGCAAAAGCAAAGGAATCGTAATACAGGCTAGGAGGTCTGGTACATTCAGCAGAATTTCTGTTCCACTAAACTCCCTAAAATCAAGCATTTGCCCAAACGCACCGTTACGATTTAACAAACAACTATTCGATGAAACAGCAATCTTCAGCCAATTCAATCCACATCTATTAACTAAAGCAGGCACCCCCAATCTCGGCCCTCCAGACGTTTTGGGACTACAACTGCTATCATCCCTAGCTAACAGGACCAGTGGTCAGGGATGATGGTAATTGTAGTCCCAAAAAATCTGGAGGACCGAGTTTGGGGATGCCTGGACTAAAGGATTAACTGCTTATTAGAATTTGCCCTGTTATAAATTATAGGACTAAAATGGAAGGGCAAACTAGCCACACTCCCTAGCAC
Organism: Podarcis gaigeae; assembly: GCF_964106915.1. Taxonomy (NCBI): domain Eukaryota; kingdom Metazoa; phylum Chordata; class Lepidosauria; order Squamata; family Lacertidae; genus Podarcis; species Podarcis gaigeae. Next base: position 105,564,828 of record NC_139679.1, read on the forward strand.
TCCCTCCACACTGTGTATCTGAAGAAGTGTGCATGCACACGAAAGCTCATACCAAGAACTAACTTAGTTGGTCTTTAAGGTGCTACTGGAAGGAAAAATTTTTTTGTTTTGACTATGGCAGACCAACACGGCTACCTATCTGTAACTTTATCTTTCTAGTTTGCATCCAATAATTTGCAGATTCCCTCCCCCCATTCCAGCATGAAAGATTACTGCATTTACGCGAATCCAATGCACCATCAAATCTAACCCACACTTCAATTTTCAAAACCTTGAAACCAATAAAGTATTTGCTGGTGAATGTAAACACACCATCAAATCTAATGTGCACCCTGATTTTTGCGATGTAATTTGGCCATAAAAGGTGTGCATGACAGTCGAGTAAATACATTAATTACAGCCAACTGAAGCCAACAGCACCTAGCTAAAAAACCAAGGCTACTGTGTCTTTTTCCATCTATACCATCAATAAAGCCAGCTCGGTTCAAACCTGTTCATACTTAAGCTATTTTAGCTCTGGAGAAATCTCTGTGTGTAACATTTCACAATACCGCATTCCGGGCAGGGTGGGAGTGGGGAAGAACAAGACAGGTGGGTAGGAAATGATCTCTGCTAGTGGAATATCACCACTCCTGCCCTTGCCAACAAATCATGTGCTGTGGTCTCCAGATGTTGCTAGCCTCAACCAGCTTGGCCAATGGAAAGGGATGGTGGGAACTGTTGCTCAACAATTTCTGTAGGACCAGATTCCCCATCCTTGTGCTACAGAATATTCCCACAGCACTAAGGGGCTGCTCAGGGTCAACTCGCTGGTTGCAAAAACATGAGCAGCCCACTCTCACGTGAAATAATTCATGCTACCATTGAAGGGCAACTGATTACTGCCTACAATCTCTCCTGGAACTGTAGTTAGTGATCCAAGGTCAATTAGCGAGTCTCATGGCTGAGAGGTGATTGAACTTGGCCAAGGCACTCCACCTGCCTACTTGACTACATTGGCTTACAAATTTATTTCAATTTAGGTAACACTTTTACCATCATGGGGATAAATTTTGGGGGGTTCTGCTAGCACCAAAATATACTGGACTGCATCTTGCAATTCACCCACTCTTGTGCTTGTTATTCTGTGGTGTGTGGTGTGTGTCCTTCAGGGGCCAGTTCTTATTTTCCTTCATGCCTCCTTCTCTTACAATTCCTTGAGTGTCAACCTATATTACATATTTCAAAAGGCTGCAAAGGAAAATATTGTTTTCTTAACTGCTAACAGCGAAGAGTACCTCTTTGCCCTTTCATCAATGTCTTCGTAGAGACATCGATACTGTGGTTTTTGACATTAAAAATAAAAAAATGTTTAAAAAGCAATCATCCAGCTAAAAGCTGAAGAAAGATGGCAAAGCGTGTTTCGGTTTGTTTTTAACGCACAGTTCACCACAATAACTTGTGACTAATGCTTTCCATTTTGGGTAAACATCTTTAAACATCAACATCAGATTACTTTACCAAGAATTCACGTTCAAAATGGCGCATGCTCTATTGAAGACAGCGGAAAGGAAAGAGAAAGAGAGAGAGAGAGAAAAGAGACAGGAAAAAGAGCACAAACAGTCAGTATTCTGATGTTAAGAGGGCTATTCAACAACAATAAGGAGATACAGACATCGGTTATTAAATACAGTTATGAACACAATGGTTAGACAAACTGGCCTGCTGACATGTTTTTCTATGGCTTTAAACTGGGGTTCCCAAACTGTGGTCCATGGACCACCGGTGCTGTCTGCAAGCTTCATTTAGGTGGTTCGCAGCCTGTCTGTGAACAGTGACAGCGGCAGAAGCAGCGGTGAACCTCTGTCACCCTTAGAACTCAGTGATCAACCCAGAGGGTGAGTTAGGTGGACCAGAAGTGATTTGGGAGGAAACACTTGAAAGGAGTGGAGAGGATTAGCAGCTAAATTAATGCAAGAAGTTTAATATTGATTCAAGTAAAAAAAAATCATATAGATGTATCAGAGTGCCTTACAATTGCTTAACAACATGCAGAAAAATCATTAAGCGGTCTACCAAGACCCTCAGCAATTTTCACATGGTCCATGGGCAGGGAGGGAAGGTTTGGGAACCATTGTCCTAGAATGAATTGCCCAGAGATAACAAAACATCCAGATCATAGTACATACACCACATACAAAAACATTCAATTTTTTTTCCTTTCGAAGGACTTCCGAGACTGGAGCTGTTTTATAGCGTCAGAAGATTCTCTCCTCTAGCCTGTATTGCTTACTCTGCTTGGCAACAACTTTCTGAGCTCTTAGAAAAAGGCATCTTGCAGTCCTGTTACCTAGGAATATTTAACTGCAGGAGCTAAGGATTGAACCTGTAGCCTTCTGCAAGGCATGCATATGGTCTATTGAACTATGGACTCCCATATGTCAAGCACTGTGGATAGTAGGTCCCTTTAGACAAGGTATCTTATTCACAATCCTGTCCCCAAAATCTAAGCAGCAGTAATCTCGAAATACATTTTCAAAATCCATTTGTCTTGTATGGAAGACATCACTAGAAAACAGACCTGAAATGATCCACTACCTTCCAAGGTTAATTCAGCCACTATATATGGATTTAGTAAGCTCATGACAAAATATCAAAACAAGCAAGCAACTGTGCCCAAATTATATCTACCAAAGGCCTAGAACCACAGAGGTTTGTGTGACGATCAACATCTGCCACTATCTAAATAAATTAAGGAGTAATGTATCCAACCAGGAGGAAGGAAATCCTTTAAGTCATTTCGCTTCTGAGCTGCCACTCACCACATAAACACACAATATGCATTTATTGTGTCCTCTGGTGGAAGTCGTTCCAATGGAAAACACACAGTTTAAACCACTCACGTGGCTGTTTCATCCACCACAAGTACACCATTGAGTTATCAGCTGCTCAATCAGGGCTTTTTTAAAATGCCAATTTGTATTATTCTATTAAGAAAACGCACTACTCAGAATGCCTAGCAATGTGTATGTCGTGTCACCTGAAAGTGGAGCGAGCGCTTTTTCAAACTGTTAAAAGGTGCAAGGGGGTGACACATAGACATGTAGTGAGATGGTTGGTCGTGCAGCACAGGCAAACACCCAAAGGGCCCAAACGTATGGTGGACCCAAGTAGTTTAGAGACAGCACAAAAGAGTTCTCTGATTTCCCTTCTTGCCCCTTCCATGTGAAATAAACCCACTTAGGGGGCTTTGACTGAAGCCTGCAAAATCCTAAGACAGGATAGAGGAAAACTTGAACCAACAAACAGGAAGGAAAGGCCCAGTGAAAAAGGCAGACAGAAGAACCCACCACATTGGAAAACAAGGAGGTATTAACCTGAACATATGAATATATCTTATACACACTATTCTGCTTCGGTGCTTAAATGAAGTCATCTCAATGGGCTAGGAATAACTTAGGTTTAGCGCCAGCAAAGGAGCCAGGCAAGCAGGATTAAAGGAAGTACAAACTATCAAGTAATTCACGTTTATGCTGATAAAACAAGAAGGCTGAAAACAGTTTGCCAGATTCAAAGAAGAAACACAAAATCTGAACTCTCTTCTATGGTGACAAGGCAGAATCAAAAAGCTATCAAGATGCGTTTTAAGGCAAGTGGTATTATTTCCTGTCTCATCAAGAGCAAAATTAGCCATTCTTCAGCTTGGCAACAAAACCCAAGAGAGAGATGGGCAGGCGGCGTGTCGACTCTTTAACTCACCTGCTGTACAAGGTGGAACAGGGGAAGAAGGTGATGTCAGAGGTGAACTCGCCCCAGAGCCTGCTGAATGAGAAACACCCAGAGTTGCTAAAAAGGTGCAGTTTCAAAATCCTTTTCACTGCTTAAAATGAGGCTTGCTGAAATAAGCAGCAAAGCTACACACACAGGGAGGGGACTGGGCCAACTGCACATTATAGGTTAAATGTGGAGGCGCATTTAATGTGACTGGGTTTTTTTTTTAAAAAACCCAAGTAATAAATAATAATAGTCAGTGCGGCTAACATCATATAAATAACACAGTATACATAAAAGCAGGCATAAATTCATTAAAATACATCTTAAAATTAATGCAGACAAATTAAAATCTGGGCAAATGGCAGTTACCAGGTTAAGATTGAGAGCGGTTAATACTTGCCAGGATCAACTGTTTTCAGTGATCATATAACCTGGGAACAGGCTGGGAGGCCTCCTTCATGCTTGTTCTTATACAAAGGAAAATAGGTCAGACTGCACCCTGGCCAAAGGCCTGGCGGAACAGCTCCGTCTTGCAGGCTCTGCGGAAAGATGTCAAATCCCACAGGACCCTAGTCTCTTGTGGGAGAGTGTTCCACCAGGCTGGGGCCACAGCCGAAAAGGCCCTGGGCTCTGGTCTTCAGAGTGTTGTTGTTTGATCTTCAGAGTGTTGTTGTTTGCAGACTGTAAGGTCCTCCATGGGGCATACCAGGAGAGGCACTTCTGTAGGTACGAGGGTCCCAGGCTGTTTAAAGGTTAAAACCAGCACCTTAAACCTGATCCTGTACTCCACCGGGAGCCAGTGTAGCTGGTATAGGATTGGGTGAATGTGATCTCTCGGCGAGGCAGATACAGTGGGAGACATTCAAGACCACAGCAGGAGGGGAAGGGGAATTTAACTATTTCAGTCTCTGCCACAGTCCATATGAAAATCCCACCTCCCCTCAAACTACTATTAGTATCAGGAGGAAAGCTTCTATTAGTGCCAATGAGAGCTTTCATTCCAAAACAAAATAGCAGGCAGGGGTGGGGGTGGGGCAGTCTTTTCCTGTCGGGAAGCAAAAGAATTAAATTTCTCCTCACCTATCACGGTCCTGACTTTTAAACAAAGAACCGCACCGGCAGCTGTTTTGTTTTGTTTTTGTTTTAAATAAGCCACGCTGAATGCAAAGACGCATTCAACATGTTACAGTTTGGCCCTGTAGCTAAGCTGAGGAACCAGGCAGAATATGAGTGGGTGGGATGCAAACAAGGCCAGGGTGTTCTGTGGTGGGTCACGCCATGCAGTTTGCAGCAGAGAAGGGCAAACCCTGTGCAAATTTCAATACTCTGTCTGCTTCATAGAGACTAATTCTATCCTTCAGAGCAGTGATCCCACTAGTGCAAACTTGCCTGGAGGGGAATTAAAATTCCAGCAAGAAACTTTACCAACTGTACTCTTAGCTAAACACAAGGGGATTTGCAGGTCAGCGGATGTTGTTGGCACCTGGTCATGAACAAGATTGTACACCATGAAAAAGTTCTGGGAAGTAATGAATTACTAAATCCTTGAGAGCCAAACTAGGGGATATGTGGGAGTTGGACAAAATGTCTCCCAGTGCTGGTTTTGTTTTTTTAGAGAGAGTTATGCAGCAGGCAGCAGTGGCCATAGATCAGATCAGATCAGATCAGATCAGAGTGTGTCTGTGTGTATTTAACTCTTGTTCCACAGGCCTATTGTCTAATCAAACCCCTGCTTCTTTTCCACACGCTGGGAAGAAGACACAAGGCCAATTTCATTTTGAAGAACAGCCCACTGGGGAGCACGGTCTACCTCCCAGCCACTGCTCAGATCAAATCCACAGCTTCCCATTGCTCAAGTTCAGGCTTGTCTGTTTTAAAGCAACAGACCCCAATGGGTTTCTTCATGTATCTTCTGTCCACAATCTAATTTGGGTCGCTAAGCGCTGCGCAGTAATACACATCTCTCTATGTGGCGAGGCTACCTCATTGATAAGCGATGCTTCCAAAATCTCCCTTGGTGGAATATATTTTATTACAAGGTCTGCAAAAGTATGCAGAACCTTCTATTAATTTTATTCTAAGGGGAGTACCGTGCTCTATACAGTCGTTCTTTATTGTTTAAGTCTCGTTTGGATGTTGCTGTGTTTGAAAACTTAATAAACACATATCTCTCTTTAAAAAAAAAAAAATGCTCTGCTTGGAATGTATATCAAGGGCCTATCGCCCTTCTCATGCAGGCAGCTTTCCTCCCCTTCCTGGTGAATCAATTGCTAGAAGCAGAAGGGAAATATTGGTGAATTCACGCTGAGATGATGTGCTTTCTCCAGCTCCTGTCTCAGTGTATTAGTCAGGTTCACCATAAGCAAACAGTTGCTGCCACAAAGAGCTGCCACAGCCAGGGCAAGGGTGTGCCAACCCAAGTGTATGCCAATCCTTGTGCATCTATGGAAAATGGCTTAACAAGGAGATCCTGAGCACTGCAAGTCACTATCCCAGAAAAAGTCCCCCTAGCTCACAGCTCGAGATCTGACAGCCTCGTAGCAATGGCATTGTCAGCATTGTACACACACTTCATTAGACTTTGCGGGGAAAAAATCTTGCTCCAGTGCCTCATATGTCACAACAAGGCTCCTGTCTTGGTGTGGCAAACTAAGGCCCGGGGACCGGATGTGGCCCAATCACCTTCTAAATCCGGCCCATGGTCAGGAATCTGCGTGTTTTTACATGAGCAGAACATGTCATTTTATTTAAAATGCATCTCTGGGTTATTTGTGGGGCCTGCCTGGTGTTTTTACATGAGTAGTAGTAGTAGTAGTAGTAGTAATAATAATAATAATAATAATAATAATAATAATAATAATAATTTATTATTTATATCCCGCCCATCTGGCTGGGTTTCCCCAGCCACTCTGGGCAGCTTCCAACAAAATATTAAAATACGATAGTCTGTTAAACATTAAAAACTTCCCTAAACAGAGCTGCCTTCAGATGTCTTATAAAATGCATCTCTGGGTTATTTGTGGGGCATAGGAATTCATTCATTTTTTATTAATTTTTTTCAAAATATAGTCTGGCCCCCCACAAGGTCTGAGGGACAGTAGACCGGCCCCCTGCTGAAAATGTTTGCTGACCCCTGGTGTAGTTAGTTACCTGAATTGTTAGAGTTGCTGTACTTCATCGTTTGTTCCTCTCCACTCTCAAAGGACGAGCGTTTAGACTTCTGCAGGCAGAAAAAGGAAGAGATTCAACAGTTCACAAGTGGTTAGCTGACTGCCGTTTCGCAACTCTTTTTCCTAGTTCCAAACAGGCCTGCGCATTTCACATGCATTAACCCCATGAGAATTAGCATGGCAGGCAGCAGCGCTGGTGGACAAGTCTTAATTGCAGGGGCCAAGAGCATTTACACAGAGCGCCCAAATCCTCACCAATTACCACCCTTCGGAATACTGCAGGTATAGCTTCAGTGCACAGTGGCAACTGGAGCTCACTACTATCGTTGAAACATGACAACAGTTTCAAAAGGCAGTGTTGAGACCTGGAACTGGAATCTTCCCCTCTCGTTGCGGTAGCTGGGACCATTCTTCTGACTGCCTCAATGTGCTGACGGAGGAAAACAATGTCCTTTAAATGAGCGGAACCTTCCCCTCACCAGTTTAGGTTTTTGCCCATGAGAAACTACCTCAAGAAACAATGATTATTTGGCTTAGAAATGTGCCATCGCAGTTGTAGACAGGATGTAGACGGAACCATTAGCGTAGTCCTTTGTGCAGGGTAGATTTCAGCCTGTGTTTGTCTCCCCCCAGACAGTCACATTATGAACTTTTGAGGGTAGGATGCACATCAGAGTCTTTTGACATAGACCCATCTCCACAACCACCCACACAGAGTTGGTACAGATCTACCACAAGTTACCGCATTGTGAGGTAGTGTACAAAATGCTAGACTTGGATCAGGAACAGCTGGGTTGAAATCCCCTTAGCCAGGAAGTTTCAGCATAGCTAAAACTTCTTATTCTAGCTCTAGCTTCTCTCACAGAGTTGTTGCAAGTACAGAAATGGAATGATCCCAAGACACTATCTTCTTAGGCAGAAGAGATATATATAAATGAGATAAACAACAATGTGCTAGGCAGCTTTCCATGCCTGTTTTAAAATGTTATTAATAAATACAACTATTTTCCCATTATATTTATTAATAAAGTTTTTAAACAGGGATGAATCGCTGCCTAACATATTGCTGCTGCTCTCATTTGTATCCTGTTATATACAGTTTGAAATGGGATGATTGTGTATACACTATTTTCCCATTCTGAGAGAAGTATTATTATTAATCTTAGATTCCAGTGCTGCTTACTTTTCGTGCTAAGATCTTCCTCTTTTTTTTCTCTTCCTCTGAACCATAATGAGATTGGGCTCTCGTCAGTCTTCTGTGCTGATGAATCTTTTAACGGAAGAAGAAAAGGACTTAGGGGGCAAAGAGGATTACAAATGTTTACCAATTCAAAAACCATTTCCCCATTAGATGTTGTTGTAATAGTTCTCTCTGTTTTATATACATTGTAAAATGAAATAATTATAAAAATATCAACCCAAAATAATAATAATAATTAGCAGTATTTGTCTGAGAAACCATCAGCACTAATGGAAAGAGGTTCAAAACTTACCTGCTTCTGTTCTTCTACTAGTCTTTTCTCTATGCATTCTTTGGCAATCTTCAATGCTTCTTTTAACTTAGTGGGGATCTGATAAGTGAAAAGAAAAAGGTCCACAGCTTGGTGAGAGACTAATATTTATAACATGGCATTCATGCAGATATTCTCTAGAAGTCTGTTGGGCTTAGGGGGAGGGGGTGCCAGGGGGAAGTAGCAATGTGTCAAGGACTGAAAAGTTGGGAAGGGACGGCTAGATAAAATATACTATTAAAAGCAAATTGCCATCAATGTAATTCAACTGTACCTTAAACTGTGTTTTTTCTGAATTTGTTAAAAGGACATCACTGAATAACCTGAAATAAAAAACAAACAGATAATGCACATTCAAAAGCCAGCCAGCAAGCACCATCCTACCTAACTGCTGGGTTGTTGTTGTTGTTTTTTTAATTTTGCACTTGGACTAATAGGAACTGCAGCTCATTGGATTAAGCTCCATATGGCAAGGTAGATATGGGTGAAGCAGCTCCTTTCAACTCAAGTCTCCAGCAGCTTAGTGGAAACTAGTACAAATAGGAGCTGCTTTGCAAAAATGGCTTGCCGCGCAATGACTAAACCAGGAGACAGCAATTCCAAGGAGCCAGACTTAGCTGCAACCCAGTGTTGCTCAGAAATTCTAAGAAATGAAAAAAATAAATAGTGCAGTTTTTAAAATAGTGGTCAAAACCAGTGCCATTTCAAAAGGTTCAGTCCACCACCCTGACTCAAAAAGGCACCCAACTGTATCCAGATAGACAAAAACCTGCTCTGTGCATAGCTGTCAACTTACAGATTTGAAAATAAGGGACCAGCAGCCTCAAAAATAAGGGATCAGCAGCCAAAATAAGGCATTTTCCGGGCACAGGTATGTTCAACTTCTGAGCCCCTCCGAGCCAAAGGCAGAAAGCCCAGCCAGCAGCCAAACGAAGCCTCAAGCGGTGGTTCCCACAGCACAGCAACCCGACAAAGGGGATGCAGCAAGGAAAACCACCGTCACCTCTCCACTGGGAAGCGCTGAGCAAAGGCGAGTCCCCAGGCAATGTGGCCGATTTGATTGGCACAAGGCATGCAAGCTCCACCCCCCAGTCGTTCTTAGACTCCTTATTGGGTGAGCAACGCAGCCAAGCAACACAGTTGGAGCCTCCCTCCTCCCTGGCCGGCAGGGAGGGAGGGAGAGGAGCTGCTTCCTTTCAAACCCGGGAAATTTAAGGGACATCATCAATAGGGGACAGCAGCGGGACACAGAGCTGGGATAAGGGACTTTCCCACCAAATAAGGGACAGTTGACAGCTATGGCTCTGTGATCCCAGGAACTACCACACAAAATGTGGTGATGGCATCCGAATGCACAGCAAACAAAGCAACTTTCAAAACTATACAGCGGATGTTCAAACATGTGGTTCCATGACCAAGTGAGTCACTCGAAGCCAGTTAGGAGTGACTAGCCTGTACAGAGAGAACAAATAGGGACTTACGGCATTTGTAAGAGCCGGGAGACTGTAGGCATGCCATTCTTCATGGCTTCGGGGGAAATAATGGATTCCAGTACAGTTACTGAAGGGGCGAGAAATACAGAAGTTAAGTTGAAGGTGAGAAATGTAGAAGAAATGCAAACAATCAGAGTTTGAACTAGGCCGAAATGTTGCTTTGAGCAGCAACCTGCACTCACCTACAGATGTGGATGGTGCAGGGGGGAAGCTGTCCACTGGAACAGAGTCTGGGGGTCTCCCGTAGGTCATTTCGTACAGTAAGTGACCAAAGCAATGCACATCAACACTTTCTAAAGTCTGCGAAAAGAAATGGGAGGGAGAGACAGCTTGCTTAAAATATCACGTGATTATCACATGAACCCTACTCTCCACTGGCATCAGTGATCCTGCGCTTGTAACGAATGTTTACTTCCTGTGTGTACTTGCTGCAAAATGAATAACCGCCAACGGCAAGCATGAATTACATGAATTAAGGTTACATTCCTATACACACTTACCTGGCAGTCTGTCCCATTGAACTCAACAGGACTTAGTTCTGAGCAGGCATGGGTTAAGATCGAGCCACAGGAGGATTAGCAAGGGAACTGTTTAGGGAACTGTGATTTGGGACAGACAAAAAACAGCCTCTCTTCTGACTGGTTATATTGCAAGTTCACGTCTCAAGCAAACTCAAAACAACTACGGTAGGTAACAATTTCTGAAAGCAGTAAGATCCAACTTGTTCCACAAGGTATTTTCAGGACTACCAATATGGCTGAGATCCCATCGGATAAGTGATGTTAAGTTTGACATTATAATAGAGAGGGGAGCTTTTCCAAGTGATAAAACAAGACCCCACCCCCTCCAGGATAATCCATCGGTACACTACTCACATGTTTACAGCACCAGTACTACAATACAGTCATACCTTGGTTTTCAAATGCCTTGGTACATGAACGTTTTGGCTCCCAAACAATCGAAAACTGGAAGTGATTGTTCCAGTTTCTGAATGTTCTCTGGAACCCAAACATCCAATGTGACTTCCGCGACTTCCGATTGGCTGCAGGAGCTTCCTGCAGCCAATTGGAAGCAGCGCCTTGGTTTCCGAACGATTTGGAAGTCAAATGGATTTCCGGAACGGATTCCATTCGACTTCCAAGGTACCACTGTATGTGGTATTCACAAATGCCCTTCTTTGGTGAAAAGACGCTGTAGCAAAGGAGTAGCAACTGTACATTCATTGTGCAATATAATATTTATCTGAAAAAGCCAACTACATACTGCAAGGTTTCGGCATTTCAGAGTTGGCTTATCGTTTTCCCTTTCCCTCTAGGAAAACAAAACCAGAACAAGTCAGGGGTTTCTCCCTTCTGGTTTTTGGTGCCACCCTCCAATTCTCCTCCTCTTTCTTCCAAAAAAAGAGATAAGTGTTAACTAGTTCTTGTAACAAAACAAAACAAAAAAACCACACTGCTGTGTTTCCAAACATCCTTTAAACATCTTTCTATTAAGCTTCTCTCATAGCATTACTGAAAAGCTTTTCTTTTTAAATAAGGTGACTATTTCAACGTATGACATCTATAACGGATTCCCACGCACAAAGATGCTTGCCTCGACGTACATTAATTTTGCGGAACTGTGTGAAGTAGGACCGGTAGAAGGAGGGGAGCCCCAGCAGCGAATTCTCCAAATCCAGTAACCTGCATGTGTCCCCGTCCATCATGACATTGGAAGCATGGAGGTGGCCGTACGGAAATCCTTTTTCGTGCAAGAATTTTAAGACCTGGGAGACCAAGCACACAGATGTTTTAGTTTGAGGAAATTAATTCCCTTGCCAAGATCTATTAAATGCCTGTCCAAAGATGTATCCCACACCCTCCCACACATCCCAAAGGGCATTAATTGGGGGCTTTCGTTCTGTGATGGGTACAAGCCCTATTCACACTTCCCCTGCCCAACCGCCTTTGATGCTTCTGTTATTACTATCCAATAGCCCTTCCTCACCCCTTTCAGATGCTACAGATTTGCTTAAATACCTTCCCACCCTTCTCAAGCCACCTCGAACTCACAAGGTGCACATCTGCATTTTGTGGGATGTGATCCACGGGTAGCAGTCAAGTACAACATTCCTTGTAACTAGAGTGGACATGCAAGGATATAATCGGTCCAGCCAGTCGAAATTCCTGTTCCTCCTGGCCTGGAGCATCCTTCCTCTTGCATGTGACCAGAGGTGGGCGTGACCCTACCTGTCCAGGTAACAAAAGGAAGAGTCACGCAGCTCCCACCCCCCTTTTTTCTCTTTCTCCATTTGTCTGCTTCCAGCTAGGACTGCAGCCAACAGCAGCACAGGGACCTTCCCCCATATGTGGTAAATCCACATGTACATATTTGTAACTTTAAGCCTGCCTTCAGGATTCATACTGTGTACTGCCTGAACGCGAGTAAACTTACTTTTTGTTGACTAAGAATAGACTGTGGTGTCTTTATTCTTTTAAGATGGATTCGAGGGAACTTACCAGGAACGTACAATTCAATCTGCCGCAGATTGAATGGCATAATAGTAAGAGGTTCTAACAAGCCTACAACCAGCTTTCTTGCTGTGCGCGAGAAGGGGAATGTAACTGCTACATAAGGAACTTGCTAGCGCAATTTAGGAAGGATATGAATAAACAATATATCCTCTCCCGCCACCCTTAACATTACCGCACATTTTGCATTTTTGGGTCACATATTGCATCTAGCACACTTCCAATGATCTTAGGCAGTGGTTTCCAATCAGTGTGCCGTGAAAGATGGTCAGAGGAGGAGGAGGAGGAGTTTGGATTTGATTTCCCGCTTTATCACTACCCGAAGGTGTCTCAAAGCGGCTAACATTCTCCTTTCCCTTCCTCCCCCACAACAAACACTCTGTGAGGTGAGTGGGGCTGAGAAACCTCAGAGAAGTGTGACTGGCCCAAGGTCACCCAGCAGCTGCAGGTAGAGGAGCGGAGACGTGAACCCGGTTCACCAGATTACGAGTCTATCGCTCTTCACCACTACACCACACTGGCCCACTGGCCCTCTTTCTTTCCTTCCCTCCTCTGATGCCCTCTTGCGTCTCTGCCTCCCCAAGGCTTCCACAGCTGTTTGTTGCAGCTGCCCTGCCTACAAGCTCCCCAGGAGAATGGTGCCTCTGGGGCTGGCCAGGAGGTCCTGGTTGCCAGGAACTGAGATGGCCTTGGAGTAAGCAAGCAAGTGGATGAGGGAGCACAGCTAGCCAGTCTGCCAACCCTTGCCATTGGGAATGGACCGACAAGTCCCAGGCCCCTGTGGGGCAGTGTGAGGAGGCACCTCTCTTTGGGGTGGGGGGCAGGGCAGCTCAGAGACCAGGGATGGTAGCAGCAGCTGCCCGGAGGACTCCCAAGGAGAGGAGGCTGAGGGAACACCTCACAAGGGAGGGTGTTTGAAAAAGGGTGAGAGGCTGCCAGCTCTGCAGGCAAGGGGTGATAATAATAATAATAATAATAATAATAATAATAATAATAATTTATTATTTGTACCCCGCCCATCTGGCTGGGTTTCCTCAGCCACTCTGGGCGGCTTCCATAGAAACCAGAAAACACTAAAATATCATACATTAAAAACTTCCCTGAACAGGGCTGCCTTAAGATGACATAACTGGGCTCCTGAATGAGCCCCACAGGGTGACACAGAAAGAATGTAGTTGGTCAAGGGAGTCGTGGACTCAAAACAGTCGAAAGCCGTTGATCATAGGCATGTATTAAGGGACTGCTTCTTTCAAAACAGATTGGCTTCCACATGGCAAAAAGTAGGTCCCTTTCCCAGGTAAGGTGTGCTTTGCACCTGCACCCCAGGAACATTTTACAGGAAGAAAATACAAGCAAGGCTAGAGTCTCCTCTACCTGCATGCATACAGCCATACCTCACCCATTTTCCTCTGCAAAATTCATTCGGATTTTGCATTCCAATGTGACATTTCCAGCACACATGGAAAAACATTCACAGCTGATTTGGGTTTCAGATACACTTTTTGTTACTGTTTAGAACTTCAAGTGGATTGCCTGCCTTAACAGCAAATCTATTTTAGACAATCTAAAAAAAATCCTGTACCTCTAGAATTTGTCTGCCGAACGTTTTAATTTGCTGAAGTTCAAGACCTTGAATTTTCTTCGGGTTGCAGTACTTCTTCAGAAATGGATCTTTTGGCTTCGCCTGTAATAATCGTAACAGCAATTTTGTTTTTAATCTCAAACATCACAGAAGTTATCACATCAGCGCAAGGCATTTCAATTATTAAAAAGTTTTTTTTCCTTGCGTGCACTAAGAAAATATTAGGGCAGGTCCCTGATTAAAGAAATCTTTAGGCAATGAATCACATGAGCTGCAGTCTAAGGGTTGTGTCCAATGATAGTCCTGCTAAGAGTAGACCTAATGAAATTAATAGACAACTTAGATGCATCATTTCAATTGATCCACTCTCGAGTAGAACTTGAGTTGGATACAATCCTAAGTAATTACATTTGCATGTGAGTAAAACAATAGTTCTGAAGCAAGGCATTGTTTTCCTTGATTTTAGATGCAGGTCTTGTAGCAGGCAACATCTTAGAAGAGGAACACCCCACCCACCCCCTTGTGTGTGAGAAAGAAAAGTTGAAAATGCCAAAAATGCCTCTTAGCTTGGTGCTTGGCACTTATAAGAACTTCGTTAAAAATAATATGTTTTAAAAATCTGCTGTCCAGTTATTAGGGATATATATATATAGCATGCAAGCAAAATGGTTCTTTAGATTTATTCAATGTTGCAGACCTAAAAAATACGCTCTGCAAATACGTCAAGTCCACGTTACTTATGTACCTTGAAAACATTATGCCTCGAGAGCATACTTAACCCTACCTTATATATCAGGTCTTTGAGTGTTCCTTTTTCGCTGAATGGTCTTATTACCAGTGCAGAAGATTCATTGGCCATTGCAAAAGTGACTTTGTAAATATAGGGATGCTGTTTTTTTAAAAAAGGGAGAGAACACATTTAAGTTTTCTAACATTCTGATCCTGTCCCACCAAGTTCAATGTGCAAGTACGGTCTTCACAGTGATATAAACCAGTGTTGGGGACTATGGAGTCCTTTCAACCTCATGGTTAAGAACATCTGGAAGGCACCAGGTTAGGGGAAGGGATGATTAAGATGACAGTCCAAATGGGGCTTTACTGAGCCAGTCTGTTGCTCGATAAAACACCCCTGATTTTGTTGAACATTCATTGTACCAAACACGACTCCTGCACACGGTAATTCAAGAAGATTGTTGCATGATCAGTTTCCCCCCCAGTATGCAGCAAACACCAAAGCCTGCTCAAAAGAGTGAGAGATGTCCTGGCAAAAACACTGCTGTGTGTTCTAGAGAAATTTGTGCATGGCCAATTGCTCACATTTAAAGGATTAGCGTTTCCCAGCAGAGACCTTTACTTTTGTTTAAATTTTGAACATGACAATCAGGTTTTTTGTGGCAACTCTGAAATGTGTTTGCTTACAGGGATAAACCAAACGACACCCTCAGGAGCTTCTATTGCATTGTAAATAAGTACCTAACACCTAAAGTGATAAAAGGGAAGGGCATACAGTGGTACCTCGGGTTACATACGCTTCAGGTTACAGACTCCGCTAACCCAGAAATAGTGCTTCTGGTTAAGAACTTTGCTTCAGGATGAGAACAGAAATCGTGCTCCAGTGGTGCGGCAGCTAAAGTGGTGCTTCAGGTTAAGAACAGTTTCAGGTTAAGAACGGAACTCCGGAACTAATTAAGTACGTAACCAGAGGTACCACTGTACAAGGTTACTATTGCACATGGTGTTTGGGATAAAACCATGACGGTAGTTCATTTGTTTGCACAAATTAGCTCACAAATAAACTTGTTTTGTTCCTGTAGAGCTTATGGTTGCACACCTCATTTTACCCAATCTACACAGTTAAAATCCCCATTAACACAGTGGAGCTTGCTTTTGAATAAGCATGCACAAGTCTTCAATGCAGCTTTCTTTAATGGCTACTAGCCCAGATGGCTATGTTTCATCTTAACTGCTGAAAGGCAGAATTGCCAGTTGCTGGGGATCCCAAACGGGGAGAGCAATGAACTTTTACAGCCTCCCCCTTCCTCCCCTCTCTCTTCCAACTTCTCTTTTCCCTCAACCCCTTATTGCCTATAACAGAAATGTCTCGCTCTCTGAATATGACAGAGTTTACAACTTGAAAACAGGGACTCTGTATGTTCTACTGCAGGCTTCTTCAACCTCAGCCCTCCAGGTGTTTTTGGCCTACAACTCCCATGATCCTTAGCTAGCAGGACCAGTGGTCAGGGATGATGGGAATTGTAATCTCAAAAATCTGGAGGGCCGAGGTGGAGGAAGCCTGTTCTACTGTTATCCAAGAAAATATTGTAATAAAAACATATTTAAAAAACAAAACGCAAGAAACAAAACCTGCAATAAAATGTATTTCTTTTATTTACTTAACAAAAAGAGAACGCTCAAAATAAACTCCTAGCCGGCTGTGACAAGGAGATTCACAGCTAATGAAAACTGCTTTAAATGCCCATCCAGTTTAAGAACGAGGCATGGGTGGTAGATAGCCCAAGAGCCAAGCTCTGAAATCAAGATGGGATACGGTCACCTCTGTGCACTACTGACGTCTGTGAAGTTTTGTGTTGGACCAAGGAAAGTATGTGGATTAAAAGTAACAATTAAAGAAACTACTCACAGAACAAGAAGAAAGAAGTTTCACAGCGCACTGAAGATCTTTGTCAGACAGGTACTTGTCAGGGCCAAGGTCAGCCTGGAAATACAATGACTACGTTACTGAAAATGACAAAAAACAAACAAAACACCACACGCTGATTAAAAGAACAGGGACACACTGTAATCGAAGCACCACAATGGCTCCCAAAAGTGAAACTTGCCCAGCTCAACGCTAGCCGCTCCTTTGGTTGATTTTTAATCTTCATTAAGAAATATTTCTTCCGTATCCTCCACCCTAAAAAAAGAAAACAGCTACGTGATTACCAATAGTTTGATTGAAGTTGGCAAATGAGGGTTTTCATTTTCTACACAAGCCACGTTCAGATAAGCAGATTGGCCAGGCGTGCACCCAACATGACCCCAATTCTCCTGCAGCAATTCTGTGTTTTCTATAAACACCAATTAGTTCGGAAAGTCTGTTCCAATACAACCTCATTGTTTCACTGTCTCAAATGAAAAGGAAAGGGACTTTTCACTATCAACTGTACAAATGCACTATTGCATTAAATTGTGTGGACGTGGGTGGTCCTTAAAAAATAATATTTGGATTATTTGTGTTACGGGCTGATTCATGACCGTTCTCCCCAGTGCTTTTTTTCTGAGGGGTGCGCAGTGGTAAACATACTCCTAAACATTTTGTGAATCTTTGTGCTTTTGTCCATTTACTGTATTTATTTTTCCCGATTTGAAAAAAATTGTGATTTTCTTGAGTCAAAATGAGAGTACCCCTAAACATTTTTCTAAGAAAAAAAAAGGCACTGGGTCTCTCTAAATAGTCTGAAGTGGGACACGCCTATGTATAAACTCACTTCCACCTCTCAAAAGCCACTTGTAGAAACTATCTTTCAAGCCTTACTTTCTTCGTTTACAACAGAAAACGCAAAGAATGAGAAGTTTACATGAAACAAACTTTCTAATTCATTTTAAATATTAATATAGAGGTGTGTGCATGGAATGTGCATTTGAATAAAATTTAAGCATAACGGGGGGGGGTCTGCCTCTTGAAAAGGGCCTCAAACTGTTCTGACACACAGTGGTAAATGTCTGGTAAACAGGGGGAACCAATCCAGAAACACATCAGGGTCCACAGTTTGATCATCATCGCCAACTTAATATATGACACAAATATTAAACGGTCAAGGCTTAATGGTCAAGGTGACTTGGCACATGAAAAGGGCCCAGATTCCATCTCTGCCATTACCACTTAGAAGGCTGGAAAAAGCTTTTACGGAAGACTAAACTAGAGGAGGACTAAATTAGCAACTGCATGATTATTTTTTTTTAAGTAAACAGAAGGCCTGGAGGGGGGGCAATCTGGATCAAGACTAGGAGGGAAGGGTAGAGGAATTTAACCCTGCCCTCTGCCCCTTATTTACATTGCAAAGAATGCTTCTACTAGTGCAATCAGACCATGGCAGAGAACAAAATCCTTGTGTGCCTGATATTTGCATGAAGGTATCATGTCTAGGTATCATGTCTGCTGCTGCTGCTATTCAGAGGACACTCAATTGGGTTGGATAAGCCGACAGCACATTTCTTGGTTTGTGGCGCAATCGCTTTACCTAGCGAGCAAAAAACTCTTACCGATATCCTTTAGAGGTTCCACCACTTCCCACTTTGGCTCTGACCGAAAGAACATCGAAACGTGCTGTAAGGCAATCTCTGCAAAGAGAATTTTGGGTGGCCGTCAGGTACACATATTAACAAGTGTCAGTGGTGAAGCTGTTACCTTATAACATTTCGCACAAGAGAGGGTGTCTCCTCAGAGGGTTCTTTTCCACTCTAGTTCAACTAAAATGCACACACTTCCTGGGATTGTATTTAAAACCAGAGTACTACGCACCACAAAGTAAATATTTTATATGGGTATAACAGGTGACAACCCCACCACCAAAAAGAGGCTATTGGTAGGCTTCTGTGAGGGCAAAACTCAGCAAAGACTAAAACACTCTATTTAAGAAGAGCCGTCCCTAGATAAGGAGTGAGGAACCTGTGGTCCTCTAGCTATTGCTGGACTACAACTCCCATCAGTCCCAGAGAGAATGGATGATTGACAGGGATGGTGGGAGCTGGAGTTCAATAATATCTGGAGACTCACAGGTTCCCCATTCCTGCCCTAGATAAAATAATTTTTCTCTCAAGGTAGCCTGGTGTTGAAATCAGGAATGGCAATCCTAATTGTCAACATCTAACAACCCTGGTAGCTTTCCATGTGAGGCCCTTTCAGAGGTCCAGAGAGGCCTAGGTCATTTCAGGCTTTTGAGGTCCTTAGCCACAACAACAACAAAATGACACATGGAAATAAAATAAGACACCAAAATATTATGCCACTAGAACAGATAGATTTTAAATATTCATAAATGTTAATAAAACCTTTTTCAAGTAACAACAAAAACGTTTTTTACCATGTCACATCTTTTTTGCTTAAATTTGCAGGTCTAATCAATGAGTGTGTGTGTCTGATGCTCACAAAAACAAGTTGTGAAACTTATCAAAGGCCCCAAAGTTAACAGGTTTCTAAATCTGAGGCTCTGGCCAAATAACCCTACCCTTATTGACTGGCCCTTGTCTGAAAAAAGAACACACCTTGTCTGAGTTGGTGGGTGAGGGGCCCACTGGAAAAAGGACACAAGCATCTGTATAATGTGTGAAATCAGATGTGCTGGATAAAAAAAAATTTGACTTCTGAAGTAAGAATCAACCAAGGATGCTGTAATCTCTTTTGAAGTCTCTTTTATGTACCAGGACATTGTTAAGCCTACAAAAAGGATATTCTCTGTCATTTGTCAGGAATATTTGCTATTTGTTACATTTCCTTTCGTGCACACGCACACACACACAAAATGGCCATGTGCCTAGTTTACAGTTTTCTATGAAGACAAATATTCTGTGAATCAGCACGGAAGGTTGCATCACAGTAGGCAGCGAGAAGCCGAGGAAATCAAAAGTTAAAAACAACATTCCGTTCTCACGTTGCCCCACTGTGCTCAGGTGTTTCATCTCTAAGGATGAAAGAGGTGCGCAGTGGGAGATAAGGCCTTGAGCTGTGAAATGTTTAAGCAGAACA
This sequence comes from Podarcis gaigeae, assembly GCF_964106915.1. Classification (NCBI taxonomy): domain Eukaryota; kingdom Metazoa; phylum Chordata; class Lepidosauria; order Squamata; family Lacertidae; genus Podarcis; species Podarcis gaigeae. The sequence continues at coordinate 105,584,593 of NC_139679.1, forward strand.
GCCTAACAAGAACACGGCAGCTACTGCAGCAGGCATTTCCATGAGCTGGTGGGCTGAAGAAAGAACAGGACACTTTTCAGTTCCTTAGTTTAGATTTGAAATGTATGGGGGCCTCTTGCTGTAGTCCTAATATTCCCTCAGATAAATAAGGGGGGGGGGAGCTGTGAAAGTCTGGCTTATTAATCATGAAATGCAAAATACTACCCATACCCAAAGCCTGCTTGCACCCACAGAAGATGGGCAAATCTTGGGCAGAAGAGTTGCAGAGGCAGGACTCCCAATAACACTTAGAACACAATTTGCCGGCGAAGTTTCTCAGTGTTGCAGAAGGCCCTTTTCTGCTGAAGAAAACAATGTCCTGGTTCACATATCATTACGATAAACCATGTTTCATGTTGTCCAAACCAGGGTTCATAGTTTATTCCTCTCCTAACAAACCACAGGCAGTAGCCAAACCGATGACACAAGAAGCCAAAAGCTGTGGTTTTGAATCTCCTTTAGATGAACAGCCACTTGTTGTGTCATCCATACATGGAACAACTGTGGTAAATCTGTTCTCTAGTTGGTGGAAATAAGCCAACTTCAAAGCATGGTATATATGCATCAGTATTATCATCCTCCTCTTCCTCCTCCTCCTCACCACCATCTCTTTTCTGATGCAAATGGTTGATCAGCTTCAATCTCCTATTGAACACTCTGGTCCTAGGTGTGCAAGACTCTTATACAATGGCTTCATGAAGGACCTATAACCATTGGTTCAGCTGCTCCAGTGTCAAAATACAGACTTGTAAAACGATCAGCTAAAGTGCTATGGTCCAATAGGGGCTGAAATCCAGGACAACCATGTGCTAAATAAATGCTGAATTGTACTAACATTATGGGGTTGTTGTTGTTTACAGAGCTCCTCACTTTAAAGTCACTTTTCTTTTTTAAACAGAGAGCTGCAGGTATAAATGCTTTTGCTTTGAACTGCTCATCACTTCCTCCAGGAAATACATCAAAACTATATTGCCAGGCTGTGACATGCACCACTTTCAAGTTCCCAGTCTCCTGAATTCAAAAGATGTCTCAAGTACAGTGGTACCTCAGGTTAAGTACTTAATTCGTTCCGGAGGTCCGTACGTAACCTGAAACTGTTCTTAACCTGAAGCACCACTTTAGCTAATGGGGCCTCCAGCTGCTGCCGTGCCACCCAAGCCCAATTTCTGTTCTCATCCTGAAGCAAAGTTCTTAACCTGAAGCACTATTTCTGGGTTAGCGGAGTCTTTAACCTGAAGCGTATGTAACCTGAAGTGTATGTAACCTGAGGTATCACTGTATTCTGAGGCTGGAATCCTGCACTCAGTTTTAAACACTTTTACAAGGCAATCCTATGCATGTCTACTAAGTAAGTACCAGCCTTAAGAAGAGAATTTCAGTGTCCCAAACTTGGGACCCCTAGACTGCAGTCCATGGCAGTAAGTTCAGCTTCCCTCCACCCGTATTATCCCCTCCTCTCTTTGACAAGGATGCACAGATTTCAGTCGGAAGTCAACTGTTTCAAGCCCTTGCACCATTATGGAAGAAGGGTAACTCCTTATGAGCTATAGTGGCAATGTGGATTGATTCTCCAACCCCAAAAGAGGAGAAGGGTGAAGTCCTCCTGCCTTAACTGTTGGGCTGAAGGACTTTCCAATGAAAACAAGCAAAGAAATTTCCAAAATAGCCTACTTACCAGTGTAGTTTACAGAGTAGTTGTTTGGATCCAAAAATTTCTTGACCAATTCACAGTTGGACAGAATGTGATTGGAAGTAATTGCATTGAGATAGTTCTGGAGTCCTTTCTGTCTTTCAGCTATGAATTCACGATCCATATTTCCAATCAACTTTTTGGGAGGAAGAGGTAGACTGAGAGCAGATATCTTCAAAAACAAAAGTTGCAGAAGAGGTACAATGTAAGAGAAGTGCAGAAGTTACTATAAAAATTCCATTAAGCAGTCGGTTTCCATTCAATTAAACAGCCTCATGTACTTCCCTTCCCCCAGAGGAGCAACAAAGACTTTCACTTCTATATTTGATTAACCACTGCTTAGGGTTAGGTAAGAACCCTAATTTTGGTTATACAGTACTTGGTTGAAACAAGTCAGCTTCATAACCCATTGTTTGAAGTTGGCTTGTTTAATGCAAACCATAATTCAGATTAACCAGGGTTTATTGAGCTCAGATGAAATGCTGGTCAAAAACAGAAGCAAAAGCCCTTTTTTCTCCAAGCATTGCCAGAGGAGAAGAAGGGAAAGAGGAGCTCCCTGCAGCTCATTCCCTTCGTAGTATGCTATAGTAAGCGATGCTTTTATCATGACATTCAAACACAACCGCTGACATGTAACTGAAATTTGGTCATTAACAAACCCAAACCAGAGGGAATTAAGCAATCCTGAGTATGTACCCAGAAATACCTGAGTATGTACCCAGATTAGTTAATAATAATAATAATAATAATAATAATAATAATAATAATAATAATAATAATAAATAATAATAAATTTTATTTATACCCCGCCCTCCCCGCCCAGAGCCGGGCTCAAGGCGGCTAGCACCAGTAAAATTACAGTAAAAACATAATAGTGTGTGCGGGGGGGGGGACACCCCAATTTAAAATACAGGTTAAAATGCAATTTGAAATGCAGCCTCATTTTAAAAGTAGCCCATAGATCAAAACCATAAGGGGAGGGAAACATAAGGGTCAGACTGAGTCCAAACCAAAGGCCAGGCGGAACAGCTCTGTCTTGCAGGCCCTGCGGAAAGATGTCAAATCCCGCAGGGCCCTAGTCTCTTGTGACAGAGCATTCCACCAAGTTGGGGCCAGTACTGAAAAGGCCCTGGCCCTAGTTGAGACCAATCTAACCACCTTGCGACTTGGGACCTCCAAAATGTTATTCCTAAATACACTAAAAGTCCTGGTTTGGATGTCAAAGCACAGTTAAAAACAAACCATGGTTTGATGCGAATGAGCAGCCCACTTGTGCAAGCTGTTGAAACGTTCTTGCTCTGCTCGTCCCATGCTCGTACTGCTGCGGGACTGCCGAGAAACAAGGCAGAATCTGGCTTGCCATGATGTCTGAACCCAGGTTTATAGCTTCTTGCCCCCCTGCAAACACACCACAAGCAGTAAGGCAAGCACAGACCTTGGCTACCTGCTCCAACCACCTGCCACAACAACCACCAGGATTCCAAAGATAATTGTGTGTGTGTGTGTGTGTGTGTGTACATATAGAAAGCTTTTCAGTCTCAATAACGCTGAAGTGTCTACAACAGCCTTTCTGGACCTGTGGGTCCCCAGATGTTGTTGAACTACAACTCCCATCACCCCTAGCTAGCAAGGCCAGAGCTCAGGGTTGAAGGGAGTTGTAGTCCAAAAACATCTGGGGACCCACAGGTTGAGAACCACTGGTCTACAATATCCATAAATAAGCACAACAAGATAAAATATCAGCGTCTCAAACATAATGGCAAACAGACAACAGCAGTGGCTGGAACAATTAAATTCTCCTAGAAAGGCTGAAAAAAAGAGGACAGGTTTCACCACCTGCTGTTTCGTAGTCCTTTGCTACTAGGAGTTTGAACCATGTCCAGCAATGCCCCACCACAAGATGACCCAACATACAGAAGTCAGTGATTCTGATTAAAGCTTTATAATAATCCACTAGCCAAAGAAAGTACAGTTTTAAGACTGACAGCATGGTATCTCAATGGCAAAACCTTTCTCGGGAAACAGAAAGAGGATGGACTGCGAGAGTCGTCATTTCATTTTGCAACAGAAATTACAAAACGCCTTCCCGGCCTGAACGGAATTTGATTCTTGCTCTTCGTGCAAAAAGCAAAGGGTCAAAGATCCTACAGTTCCCAGGGCAAACAAGAAGTGCTAAGGTCAGAATGCACTGCTACCTATTTATGCCATCCCAGTGTTGCACAATATGTCTGCCTGGCTAAATGACATTGGCAATATTTACAATGCCAGGGCTAATAATTACAATGGAGTGGAAGTATCTCAGGTGCTTTAAAAAAAAAAGTTGTCTCAAAGATGAACATAATTCAAAATTTTGTATAAAATTTCTGGGCTGCATCAATAGGAGTGTAGCATCTAGATCAAGGGAAGTAATAGTGCCACTGTATTCTGCTCTGGTCAGACCTCACCTGGAGTACTGTGTCCAGTTCTGGGCACCACAGTTCAAGGAGGACACTGACAAACTGGAACGTGTCCAGAGGAGGGTAACCAAAATGGTCAAAGGCCTGGAAACGATGCCTTATGAGGAACGGCTAAGGGAGCTGGGCATGTTTAGCCTGGAGAAGAGGAGGTTAAGGGGTGATATGATAGCCATGTTCAAATATATAAAAGGATGTCAGATAGAGGAGGGAGAAAGGTTGTTTTCTGCTGCTCCAGAGAAGCGGACACGGAGCAATGGATCCAAACTACAAGAAAGAAGATTCCACCTAAACATTAGGAAGAACATCCTGACAGTAAGAGCTGTTCGACAGTGGAATTTGCTGCCAAGGAGTGTGGTGGAGTCTCCTTCTTTGGAGGTCTTTAAGCAGAGGCTTGACAACCATATGTCAGGAGTGCTCTGATGGTGTTTCCTGCTTGGCAGGGGGTTGGACTCGATGGCCCTTGTGGTCTCTTCCAACTCTATGATTCTATGATTCTAATACACCTAAGCAGAATCAGCATCAAGTTTAACCTGCTGGGGAGTGCAAGGTGTTGTGGGGAGCCCTAAAACGGTTGCCCAAGTGGTTCCCCCTTATTTTTTGTTTGTTAATAATAATAATAATAATAATAATTTTTTATTTGTACCCCGCCCATCTGGCTGGGTTTACCCAGCCACTCTAGGCGGCTTCCACAGAGACCAAAAATACACAAAAATGTCACACATTTAAAATTTCCCTGAACAGGGCTGCCTTAAGATGTCTTCTGAATGTCAGGTAGTTTTTTATTGCTTTGACATCTGATGGGAGGGCGTTCCACAGGGCACGCACCACTACTGAGAAGGCCCTCTGCCTGGTTCCCCGTAGCTTTGCTTCTCACAATGAGGGAACCGCCAGAAGGCCCTCGGCACTGGACCTCAGCATCCGGGCAGAACGATAGGGGTGGAGATGCTCCTTCAGGTATACTGGGACGAGGCCGTTTAGGGCTTTAAAGGTCAGCACCAACACTTTGAATTGTGCTCGGAAACGTACTGGGAGCCAATGTAGGTCTTCCAAGACTGGTGTTATGTGGTCTCAGCGGCCGGCCCGGTCACCAGTCAAGCTGCTGCATTCTGGATTAGTTGTAGTTTCCGGGTCACCTTCAAAGGTAGCCCCACGTAGAGCGCATTGCAGTAGTCCAAGCAGGAGATAACTAGAGCATGCACCACTCTGGCGAGACAGTCCATGAGCAGATAGGGTCTCAGCCTGCGTACCAGGTGGAGCTGGTAAACAGCTGCCCTGGATACAGAATTGACCTGCGCCTCCATGGACAGCTGTGAGTCCTAAATGACTCCAGGCTGCACACCTGGTCCTTCAGGGGCACAGTGACCCCATTCAGGACCAGGATTCAGTTTGTTTAAACTTGTTTTTTTCATGTGCTGTTTTTCGAAGAATTATCAGTCCATACAGAGGAAACAGGAAGGAAGGTTCACAACATTAGTAAGTCCCACAGAATTGCTTCTTCCTTCCCCAGAAAAACTTTTGCTGAGCTCATTCACTTCTCAGGCAGTGATTTACTATCACCATCCTGCTGAACTGACACATATATTACAGTCTGCTTTGCAATGAAGACTTTGGCTTGTCAAACAGATTATTATTTTCTTCTTTTTTTAATCTACTGCCATTACTGTTTTAACCAGTGGTTAAATTGCTGGTTTTATCTTCTTTTGTGTTTTATAGGACTGAGCTACGCAGTATTTTAGCTTGTTCGTTGTTATAACTGCCTTGAGCCACAGTGTGTCAAAAGACAGGATATGAATGTAAATAAAGTGATCCTTGAATCTGAAAATGCCCAGTGCTGATCTTTAAAACCACCCTGGAGATAGCAGTACTTTTGAAATACAAACCATCTCTTCACATCAGTATAGAAAAAGAATCAATATTTGTTATATATATGAAATCCATTTAAAGGACTTAAAATGAATGGACTTCTCTCCAATAGTCTATTGTACTGAAAATTTGGTACACCACAAACAGAGAACAGACACAAGGTAGTCATTGTAGTTCTACTGGCTTGTTTTGTTGGAATCATCAGGGTAGGACTTTGCCGAATGAGAAGAGCCCCCAAACACAGCACAGCTGGTTTACTACGTTTTGAAGCAATGTGAAATAATACTTAATTTCCCCCTAGAGGAGGAGGGACCAATAAGATCATAATGCCTTGCTGCCAAAATTACTTAACTGCACCATTTGTTTTGCATATTACCGTCCACGAGAATGCCTTAACGGAATTCTTGCTCCATTTGTATCTCACAGAGAATGCGAGAGGAGCAAAAGGGTTTGCTGAAACCCACTTGACAAAATTCTGCAATCACTAACTTCCCTCTTCTGCCTAGAAGTCACTGAAGAGTTCTTTAGCATACATCCTCTTCCCCTGTACTTTCCCACGCACGCTTAAAAAGAATTCAATGTTCTGGGAAAAGCACAAGCACACAGTAGCTGCAGTGTTCGAAAAATGAAGGAATGCTACTCAGCGGCAAGGAAATACATCACGCGATAAAACAGCACCAGAAAGTACTTCGGAAAGGAACAAAACGACTGCATACACTGCATACTTTTTTTAAAAAAAAGCACATTATGACTTCTGCTTTTGTAAGAAATAGACATTTTGACCACAGAAGATGAATCAAGTTAAACTGAATGTCTGCCACTCTTCCCATCTTCAACGGGTTGCACAAAACATTACTAGGAACAGTTTTTTTCCATAGAGTACTTTAGTACAGTGGTACCTCGGGTTAAGAACTTAATTCGTTCTGGAGGTCCGTTCTTAACCTGAAACTGTTCTTAACTTGAGGTACCATTTTAGCTAATGGGGACTCCCGCTGCCGCCATCCCACCACCGCGCGATTTCTGTTCTCATCCTGAAGCGAAGTTCTTAACCCGAGGCACTATTTCTGGGTTAGTGGAGTCTGTAACCTGAAGCGTCTGTAACCTGAAGCATCTGTAACCCGAGGTACCACTGTAGTTTGAATTAGAAGGTCTGTTTCTTCAGTCTGTACACCTTTGCCTGTTCAAACGTTTGTCTTTTCTTTAGCCTGGTTCACTTGTCTTGTTTAACTTCAGAATGTTTAACTATGGTTTAATAGATCAATGTGCTAGCAACACACTGCTCCAAAATCCTCACTTCCCCTGTTCTTGGCTATGCCATGCAAGACAGCAACACTTTGGCTTATCAGATCGTCTGAACCTGGGGTGCAAGGTTCACGTCTCTCCAAACAAACCACACACCTGGGTATCGCCGGCAGGACAAGCCAGGGTTTCGTTGCGCCCGGCGTGCTGCAGCCAGGAGAAAAGCAGGGACTCTGAGCAGCAGGCCTCAGCATACCGCTCACTCCCGTTAAACCACAGTTAAACATTAATTCTTGTTTAACAAAACGTGCAAACACACGGCATGCATTCACATATGCACAAGTGACTTCACAAAACACACAGTAAAGATACGGTCAGGAGCTCGTCCTACACTCGAGTAGAACCCTGGCAGAGACACATGCCTGACTGGCATGTTCTCTCCCTCCTAGTCGATCGTTTGGGAGCTTCAAAAGCTTTCTTCTGCCTGAACGTCACAGCGACCAATGCCAACTGACACCGGCACACTTAGGGATCCGCAGAGTCTTCGCATCTTGCGTAACAGACGTCAGCAACTCAGCATTTTGGCTAATCTACTTTATTTACATATAAACACACACGAAGCACTACAACATGGCTCCCTCTCTCTCTAGCATCAGACAGCAAAGAGAAAGAAGAAAGGACAATAGTCCCACTTCACGGAACATAGTAACACAAACATCCTGTCTCCATCACTTCCCGCTCTGTGGAGTCAAAACATATACCGTCATGTGATAGACAAAAGTCCCATGACTGCAATCACAGAGCAGGAATTCTAACAGATACTTGAGGAATTTGATCTTTGTGAATTCTCATATGAACTGTCCTGATCCACAGGACTAATGCGAAGATCAAAAAACTTAGCTGTCCATTGGATAACACAAGCCCACTTTGCTGCTTGAGGCAAAACAGGAAGTGCTGCCCAGTGGTTGCTGCGGTCACCAGCACTGCCATAACTGCACCTGTCACTTACCCTGCCGCCACTACTACCACCACCACTTGCCCACTCTGCTGCCTCCACTACTGGGGAAGAAACAGTGCTGCCATCGGCACCAATTTCGGGTGAGATCTTGGTGATTGGGGACCGCTGAGATCCTGCCCAAAATCAGCACTGCTTCCCCACTGCTGGCAGAGATGGCAGGGTGCCCACAGGGTGCCACCGCCTGAGGCAGTGGCCCCACCCCACCTAATGGCTGCGCCAGCCCTGGATTTCACACTTCCCAAATTTCCAATATGCTTCTTGGCTCAAAAAAGTATCAAAACACTCTTTGAGATCCCTATATTGAATATGACTTTGAAATGCAGATTTTGGTGCAGAGCTGCTGCTTCTTCTTTTGATGCAAATTAATGCAGAAAACATGTCAAAACAGATTTGTGGCTGAGACGAGCAGAAGTGACAGGCAACAGACACAGACTGAATTCTCTAGCCCTAAATTCCAAGGACAGTGGTACCTCGGGTTAAGTACTTAAGTTCTTAACCTGAAACTGTACTTAACCTGAAGCACCATTTTAGCTAATGGGGCCTCCCGCTGCTTGCCGCGCTGCCGGAGCACAATTTCTGTTCTCATCCTGAAGCAAAGATCTTAACCCAAGGTACTATTTCTGGGTTAGCAGAGTCTGTAACCTGAAGCGTATGTAACCTGAAGCGTATGTAACCCAAGGTACCACTGTAGTTTTCATACAGCAACAACAAACAAACAAACCTCTTACCTGCAAACTATTATTCAGCAAATCGAAGTCACTGTATCTTCTTATAATCTACAAAAGCAACACATAATTAGTGCCGGTACCACACATTCTAATACAACTGGGTATCGACAATCTATGGGTACAATTGTGGCAGGAGCCAGGATCACAAAGATTCAAAACCTCCAAGGAGAACTAGAGAAATCTCTCTCTCTGGGCATGCTGCAATCACTCTATAGGAGCAAAGCATTGCTTCCATTCCATGTACACAAGTTTACGGGGGCTTGGGCTGCCCCAGTGGCATGGATTTGTAGTGATCCTTCTTATATCTGGGCTTACATGAAAATAAATTGTCAGCGGAGGAACATAAATAAGGGCCTAATTTTATTAAGGTTTCAATGTACAGGTGTTCCCCTTTTGAGTATTGCTGGCTTCTGTTTTAGGGAAAAATTGATCGCCCTTTCCAAAAATATTCACATCATGGAATTTGGAATTTCAGGAGGGGCTCCACACATTAATAATAATAATAATAATAATAATAATTATTATTATTATTATTATTATTATTATTATTATTATTATTATTATATTTATTTATTTATTTATTTATACCCCGCCCATCTGGCTGGGGAAACTCTGGGCGGCTCCCAATCAAATGTTAAAAACAGCACAGCATTAAATATTAAAAACTTCCCTGAACAGGGCGGCCTTCAGATGTCTTTTAAAGATAGGATAGCTGCTTAAATGGTAATAGCGCTTCCGATTGTGGGTACAACAGCATTTCGCACAACCAACATTCAGAGTGTGAACAACAGGCTTGTGTCTTTAAGCCCCTTGGAATGCACACATTAAGGAGTCACACCCAACCAGACTTCTACAGCTTGCATACTTGGATGCTTAAGGATGCTCACCCAAGAGCACATGCCAACAGTATGCAAGCAGACTGAAAAGAAGAAAAGAGTCATATAAGCTTTTTCAGCTCGCAAGTGGGAAATCTGGCAGCTGCCCATGTCCTTCTAGGCCACACTTTTAGGGTCTCTCCCCTACATTTCTCTCTTCCTTCAGAAGAGATTTGAGTCGTCTCTGGTGCCTTCTATTCTAATAATAATAATTTTTATTTATTTATTTATACCCCGCCCATCTGGCTGGGTTTCTCCAGCCACTCTGGGTGGTTCCCAACAGAATATTAAAAATAGAATCAAACACTAAAAGCTTCCCTAAACAGGGCTGCCTTCAGATGTCTTCTAAAAGTCAGATAGTTGCTTATTTCCTTGACATCTGATGGGAGGGCGTTCCACAGGGAGGGCGCCACCACTGAGAAGGCCCTCTGCCTGGTTCCTTGTAACCTCACTTCCCGGAGGGAGGGAACCTCCAGAAGGCCCTTGGAGCTGGACCTCAGTGTCTGGGCTGAACAATGGGGGTGGAGACACTCATTCAGGTACTTACTCTCTACGCTTTCAGCATACTTTAGTATTGACTGAAATGGGTTAGGTGTGGGAAATCAGTATGAGTTTGGCTCTTTTTTAGTCTCATGAAGATGAAGAAAAAGAAGAAAGCATCACAGTGGTGCACTTTCAGGATCTAAACACTGATGCGTCTAATTTGAACCACCTGGGTGAGAGCAAAGAAGAATCTGCAGACAGAAAAGAACATACAGGAACAATTCACCAAGCCCACATGCCGCTGAATAGCTTCTTTCGTCCAAAAAAAAGAAAGTTGGACGTAGAAGCATCTTGTCAGTGCTCAAAATGACTAGGGAATCTTTTGCTGTGTCCCCTGTAAAATCCAATTAGCAAAATGCATTTCCTTATGTCAGAGGTGAACAAGTTACCTGCCAACTGTTTTCCATGGAAATCCCTCTTTGCACACGAATGATATATTCCTAGGAAGGAGAAGAAAACCCAATTAGAAAGCAGAGATCACAAGTGACAATTTGTCCATTTCAAACCTATTCATGCTTTTACGGTAATCTAAATCTGCCCATTTGTTGTAAGACCACGCTGCCCCCCCCCATGAACGTTATCTTGTGACCTTTACAGTTTTTTCAAGGCTATGCAGAGCTCTGCATTTTGCTCTCTCTTCTCTGTGCTGACCTTTCACCCCATCTGATTTTTTTCGTTTCCCTCCATTGCATACTCTTTTATGTTTTGCATGGTGCCCCACTCAATGACGGCTGCACTCCTCTCTTGTCAAACAAACGCTGAAAACAGCAAAACAAGAAACCAAGTCATCCAAACTATCTCGGCTACCGTCCTGCAGGAAGGGACCATGTTATTTCCGCCTTCTGTACCAGAATACCCCCACTAACTGGAGCTATGCAAGTATCTCCATGCTAAGAGAATTGCACACATTTATTAACTACTTAAGTGTTTGAAGTTTACTCAGTAAACCAAAAAACAAGATACATCCTACCCAAGCCAGGAGTAGCAAAAGAAAGAGAAGTGCTCTCCAGAGAACTAAAGTACAGTGGTACCTCAGGTTAAGTACTTAAATCGTTCCGGAGGTCTATTCTTAACCCGAAACTGTTCTTAACCTGAAGCACCACTTTAGCTAATGGGCCCTCCCGCCAGAGCACGATTTCTGTTCTCATCCTGAAGCAAAGTTCTTAACCCGAGATACTATTTCTGGGTTTGCAGAGTCTGTAACCTGAAGCGTATGTAACCTGAAGTGTATGTAACCCAAGGTACCACTGTAGAAGCCATTTATTTCTATACGTTATGGCCTCCTCCTTACGTCAAGGCAATCTCAGGTTGCCCATTTCATTTATTTTTCGTTTCAGATTTTAAACACAGATCACCAGAGTACACTCGAGACTTTAATTGCAAAGAGGTACATCTCTACCCAAAATTGCTCGTTAATGAGTTTTTTTAGAGCATGTTTTAAAGCAGGTTTATCACATGGTTATTCTGCACCCAGAGCCGAGACAGAAGAGGAGGCACAGCTGGAACAACTGCAGGGCAGGGAGGGAAATTTGCTCTCTCTCCTTGCTATACATTTGCTGCTGCTTTGTCTGCAAGAGAAGGGAGCTGTGAGATCACACACAAACAGAAGCACACGGCTTTACAGCAGCTGGTCTTGACCCTGGACTTCTTGCTGGAAGGGGAGATTTAAACCAAAAGGCCACTGAACATAAAAAAAATATGGTTTGAGTTTTCATTTTTTTCTGCTGGCTAGTGGCTAGGAGTACAGTACAGTACAGTGGTACCTCGGGTTACATACACTTCAGGTTACATACGCTTCAGGTTACAGACTCCACCTAACCCAGAAATAGTACCTCGGGTTAAGAACTTTGCTTCAGGATGAGAACAGAAATCGTGCTCCGGTGGCGCAGCAGCAGCAGGAGGCCCCATTAGCTAAAGTGGTGCTCCAGGTTAAGAACAGTTTCAGGTTAAGAATGGACCTCCGGAATGAATTAAGTACTTAACCTGAGGTACCACTGTATAGTAATTTTGGGGGGAGTGGGTTTATTAGAAACATCCACTTCCTGATTACCCTACTTCATTTCAGCAGTCTAATTCAGGAGGGAAAAGTAATTTTTCTTGCCGAATAAACAGGCAGTCAGAAACCCTTCCTAATCTGCTGCAAATCAGCCAGGGATCTAGCAGTAGATTCCAATCTACTTTCGGCCCACCCCTGCTGTACAACAGGCACACTTATCAGTAAACCAGCATATTTATGTAACATACTCTTTCACAAGTGGAGGCAAGCTCCCACAAATGTAGTCTCATGAACCGCATATCCCAGCTCATCCTATACTTCCCTGCCCCTTCAGTCTTCCAAAGCATTCCAGTCTTCGTGATAGTCACCATGTTCAACCTCCCTGCTGCAAAGCAGCTGATCTGTTGTCTTGCATTCAGAGCTGAAGGAGGAGTCCAAGGCAGGAGCTAGACTGGCATACTGGCCAGTGTAGCATAATGGTTAGAGTGCTGGACTAGGACCTGGGAGGTCAGGGTTTGAATCCCCACTCAGCCATGAAGCTCACTGGGTGACCCTGGGCCAGCCGTCATCTCTTAGCCTAACCTGCCTCACAGGGCTGTTGTGAGGATGAATGGGGTGGAGGAGATCCTTGGGAGAAAAAGCCGTATATAAACGCAATCAATCAATCAATTACTGCTGTGGCTTGAATTGGGGAGGGTGTTTTCTATGGTGTGTGTGTGTGTGTGTGTGTGTGTGTGAGAGAGAGAGAGAGAGAGAGAGAGAGAGAGATTTTAAATATGATTTTTACCTCTATAGTATAATCATTTTTTTATATAAAAAATTAAATTGCTTGAATACCTTTTAGGTAACAAGCAACTAATAAGTTTATTATTATTATTATTATTATTAATAATCCACACATGAGGAACTGCCAGTTTACATAGACTAAAGGCCTATTATGTAGTCTACTTAGGTAATGGTTTAATCCAGCTCTAGACTGCCTGGGTTAAAATTGCCTTATGCTTTGTTTTCTAATAAATACTGTATTGTGCAAGAGGGAATCCACATTCCGTTTCCGATTTCCACACGCTGAGGAAACACACTTTTATTCAGCTAGCTATCAATAGCTCTCTTGGGGCCACAATTTGCATATGTTAAAAACCAGGTTTTTACTGTATCCTACTGGAAGTGAAGTAGCAGCCCGCTGCATTGAAAATAACAACAATGCCTTCAAGCCCTTGCTCACGCTGGCTGTAGGAACCGCTTATGGGAGCTGAAAACCAACCAGAAAGAAAACCAGTTTTGCTTTCCAAAGCACATACATGTACACCAAGCATTGCCATTTACGCTGCTCAACTCTGGAGAAACTGAGGGTGGAGGGAGGGAGAGAAAGAATATAAATTACCGGTAGAACGTACAAGAAGATGCAAATGAAAGAGTGTAAAATCATGAACAGAAATAAATGGACAAGGTAGCTAATCCTGAAGCAGTACATTCATGCCTCGGGTTAAATGTGCTTCAGGTTGAGCGCTTCCGGGTTGCGCTCCGCAGCGACCCAGAAGCAACGGAATGTGTTACTTCTGGGTTTCGCCGCTCGCGCATGCGCAGACGGTCTAAATGATGTCACACGCATGCGCAGAAGCGGTGAATCGCGACCCGCGCAGACGCGGGTTGCGTTTGCTTCTGGATGCGAACAGGGCTCTGGAACAGATCCCATTCGTATCCAGAGGCACTACTGTATGTCATAAAGAGGTATTCATTTATTTATTTCATTATATATGTATATAGAAAGAGAGTGCTTGATTGTAAAAAATTATAAAATAAAATAAACCTCTATGGTAAGACAGTCTCTAAGTAGGTTAAAAAAAAGGGGGGGGAAGGACCCCTGGACAGTTAAGTCCAGTCAAAGGCTCATCTTGCTTCAGGCTGAGAGAGCCGGTGTTTGTCCACAGCTTTCCAGGTCATGTGGCCAGCATGACTAAATTGTTACTGGCACATGGAGGACCATGAAGGAAGCCACAATACACGAAAACGCTGTTTACCTTCCCGCTACAGCAGTACCGATTTATTTACTTGCACTGATATGTTTTTTGGACTGCTAGGTTGGCAGGAGCTGGGACAGAGCAATGGGAGCTCACCCCGTTGCTGGATTCGAACCGCCAACCTTCCAATTGGCAAGCCCAAGAGGCTCAGTGGTTGAGACCACAGGGCCACCTGCTCCCTTAAAGCCTCGTAGACACACAGGGATTCTGGCAGCAGAGCAGCAACCACATATACAATGGTACCTCTGGTTACGTACTTAATTCGTTCCGGAGGTCCATTCTTAACCTGAAACTGTTCTTAACCTGAAGCACCACTTTAGCTAATGGGGGCTCCCGCTGCCACCAGAACATGATTTCTGTTCTCATCCTGAAGCAAAGTTCTTAACCTGAGGTACTATTTCTGGGTTAGCGGAGTCTATAACCTGAAGTGTATGTAACCTGAAGCATATGTAACCCGAGGTACCACTGTATGCTCTTCTGCTCAAGGGTACAATTGGAAATTAATCACTGCACTCTCTTGACACAAATTTGCAGTTTACACATATACCTCCAGTGCTTCATGCTTCAGGGTTGATGGTGGTGCACAACTTAAGGACTCTAGGCTAGTAGAAAACCTCTCTTTCCCCTCTCCCCTTATTGACACTCATCTCCGAATGAACCCTGACACCAAAGCAGCTTTACTCCTGTGGGGCTTTGACACTGATAATGCTGATGTAATGAGTGTAGAGAAGCAAAACAAACACGCTCCCTCCGTAGGGAAAAGTATTCACCCACAAAAGCAATGCTTCCCTCAGAACGCCAGCGGAACTTTAATGCATGTAACCTGCAAAATCAGGAAATATTAAAGCATCTATTTACCATAATGTGCAGCAGTATAAACAATCATCATCGTTTTGTGAGATAGTATCTGGAGCTCTGTCTTTGCTGCCTTGTTTGATCCCAAGCCAAATGCTCTCACAAAACCCAGGATGTTTTGGAACAGCAGAAATATTGCTTAAGCAAGACACACACACACCCTGCTTCAATATTTACAAAACTACAAGTACAGTTTCAACACTGCTGCAAGCCCAGAACATGAAACTGCCAAAATAGAAAGCATTGCATTGCCCAATAATGTCTGTGCTTGAAGGCAGGACATTTTTAAGTATATAAAGTATGGGGGGGATTCCCTTCCATTCCTCATGCACCCTCCACCATCACCAGGTGAACTCAAAATTCTCCAGTTGTATGCACTTTTTATTCTGCCTGACCCCGGTTTCCATTTGGGGAAAACAAAATGCAGGTTTAGATGCTTTTCACTCCTGCCACACTGAAAATTCCTTTTTTAAAAAAGCCCTATTTAAAGGTTAGGACTCATCAGTTTTTCAACTGCTGGTTTAGGATCCACAACTGGGTTGTATCCTAATCTAAAGTGGGTCACACTCACAGATATATTTCATTTTGGGTTTTTTCAAAGAAGGAGAGTGACAGATGGAAAACAAGAGACTCTGTGTGCAGGAAAAAGGGAAGTGAAGAAAGAAGAGGAAAGGAAGAAACAGAAAGGTTGAAGAATACTGATATGTACTATTACTATAGCAAAACTAAACAAAAAAAATTCCTTCCAGTAGCACCTTAAAGACTAAGGTGGTCTTTAAGGTGCTACTGGAAGGAATTTTTTTTGTTTTGACTATGGCAGACCAACACGGCTACCTATCTGTATAGCAAAACTAGTTTAGCCATAACTTTTTTGAGTAAGATAGGTCACTGGCACACAAGCCTAAGGCTTTTTCTGGCTACAGTGCCAATTTGTCAACCTTTCAGTAAAGATGTGGGATAAATATCTTACCAAGAATTCTTACAATTCCAAAAGGCCTCTGGATTCCAAATTCAAATCTAGAATTTGCCTCTCCTGGAACAACAGGCTTTTCTAATCCCTGCCACCACCCAAGTAATGAACAGCCCCCAGCTCCCCCCCCCAAGCCCAAAAAAACCACACAGAGAAATACAAATCATTTGTTATACCACACCACTGGGCTCCACACATGCATACGGAAGCTGGAGGGGGGAAAAAACCTTTGGAAAGGAAAAAACAGATGGCAGGGAAAGAGTTAAGCATGCTTACTCCCCTTCCCTGCTTCTGCACTCAGAAGAGGGCACTCCCAGAGCTACTTTTCATTAAAGCTACATTTCACACCCTGCTTCCAGGCCAATAAAGCCACACACACCCCACAAGGCAGCCTAGCTGACAATTAGGAAAAATAAAACACACACAGCAAAATGAAGCAACAAAATCCGAAACAGTGCAAGTCATGAAACAGGTAAGTCAAAATGCTTTCCTACTGAGCAAGGTCTTGATCAGCATTTTAAATTCCAGAAGGGAAACAGGCAGGCAGAGCCCCTGTTGGACAAAGTCATCCCAAAGAGCAAGAAGGGACACAACAGAGGAAAGGCCTTGTGATCAGCTGCCACACCTGCAACACTTCAGAAGACAAGGGCGCTCATAACAGGCTCTTTCCTACATATAAGGCAGTGATGGCCAAACTCGGCCCTCCAGATGTTTTTGAGACTACAACTCCAACCATCCCTAGCTAACAGAACCAGTGGTCAGGGGTGATGGGAATTGTAGTCCCAAAACATCTGGAGGGCCGAGTTTGGCCACCACTGAAATAAGGCATGAGAAGGTGTACATGAGACTAAGTGCTCCTTCAGAAGTTCAGTGACTAGTGTAGACCATTTAGAACGGACCTGGACAGACAGTGTGATTATTTTATTTTATTTATTTTAATTTTGTACTGCCCTTCATCCAGAGATCACAGGGCTGTTTCACAACATAAAAATACAAAATGAGAACACAAAATACACCATAAAAACAAAAACAGACCAATATTTCCCTTCCCACAAACACATTTAAAAGGCCACAGAATGTGAATCAACCCAATCAAGAATAAGAAAATGTAAAATCTGCAACCCTCCATCATCCCCAACAAGTGGCAATGCTGGCCAGGCTGATGGGAGTTGGAGTCCAACAACATCTGGAAGGTCTTGGGTTCCTACAGGTTAAAGGTAAAGGGTAAAGGGACCCCTGACCATTAGGTCCAGTCGTGGCCGACTCTGGGGTTGCGGCGCTCATCTCGCTTTATTGGCCGAGGAAGCCAGCATACAGCTTCCGGGTGATGTGGCCAGCATGACTAAGCCGCTACTGGCGAACCAGAGCAGCGCACGGAAATGCCGTTTACCTTCCTGCCGGAGCGGTACCTATTTATCTACTTGCACTTTGACGTGCCTTCGAACTGCTAGGTTGGCAGGAGCTGGGACCGAGCAACGGGAGCTCACCGCGTCACGGGGATTTGAACCGCCGACCTTCTGATCAGCAAGCCCTAGGCTCTATGGTTTAACCCACAGCACCACCTGCGTCCCAGTTACTGGTGCACATATTGCAATAGTTAGATCTGCACTTCCCCCACTCAAAAAAAAGGGCAGTGCTATTTACCATCCAAGTTGGGAAAGGGCAGTCCTGTTCTTTTTGACCACTTGAGAGTTAAGAAGCAGAACTGGATCCAAGGGCACGCCAAAATCTGCAAATTTCTAGGACTGTTTTGAGAGACGGATAACCCGCCCCAAGGGTAACAGGCCCAATCACCATCAACTATTCAGCCTTATCTGCACTTAGCCTCTTCCAGCCCACCCAGGTAGCATGTTGGAAAAGTATGATATTTGGGAACAATTGATTTGGAGTGACTTCAGAACACCCTGAAGCACTGTGACATTTTCTCAGTGTTCTGTCTAGTCAAAAGGGCTAGAGCGGTGGTAAAGGGAAAATGCGATTTGCCGAATAATAATAATAATAATAATAATAATAATAATAATAATAATAATAATTTATTATTTGTACCCCGTCCATCTAGCTGGGTTTCCCCAGCCACTCTGAGCGGCTTCCACACAGTGGCGTAGCGTGGGTTGTCAGCACCCGGGGCAAGGCAAATAATTTGCACCCCCTAACCCGTGGATTTGCGCCCCCTAACCCTAACCCCCAGATGTTGCGCCTGGTGCGGCCGGCACCCCCGCACCCCCCATGCTACGCCACTGCTTCCACAGAGACCAAAAATACACTAAAATGTCACACATTAAAAATTTCCCTAAACAGCTTCAAGTTTTCTTGCTCCAGCTCAAGACGATGTTACTTAAAAATGTTAATTTATAAAGGAAAATGCTTGCATCAAAGGACAGGACCTACTTCTCACTCCAGATAACAGGAAACCCAATGAAACATTGTGGCAAACTACTAAGTACAGCTATGTATCATATTCTTTCTTTAAAAATACGTCAACACACTTTTTGCCTCCTTGTGCAACTGTTTCGTCTCTGCCTCCTAACAGATGAAACAGAAGTTTAAGAATGGCCAAATACAGCTCTGAAATCACTGAGAAACCCAGCAGGACTCTTGCTTCACAGTACACATGTGATTAAAAGAACAAACCTCTATTTGAACTTTCCTCAGTGTGCATTAACAAAACGGAAATGCAAAGATAAGGTTCACAAAATTGGTTTTTCCAACTCCCACATATGAAAGACACACTATTTGGCTGGGAAAACTGATTTTAAATGTTTGTCAATGAGAAGCTAGACCTGACTCTCCCTTTGCCAATTTGAGCCAACCTCCCCAAAGACCCATAGAAACCAAGGCAGAACGTCAAGACCACAAAAAACTTTGGGTTGTTTTATGCCCTTTAGAATAAAAATAAATGTATCAGATATACTTAATGGCAAGAACTACATAGCAGGTGTAAGTTTTAATAAAGTCAAAACCTACTCTACAACTGAACCATGACCCATCACCTAAAGTGTGGCTGATGTAAACCATATCCAGTTCATTTCAATGGGACTACATTAGTTTAAATCCACATTTTCTGGATTATAATCTGTAAACCAAGGAAAGGGAGGGAGGGAGGGAGGGAGGGAGGGAAGCCAGGCAGAGACACAAAATATCCACACGTCAACCAATGTCCGCATTGAAGTGAAATTACTAAATTCAGGTAGTCCAGTTTAGCCTACTAAATGAAGTAGCACTAAATATGACTCCAGCTATTTTGTTCATGTTAACAAATGAAGATAATGTAACTTGGAAACCTCAAGGAAATACTGAAAATCGTTCAATTTTCTTTAAACCTACTTCTGAACAGTAAGATGAGAGGAATTTCTTCTATCATCACCATGCTAGTTGGAGAGTCAAGAGAATGGGCCTGTCAAGGCAACCAAGGGATACAAAGGTGATGTGGTTTAATATAAAATCTGGTTTGTCAAGAAAATGTTGTGCAGGGTTGTTAAAATATGTGAGCCATGTGACTTAAGGCCACAAAAGGACCAGGCCTCACACATTTTCATTCGTACACTTGCCCACACATGATATTTGTGCTTGTCATTTAAGGAGAACTCACAGCCTAAAAAGAAAAACATAGTAGATTCTTTTCCAGTATAAAAATACCTTCCTAGTTTTGAGGCAATTGTTACTTGCCAGTTATTTATGGGACCCTACTACTACAGGCTTGTAAATAGTTAGCAAAGTCTTCTTAAAACTGTGTTTGGAGGAGGGGTGGGATGATGGTTAGTGCAGGTAAGTTTCTGATTTCCTTACACTGTTCATGTCTTAGTTGTAAACCTGGCTTTGTGTTACATGACCATG
Source organism: Podarcis gaigeae (assembly GCF_964106915.1). Lineage (NCBI taxonomy): Eukaryota > Metazoa > Chordata > Lepidosauria > Squamata > Lacertidae > Podarcis > Podarcis gaigeae. The sequence continues at coordinate 105,604,720 of NC_139679.1, forward strand.
AAGGATAGTCAGGGCATAGCAACGAACGATACCAGAAGCTGCTGCAGAGCAGTTTTGGCAGATAAACATTAAACAGGTCCAGGGCTAAAGCAAGTTTATTCCAATATGAGGCCTGCTTAGTCCCAAATATCTATTCAAGGCTATGGCTACCCTTCTAGTCAACAGTTCTCAGTTCATTTGTTATGGGGTATAAACCATATAACAATCTCTCTCGTTACACACTTTGAAAGTGTCCCACATTTCCATAACTCTGCTGCAAATATACTTTATTTATAACTACACAGGCAGAGCCATGAGGAAGCAAATAGGCTCCGAAAGCAGGCAGCACAACTGTTGATCCTGAATTAGATTTCCAAAGAGAGCACTGAACCTCAAAGGTGATTTACCAGTAATCCAATCCACAGTTTTATCTTCTCTCAAAACCCAAACTGAAAACTCTTTTCTCACATTGCACCATGTGCACACACACACACACACGGAGTGCAGAATAATTGTGTCACCTACCCTGTAGGTAAAAGGGCCCATTCAGAAAAATAATCCATCACCGAACAATCATTCCTGCGTATTATCATGCAATCAGTTTAATGAAGGGTGATCACTATGCAGCAGCAACCCACAGACATTCAAACAACTTAAAACCAAGTATGTTCCATGTAGTAAATCACTCTTGATAATAAGCTGCCTGCTCTTAGCCCCACTGCAAGTGACCAACAGTTGTTTCCTGGAAATAAAACTGATCAGAGATCATAGTCAGATGAAGGCAAAGAAACATGCATTTCTTACTATGATAAAAATCCATCTATAAGCTACAATTACCACACTGGCTAATCTAAGCCTATCACAGCATGATGCACTTCATATGACTATGATCTCTGATCAGTTTTATTTCCAGGAAGCAACTTGGCAGTATCTAGGCTGTAATGGATCACAACATAAAGCAGGGTTGGGCTTTTAATGTTGTTTTTGCCCTTTACACCCGATAAACATAGGCATTATACCTGTGAATGCCAGGGGCAAACAAATGGTGACTGCTACTGCCTTCATATCCTGTTGAGACCTTCCCAGAGGCAGCCTGGATGAATGGTTTCTAGTTGGATGGAAGTGTTTTCTTTTAATGCAAAATGCAAGGAGTACCTCACACCAATCTAAATAACCTCAGTTCCCCATCATGCACTAACACAACCTTCCAATCTACCCCACCATGGCAATACCTGGCATTTTACATATTGTATTGTGCAGTAGGTGTCCTCTTAGTTGACTATTATTATTATTAATAATAATAATTACTTATAATTGGCAAGAGTGGTTTAGCTTTCTTTTTAACTTTGTCATTATTTTGTAACGCAAAATGGGACTCTTGAATGTTGTCACGTGGTTCTGAACTGCTATAGGACGGCAGTGTGGTTTTTGCTGTATGTTCTGTCATGTCTCTCGGTTTACAAACTGCCTTGAGTACAGCAGCGTCCATTAAGGATGAAATGAAAATTAAAAGAAAAACATTCACACTAACTCTGCACCTGAGCACATTATCTCACACCAATACAGTTCTCCATTTTCTGGTCACAGCTGAAATCCACTTTGAAACAAAACACCCTCTTTCCTGAAAAACTCTTCCCTCCAATTCACAACAGTGCAATGACACTCTCCGTTACTCTGCAGTCAGAAAAAAATACACTCTGCACCTACTCAGGGGCGCTGCCAACTATTCACACTTCACACTCTCTGGAGTTGTATTTTTCCGTAACATTTCACCCGACTATTCTTCTATGGCAAGAACTCAAATCAGCCAGTGTCCATGGCACATCCTTGCCTCCCATTTTATCTTCACCAAAACCAACAAAAAAACAGAGAGAAGTTTGGGACAGTCCTCCTTCAGCCTCATCCAATGATGTTTCTGGCAGAGTTGAGATTCGAACCCAAGTCTCCCCAGTTCTCCTCCAGCCACTGTAATCCCTAAGCCCCACACCCAAGGCAGATAACACCCAAGGCCTTTCCTTGCTTGTTTTAACCCAGGCACCCCCAAACTCGGCCCTCCAGACTACAATTCCCATCATCCCTGAACACTGGTCCTGTTAGCTAGGGATGATGGGAGTTGTAGTCCCAAAACGTCTGGAGGGCCAAGTTTGGGGATGCCTGTTTTAACCCATGCACCACTGTACTCAAAAACCTTGGACTTTGTTATTTTTACCCATGTACTCATCCTACATGCTTGTTCTATAGTTTTCCCATCTTTTCAATTTCCCTCTGCCGTTGCAACTGTTCCCTCGTTTTTAGGCACAATACGAAGTGAAACAAACGAATAAAAATTATTTCCCCCCCCAAAAAAAAATCAGCAACCCTAGCAGTGACAACAGACCCCCAAGGCTGACCCCTTAGCACTAATAACAGCAACAGCTGCAGAAGAAGTAGTAGTAGAGTGGCTGGGGGCAACCCAGTCGGGTGGGTGGGGTGCAAATAATAATAATGATGATGATGATGATGATTTTAATTAAGACTTACTTTCCACCTATTCTCCACTTTCTCCCCCATCTCCCTCCCAAGCCGACGACGTGCAAAATCCTTCCTGGGGAGGAAGGGAGGCGGAGAGAGGCTCTTGCCCCCTCGAAGGACCACTTAGCCCCAGGGCACGTTGCAGCCAGCAAACCCCCGCGACCCGCCGAGACCCCTTTCCCTTAGCCCCAGACACCCCCCACCCATCACGGCCGGGCTCTGCAGACGCCACCCACCCACCGAGCCCGGCCTGTGCGCTGCCCGCGGCGACCCCCTTCTTCCTGCCCCAGCCGTATACCGTGTGCGAATGGAGGCTCTGGCTGGCCTCGATCACGGCTGTCAGCGGCGTCGTGTCGTCCAGCAGCACTTTGCCCGCCGCCGGCTTCTCCATGAAGGCCATGCCGAGCTGAAGCGGGGAGGACGGGGAAGAGAGAGCGGCGCCTCGCCCGCCAAGCCCCGAGGAGGATTTGCTGCCGCCGCTGCTGGTGGTGGTGGTTCCGCCGTCAACACCGGAGCGAGCGCTGCCGGCCAGCGAGGCCTCCTCTGGGTCTTAAAGCCCGAAGGGCTCCCGGCCTCAGCAACTCCGGCCTGGAAAAAAAAAAAGAGGCTGGAGCGTTACGAGAAGAGGAGGAGGAAAGAGGGAGAAGCGTGGCCAGGAGCCAGCCCCACCCCTTTCCCAGAAACCGCATCGGATCCGGTGCTACGACGCCGATTGTAGGATTTGCTGCGCTTTAAACAACCCCCAACCACAGTGGAAACGGCCTCCTTCATTGGAAGGCTCTCCTTCCTCGGAGGCTTTCCCAGTTGGATGGCCGTCTGCCAGGCAGTGGCGGGTTTATGTAGTATAATAATAATAATAATAATAATAATAATAATAATAATAATAATAATAATAATAATAATAAAATTATTTGTAGCCCGGCTGAGACCGGGCTCAGGGCGGCTAACATCAAATATAAACATGGATATAAAATCAAACAATAATTAAATCACCTCTTAAAAACACGTCAGGATAAAATAAAATCTGCTCAAGTTAAAGAACTTATAGCTTAGGGCCCCACTTTCTTGGTGGGCCCCAAAAAATTTAAATGGGGAAAAAAATGTGTTTCTAAAGGAACTTTTGTTACTGCCAAATGCTAATGTGTTTGCATTATTTTGTTATGAATAAAATTTTTTAAGTTAGAGCTTAATAATTATTTCACTATTAATATACTTCTTAATTGTATTTCAATATTAATATACTTCTTGTATTTCAGTTCAACAATTACTTTGACAAAATACATATTTTGTTATGTGCAAATGGCTTTAGATACCTATTACGTCCATAAATTAGCATATAGCGGATATTCAACACAAAAAACAGTGACAATTTGTTGTTGACAAAGGACAACTGGACATATAATGGGCCCCATTACCTTCAGTAGCTTTAGGGCCTCATCAAACCTAAATCCGGCCCTGCTGCCAGGGATGCTTTCATTGAAAGTCCTGCATTGCATGGGGGATGGACTAGATGGCCCCTCGGGGGTCCCTTGCAAATCTACAATTCTATGATTCTATGACAAAGACAATATCTGCAGCAGATTAGGGATCGGCCAGTTTATTATGGCCTAAGCTTTGGTGGGTTTCATCAGCTGAAGTACCGGCCTCATTTGGGGGCAACTGGGCAACTAGGAAACACTGGCAACACTGACAAGTGGGAAACACTGGCCTTCGAGCGCTGCAATTGGAGAACAACCTTTACCAAAGGTCTCATGGGCTTTGAAGACACTCAAACTCAGGATGCGAGGGAGAAACGCGCTAAGAGGAAGGCACGCTTGGCAAACCCTCACCATGATCAACTCCCATCTGGAAACCAATGTCCCCACTGTGGAAGGACGTGTGGATCCAGAATTGGCCTCTGCAGTCACTTACAGACTCACTGTTAAGACCGTGTTTGTGGAAGACAATCTTACTCGGCTATGAGTGATCGCCAAAGAAGAAGATGCCCATGGTTGCAGAGGGAAGAACTTGTAAGTTGTGGAGTCAAGAGTCAAATGGTGATGAAATGTGCATATATATATCTGGGACAACTCAATTAAAGCTTAAGTGGATGCAGGATGAAGCATGATGACCACTCACCACAGCAGTAATGAACGGTAGATGAAAATCATCCCAGCACTGCTGGGTGGAGACCAGGGTTCAAATTGCCACTGCCTTTCAGCCTAATCCAGGGGTCAGCAAGCTTTTTCAGCAGGGAGCCGGTCCACTGTCCCTCAGACCTTGTGGGGGGCCAGACTATATTTTTTTGGGGGGGGGGGAATGAACGAAGTCCTATGCCCCACAAATAACCCAGAGATGCATTTTAAATAAAAGGACACACTCTACTCATGTAAAAACACGCTGATTTCCGGACTGTCCGCGGGCCAGATTTAGAAAGCGATTGGGCCGCATCCAGCCCCTAGTTTGCCTACCCATGGCCTAATCTATCTCCAAGGAGGTCAAATGAGGACGTGGGGGGGGGGGGAGAGAAGGAACCATGTACACTACCTTGAGCTGCTTGGAAGAAAAGGTCAGATATAAACACAAAATATAATAATAGTAATTAATTCACAAACTCTTGTGGGTCAGGAAACCATAGTCTCTGTTCATGCCCAGATGGGTTGAATCAAACCTCTGAATGGTTTTGTTTACATTAAGAGCTCTCTATGTCTAATGTAGCCAATATGGTGCCCTCTAGATAGAACTGCAACTCCTCTCTTCCCTGAACACTGGCCATGCTGGTTGAGATGGGAGCTGCAATCCAGTAACATGTTGACAACCCCTGCTTACTAGTGCAATCCCTACTATTATGCACCACGGACATGCAGGAGACTTAACAACAAGTGAATTATATTGATTGTATCAACTATAAGCTAATATATAGCAACCTTAGTTTTAAATATTGCTGATTTTAATTTTTTGCACTGCCTGTCCTGGGACTCTTGAGTGAAAAGTCAGCCAATAGTCTCAGAAATAAGTAAGTCAGGGGCTTATCACTATCCTAGGAACCATATTAGTACACAATGGGGGGAATGATGTACTGAAACCCGAACCATTTTCCCTCCCCCTGCTTCCTTTCACTGCTGTTGCCAAACCTGTTTTGTGGTATGGAAGGCCCTGGGAGCAGTTAATACCTTGGGCAGTGCTCCCAGCCAAAGCTGAAGAGGCTGTGCACTTGCCAGCAGTGAGGTGAAGGAACTCTAGGAAACAGAAACCGTGAACTAAAACTTGAGAGACAGTGGAAGCGAAAGCAAAACTACAATGCGTTCCACAGCTAAAGTGGTGCCAGTGGTCTGCCAGACTTGAGGCTACAAGCACCATCATTAGTACACTTGGTAAATGGGAGCAAACACTTATTTGACAGCCAGTGCACCATAGTGGTTAGAGCATGGGTAGGCAAACTAAGGCCTGGGGGCTGGATCCGGCCCAATCGCCTTCTGAATCCGGCCTGTGGACAGTCTGGGAATCAGCATATTTTTACATGAGTAGAATGTGTCCTTTTATTTAAAATGCATCTCTGGGTTATTTGTGGGGCCTGCCTGGCATTTTTTACATGAGTAGAATGTGTCCTTTTATTTAAAATGCATCTCTGGGTTATTTGTGGGGCATAGGAATTCGTTCATTCTCCCCCCCCCCAAAAAAAAAATATAGTCCAGCCCCCCACAAGGTCTGAGGGACAGTGGACCAGCCCCCTGCTGAAAAAGTTTGCTGACCCCTGGGTTAGAGGGTTGGGCTAGGACCTGCAAGACAAGGGTTCAAATCACCACTCAGCCATGAAGCTCATTGGGTGACCTTGAACCGCTTACCGTCTTTCCACCTAACCTACCTCACAGGGTTGTTGTGAGGGTAGCACAGTGGACAGCCATGTATACCACCTGAAGCTCCTTGGAGGAAAAGTACAGTAGTGGGATTTAAACACCACCCCCACCCCCAGTGAAATGTTAGCCTCCTGTGTTTCTTGCCCTCATCTAAGCCTTGACAGAACACCTCTAACCCTCACCTCAGTGATGTAGCTTCCGCCTGGCAAAGGGGGCCTGCTGCTTTCTCAAGCCACAAACACAAGTTGCCTTTGCATGAAATGCCTCTCCCAAGTACTCTCCACAGATTGGGCTACAGCCCTGGATTGGGGGTAGCTTACATGGTGCCCTCCAGACGATTGTGGACTACAACTCCCATCACGCTGGCTAGGGCTGATGGGCATTGTAATCTAGCAGTATCTGGAAGGCACCACACCTTAGCTACCCATGGCTTAGGCCAGGCTTCCTGAAACTCGTCTCTCCAGATGTTTTGAGACTACAATTCCCATCATCCCTGACCACTGGTCCTGCTAGCTAGGGATCATGGGAGTTGTAGGCCAGAAATATCTGGAGGGCCGAGTTTGAGGGAAGCCTGGCTTAGGCAGTCAATCCTCCAACTCTGCCATGTGACAAGCACTCAAGAACATAAAGCATGTGCCTAAGACTGTGGAGGTGGCAGGCTGGCATTCGCAATTTGCATTTTTCTTTCATGCGGAGTGGCACTTTGCATCTCTTACTGCAGTCAGGCAACGGAGGGCAGTTGGCACCTCTCAAAAATAGGGCGGGATGCAAAAGTTCTACTCCATACATTATTTATTTAAACAAAGTTTATGCAGGAAGGTGTGGGTAGCACCTTTTGTTTTATTACTATTTTTGTTTCTCTCTGAATCTCCAGCTAGTCAAAGCTCCCTACTGAGATGAATCAACAGACTACAAAGGTTCACCGTCTTTTCAGCTGGGAAAAGTGAAACAGGCTTGTGTCAGGCTAGACCACATGGTCTTTTCCTTCATGCTCTTTCCCTTCACTATCCTTTTTACGCACAAAAATGAAAGAGGCTATTCAGAAGTGAACAGGACGCAAGGAGCCCCGTGCCACAATAACTTTGAAGCGTGTGCATAGTAGACATCCACACAGCTTTGATCAAAATCTTTAAAAGATGCTCTGGGGGGTCAGAGGATCCGTAATGCCACGAAGTGTAATTTTAATGTATCCTTGTACTTCACCAACACACCATTGCACAGATCCGATGAAATCTGGGAAACAGAATTCCTCCCTCCGTTACTCCCTAGATAACTGGTCTAAAAAACAATACCTCTTACTGGATGAACCACAGTATGTGAAACAAATTTCTATTCAGGGAGTTGTTGTTGTGTTTTGCAGCCATTTAAAACCTAAGTTGACATACTGACCAAATTAACTAGGAATGCATTTTTTTCAGTCATGCTGGTAAGCTTGTTTTAAACTCCCGTCTTTCGCCCCAGGCCACAATCCTACAAACATCGCTGAGGAAACGCAAACCATTTAAGGCCACCATTTTAGTGAATGCTAGCTCTACAACTTTTAAGAATATAGTGTTTCAAGAAGAGAACAATTGTGCTGAATGGAATTGTTTCAGGGGAAGATAATATTTTCCACTCAAAACATCTTTTTGTGAAAGTTGCGATCTCAGGACGTAATGTTTTCCACATGCCCTAGCTTTATGACTAAAGCCCAAAGCATCCCACACATCTTAGGAAGAGTACACATTACACTTTGCAAATAATGGTAAAGCATTTAATGAACCTGAGTTAATAATGGCCAGCTTAACATTGCCGCTTGTCAGTTTAAAAATATCCAAATTCCATTTTGGCGTCAGCAAAACTAGTTTGCCATATTTGATATGGTCAGTCGTCCAGGAAACTAACACTTCTCTATATTCATCCTGTTTAGTTAACAACCTGAAGTACCCATAAATATTCTGGAGGGAACTGATTTCTACAGGAAGGTATAAACTTATAAATTCTACCCTCCCTGGAATTAACAAGCATTTAAATTATGAACAGACAGCTCTGCCTTGACTCCAACTCTTATGGGTCCAGGGATGGTTGTCTGATCTCATTACCAACACAGGGGGAGAAGATCCCACAAATGAAAAGAAGAGGCAAGAGAATGACTCAAGTTGTCTTTCTCACTCACACACAAGTGCTGGTTTTGACCAGAGGGCCATGCAGGAGAAAGATAAGACAGCTCCAGGATATGGAGAACCTAGGAGCATGTAACCAGAGTCATCTTGAACTTAGCAAAGTGGCTTGAAACAAGTGATTTTTTTTTTTAAAAAAATGTAGGCACTCAGCCTGCTCTGTACTGATAGCCAAACCCTAAAAAAAGGAAACCACTCACTATTGTTTTACACATCAGCTGAAACTTGTTTTGGCAAGCCCACCCAGTCATATGATTTAAGGGTTGTTGCTTTTACTAAAAGGCAATTTCTTTTAAAAGAAAAAAAAATGCTTCATAGGTTTTACTTATTTTATCAGTTTAATTGGGGGTTTGAGCATTTTTAATAGATTTGCATATTTTATTAAATTTACCAGCTGCTTTTTTACCAGGGTAACTAAAAGCAACTTATGATACATAAAACAAAACAAAAAAAATCACATACTGAGATGGGATGTCCATTGAGCCAGCCAGGCATGACGACACAACAGGCAAAGTTCAAGCGCTCTAACAAAGGCCCTCAAAACATGCAATAGTCTATTATGACAAACTGGAGTGAAGCAAAAAATCAAATGAAACAAAGAAAAAGAAGTGGATTCTAACGATGATCACAATCTTTGGTTTGCTCTCTGTTGGAGCTTTGATATGATTTAAGATCTTTCGATACTCCAACCCCTTCTTAGGCTTGTGCCCTGTATGAATTCTTTGATGCGAAGTAAGGTTGTTGCCACTCTGACTGAAGCTTTTCCCACACTCAAAACAACTATAAGGTTCGTCCCCTGTGAATTCGTTGATGCAAGAGCTTTGAGTGAAGCACTTGCCGCACTCCCATGCGCATGGCCACGATTTATGTCGGGGGGGGGGATTTATTGGGGAGGAGCCAGGCTATTTGCGACACAATTGGTCACTTAATTATTTTTAATTTACGTACTTGGTTGGAGGGGGCAGCTTGCCACTTGCCCCGCCCCCCCCAGCTATGTCCCTTTCCCATCACTTACTATGAATGCCTCTCACATTCTCTTATCATAGCAATGGCACCCACCAGAGAGGTGCTGGAACTGAGCTCTGGCAAGTTCTTGCTGAGAAAAAGCCCTGGAGAGAACCACAGGGAAACCAACAACAGCCATTTTTCTGTAGGCCAGAGAAATTCCAATAGTACTTGTTGCCCACGAAGGCATGTGTACTTCTGAAAAACAGATCTTAAAAAAATAATAATCATTTAATCAGCAATAGTTAAAAAGAAATCAGACACATGTACCATATTTTTCACACCATAGGATGCACCGGACAATAGGACGCACCTTGTTTTAGAGGGGGGAGAACAAGAATAAAAATTCTCCCCCCCTCTGCCCAGCGCCCCTTCAGCGAAGCGGCAGGAGGGGGAGAATTTCCCCCTCTTGTTTTCCCTCTCTAAACCAAGGTGCCGTTTAAGGTGTGTTCAGTCGCCTTCAGGCGGCTACCTTGGAAGCCTGGAGAGCGAGAGGGGTCGGTGCGCACTGACCCCTCTCGCTCTCCAGGCTTCAGGTTCCTTTCGACTTGCTCTTTGGAGCTGGCGGGGGGAAGCCCACCACCAGCCCCAAAGAGGTTGGGGAGCAGCAGAAAGGCGCAGCGGAGAGGCTGCTGCCATAGTCACGTGTCACCTCTCCAGTTGGGAGAGGGTAAGCGGGGCTATGGCGTCTTCGCTCCATAGGACGCACACACATTTTTGAAGGGGAAAAAGTGCGTCCTATAGAGCGAAAAATACGGTAACTTGTGCATGTGTGGACTGGCTTGTCTAAAAACAAGCAACAGGCAGCACAAAGAGCTCAGTGAAGGCGCCTGTCAAATATCAACAGCGGGGAGTGCCAATGAGTAGGTGCAGCCTGTACTAAAATACCCATTTCTTACAAGCGCAGAACAAGTATTAGGTAGCACCCGTCAGAGTGCCAGTTCTGTGAATCAAAGTGGTCGAGTGAATATATATGGGGTAAAGGGATCATGCATTTTGCTTTGAGCATGAAGGGAATAGGTAGCAACAAACCATTTAGGAGTAATTATTTTTATTGTGGGTGGGGGGAGGAACCCACCAAACTATGCACTGGAATACAAGAGAATGATTTTTTTTAAATAATGGGATCTGTGCTTTATTAAAGTTTGTGAACCCATTACCAGGAAAAGCCCGTTCTGAACAACAAACGGTCCAAAGGAATCCAAACCAGCCACGTTCACAAACCACGGAAATGTAGGTGAGAATGATGCACTGGTGCAGGAAATCCGCATTCAGCTCTCTGTTCTGAGCCATAAAACAAAACACCAACAATTACAGATTTAGATAAGTATAAGATGTACTCTGTGTATCATTAAGCAGTTGCATTAATGTACACAGTTGGCATTGTCTTGAAAAGTATTTAAATGTATGTCCACGCAAACTATTCATGGCCTCAGCTACAATAATATACTGCAACTTGGGGTCATATCTGAGATTTCTGATCCTCTGGCACCATGACTTTAACAGTGCCTTCCATCACTGTTTTGCCACTTTCTATAACAGTACAGGAGACGGAAATATAAGCAAGACATCTCTTCAGTTTCTTCACTTCCGCTGCAGCTAAGACCTCTTCTCCGACATATAACGGGGATGGGAAATGAATTTCCTGAGAAAGAAAAACGCAGCCATGCCCAGGCATCTTAGTGCCCAGAACAGCAGAGATGAGCCCGTTGATCAGAACACCGTGGACAACTCTCCTGCCAAATCTTGAGCTCTCTGCATAGTCTTCGTCCAGATGCAATGGGTTTGTGTCTCCCGTTAACTTCGAAAAGGTAACAACATCCTCCTGCGTAAATGTCTTGGTTAATTCTGCCTTGTCTCCGACTTGTATGGGCAAATGATGAACAGAGGGTTGAGCCAGTGGAATGGCAACATCTGGCCGTGCTGGGAAAGTTCGCTGGAGTCTCGCACATAGAAACCTGCATTTCAGCCATGCTACCTGCATCTTAAGACAGCTCTGGCTTGTCACAAGCTCGAGTCAAGTTGCCTTTTCGGTTTATTTAATCCAGCACCAGTTCTCTGCTGTTCCCAGCTAACGCAAGAAGAAACGGAGAAGTCTAGGAAGGGGAACAAACAGGAACATGAATTTCAAAACAAGAACAGGAAAATTCCTCTTGCAGAAAGCAAAATGTGAGTAACTTGTGACAACAGAATGGAAGTTGATTAATCTTCTTCGAAACCAGATTTAATAAAATATAAGCCTAGGAGGTGAGGGTGAAGTGGGCATTTCAGTGAGAATGGGAGGACAGGAACACTCAGTTCTGTAGCCACCAACAGTCACTTTTACATGCTGATGACAGCCTATATAATTATTTGGTATTCAGAAGAGGGCCAAGGACAATGGGGGGTGTTCTTGCAAAAATAAAACCACAACATGATATATCAGCAAATCAGTAGCCACAGAAGCGAACATTCGGAGTGAGCAGCTTCTAAGCAAGTTTGACAAGGCTTTTTTACGCATTTGTTATTTAAATTTCTGTTCCACCTTTCAGCACTAGGCACCTGCAAGGACTAAAAATATATGATGGGGGAAAGTCACTTCCTCAGAACACACAGAATAGCTTACTTTTCTAAACAATCCCATATTGAAAAGAATTGGTCTTTTACCAGCATGAATACTTTACCACAGTACGGTACATAGATTTCCACGATCTGGAAGCTCCAGGGCAACAACCCAGAATATTTGATAAACAATGGAATTAAGGCATAAACTTTGATCAGCCAGTTATAATGAGGAGACTCAGCTGTGGCTAGCCAGGTAGTGTGAAAGAGAATTCTGATCGATTAGTATTAACCAATGATCCAAATACCTCATTGATTACTCCATCCATCCAGAAAACCGTGTTTTAGCTAGCTGGGACTATTAACTGCAGAGGAAAATCAAAGCAGGGACTTAAATGTGGGACTTAAAATGAATTTTAATCTCTTCGCCATATGGGTTTCAAATTCCTTACTTGAGGTATTTATTGTAAGCTACTTTTGGTTTTTCAAGAGAAATTCAGAAAATAAGACCAATTAACTACAATTTGCTATGTGTGTACTACAAACCAATACTGAAATAAGACTTCTGTGACTGAATATCACATAACATCTTTTGGCAGCAATTTTTTATCCATATGGGAGTAACCACCATTGCACTCAAAGGGACATAGGTCAAGGTAAAGGGACCCCTGACCATTAGGTCCAGTCGTGGCCGACTCTGGGGTTGCAGCGCTCATCTCGCTTTATGGGCTGAGGGAGCCGGCGTACAGCTTGTAAATGTAAATCCTGAAAAAAATGACCATTCTGTTAGGCAACTTTATAACCTGGGATCAGATTGCTTGCATCTTAACTCTTACCTGTATCACCCTAAAAGCACACTTTCTGTTCTGATATGAACCAAACAGCGTCAGAGCACTCCACAGCTTTGCGAGGCCACTGTTCAAACGACAGAATTAGAGACATTCTTGCTCACATAAAACAAGTGCCAACACAACATGACAGAAAAGGCTAAGGACAAATATTAAGATTTCAGTCTCATTCATTAAGAGGCAAGATCCACAGTTCTATGTTGTTGGAATTTTTAAGCATACCTTTCCACACACAAATTTAACGAAAATTTCCTCTTTTTTAAGAGAATGCAGAGAACACCTTGCACAGGATTGCTATGTGCTATGCTAGGTTTACTGAGGAGCTCCGGAAAATGAAGCGGGATCTCAGACGGCTAGAGCGAGTATGGCGACGGACTCGTGACGGAGCCTCAAGAACATCTTATAGGACGCTTATGAAAGCCTATGAGATGGCTATGAAAGCTGCTAAGAAATCTTACTTTGCAGCTTCCATTGCATCCGCTAGCTCTCGCCCGGCACAACTTTTTAGAATAATTAGGTCAATAACGTCCTTAAGAGGACAATCAAATTTAAGCACAAATTCGACCCACAGCTGTGAGGCATTCGCAAGTTTTTTTGCGGATAAAGTCCTATTGCTCCGCCGTGACCTCCCTGCCAATTTAGATACAGTGACTGAACTGGAGGCCCCTCGAATGACTTCAGGTCCAGTGTTGGACCATTTCGATCGGATACTCCCTACTGATGTGGATAGATTCCTCCAAGTTAGTAGGCCCACCACCTGCCTCCTTGATCCGTGCCCGTCTTGGCTGATTAGGGAGTGTCCAGATGTTGCGCGGACCCCTCTGGTTGAAATTATCAATTTGTCCCTTGACACGGGGACATTCCCAGGGGAACTGAAGGAGGCAGTGGTGTGTCCACTCTTAAAAAAACTTCATTAGATCCCTTAGACCTATCCAATTACCGCCCAGTTTCAAATCTCCCATACCTGGGTAAGGTAATTGAGAGAGCGGTTGCTGAGCAGCTTGGTAGGTTTCTGGAGGAAACATCGGCATTAGATCCATTTCAGTCCGGTTTCCGTCCTGGTTTTGGGACGGAGACGGCTCTGGTTGCCTTAACAGACGATCTCCGTAGACAACTGGATTGAGGCGGGTCAGGACTGCTGATCCTTTTAGATTTGTCAGCAGCCTTTGACATGGTCGATCATGATCTTCTGGACCACCGCCTCGCAGACGTGGGGATACAGGGCATAGCCCGTAACTGGTTGTGCTCTTTTATCTCTGGTCGGGGACAGAGGGTGGCACTAGGGAGGGAAATGTCGTCGCGCCACTCCTTGGTGTGTGGAGTGCCGCAGGGCGCAATTCTCTCCCCGATGCTTTTTAACATCTTTATGCGCCCCCTTGCCCAGATTATCCGGAGCTTTGGGCTGGGCTGTCACCAATATGCTGATGACACTCAGCTCTATCTGCTGATGGATGGCCACACCGACTCGGCCCCAAACACATTGACCAGATGCTTGGAAGCTGTGGCTGGATGGTTTCGTGGGAGCCGATTGAAACTAAATCCTTCGAAGACAGAGGTCCTATGGCTAGGTCGGGATGGCATGGGGATGAGGGACCAACTCCCTTCTCTTGCGGGGGCCCAATTAGTGCCATTGCCTTCCGTTAAGAGTTTGGGTGTAATCCTTGACGCCTCCCTTTCCATGGAGGCGCAGGTTACAGCAACAGCCAAGGCGACATTTTTCCACCTTCGCCGCATCAAGCAGTTGGTCCCTTACCTTTCCCGCCCTGACTTGGCCACAGTGATCCATGCGACGGTCATCTCCAGGCTTGACTACTGTAATTCGCTCTACGCGGGGCTGCCCTTGAAGCTGTCCCAGAAACTCCAGCGGGTACAGAATGCTGCAGCAAGGCTCCTCACGGGGTCTCTGCCATGGGAGCATATTCACCCAGTGCTTTTCAAGCTGCACTGGCTCCCGGTGGAGTACAGGGTCAGATTTAAGGTGCTGCTTTTGACCTTTAAAGCCCTTCACGGCCTAGGACCCTCGTACCTCCGGGACCGCCTCTCCTGGTATGCCCCACGGAGAGCCTCAAGGTCCATAAATAACAACACCCTAGTGATCCCGGGCCCTAAGGAAGTTAGATTGACTTCGACCAGAGCCAGGGCCTTTTCAACTCTGGCTCCGGCCTGGTGGAACGCTCTGCCTCATGAGACCAGGGCCCTGCAGGATCTGATTTCTTTCTGCAGGGCCTGTAAGACAGAGTTGTTCCGCCTGGCCTTTGGCTTGGAGCCAGTTTGATTCCCTCCCCCCCCCTCTTTTTCCCCCTTCTTTTCCTTCTCCTCCTGCGATGAGGCTACATTTTAATATTTTAATGTTCCATTATTTTAATTGTTGTGTTTTATTTTGTTTTAAAGTTTGTAATCATTCATCTTGTTTTTATTATTGCTTGTAAGCCGCTCTGAGCCCGGCCTTGGCTGGGGAGGGCGGGGTATAAATAAAAAATTATTATTATTATTATTATTATTATTATTATTATTATTATTATGTGGTTGCCAGAAACCCATTTGACTATTGCCAAGTAACTCAAATCAAGTTTCTTGGTTAACATTGTGTAGGCCTGGTGCTGGTACTTGATACAGTAGGGTACCTTGGTTCTCAAACTGAATGCGTTCTGGAAGTCCATTCCAAAACCAAAGAGTTCTAAAACCAAAGCAAGCTTTCCCATAGAAAGTATGCAAAATGGATTAATCTGTTCCAGACTTTTAGAAACAACCTCTAAAACAGCAATTTAACATGAATTTTACTATCTAACGAGACCATTGATCCATAAAATGAAGGCAATAAACAATGTAATGCAGTCACACAATCAATCAATCAATCAATCAGTAGTTGAACTGGGTTCCACACAGTCACAAAAACAAACCAAAAACAGCTGCAAAAACAGACAGACCTCAGCGTGACACTCAAAACGGAAGTGTGGCACTCAAATCAGAAGCGTAACACTGAAAACGGAGCACGTTCGGCTTCCGAAAAAGCTTTGCAAACCGGAACACTTACTTCCAGGTTTGCAGCGTTTGGGTTCCAAGTTGTTTCTGTACCAAAGTGTTTGAGAACCAAGGTACCACTGTACTGGCATCTTGAAATTGGAAGTACTTTTTCCAACCCTGACCTTGCAGGAACGACGAGGAAATTATACCTTCACCACCATTAAGTAACACTCCTACACCCAAGCAACAACAATGCTACATACAGGCAACTCCCCATTTGCGCACGATTGGCACAAGCACAACCATGGAACCATTTTCGGCACCAGAATAGAGTGAGGAGGACAGGCTTTGCACAGTTACTCAGAACCCAACCCTGCGTAAATGAGGAGTTGCCTGTACCAACCAAGCTTGTGACTTCTTCTTTAAACATAAAGAGCATCCCCTTCATTTTAGAGAGCCTTGTTTTCACCCAATAGCGCTTGCTAAAGATTGTATATTCAGAGTTCCTTACGCATTAGGTACTCTGAGTACTGCAGACAATGTTTCTTCCTCATAGGTCAGCACATCAACAAGTAAAGCGGCACCAACCTAAAAAGAAAAGATATTATGTTGTTACTAAGAAGCAGAAAGAGACTTTGCAAAATGAAGTTGCTGAATACTCATATTTTATATCGCTTTCTCTCTTCATAGTCTTCTCTTGTTAGGACTGCAATGTTTCACCTTTTTAAGTTGGGAGAAACAGCTGGCTGTTCTCACCTAGTTTTAAAAGCATAAAGACAAACAGTGCACAGCTGTACTCCTTCAGAAGCCATCTTTCCTCTTTGCAGTGGATCCAAATAAACAAGGGGATATTTGTTGTTGTTGTTTAGTCATTGAGTCATGTCCGACTCTTCATGACCCCATGGACCAGAGCACGCCAAGCACTCCTGTCTTCCACTGCCTCCCGCAGTTTGGTCAAACTCATGCTGGTAGCTTCAAGAACACTGTCCTACCATCTCATCCTCTGTCGTCCCCTTCTCCTTGTGCCCTCCATCTTTCCCAACACCAGGGTCTTTTCCAGGGAGTCTTCTCATGGCCCAGGTATTGGAGCCTCAGCTTCACAATCTGTCCTTCCAGTGAGCACTCAGGGCTGATTTCCTTAAGAATGGATAGGTTTGATCTTCTTGCAGTCCATAGGACTCTCAAGAGTCTCATAATTTGGAAACTGAAGAAATGCCATCTCCAAATAATGACAGTCAACATAGACAACAAACATACCTCACCATGCAGCCGTTTCAGAGCAGAGATGATAAGTTGTTTGAATTCAACAGCATTTAGGCTAAAGTCAGCTTCCTGAAACTCCCTAAAATGTAAGTTAGCAATAAGTCTTATTAGTAAATCCTATTGATCAACACAAGAATACGCCGCACAAAATCCTTCCAAGGTGAAGGGGCAAAAGGAAAAAAAGGCATGAACTTACAAATGGATCTTTAGATAGTGGTATTCAGAAGCATTCTTGAGAACTATTCTTTTATAGGAAGCTGGATTGTTGCTCTCTCCAAATTCAGTCATTTTGGTAAGCCGACTTCTAAAAGAAGAAATAGCCACTTAAAGCACATCAAGTCCTACACTGGAAATTCCACAAATTGTCAACTGTCATTTGTACTTTCAAACATGTACACAACAGAGTGTAACTAGGATGTTGCCAGTTTCCCTTCTGCACTAGACAGCAGGATCATAAGCCAAGGACTCTTCACCAAAGATCTTCAGGCTTGGGGGGTCAGGGGCTGATGGGAGCAGTAGTCCAAAGAACTGGGGGGCTCCCACGTTGCGAAACCTAGTGCTGTACAAATCGTAAGTATGAAAAATGCCATTCAAAGCTCTGCAGAACTTTGAAGCATTCTATATTTTTATATGTGCTGGAAGCCACCCAGAGTGGCTGGGGCAACCCAGTCAGATGGATGGGGTGCAAATTAATAATAATAATAACCACCATAAGGAATGCTCAGGACACATAATTAAACCACCCTTCCTAATCAGTAGGATACACAGGACTTTATCAATAGGGTTATAATTACGCATTTATTTTTACACTGCCTTCTTCCCTGACAAGGACGGTTTACAGATAAAATAGGAACAACTAGGCACTTGGTGTGTGGGGGTGTGTGTGTGTCAATCATTAAAAAACAAAACAAAACAAAACAAAAAACTTGGGCCTAAGGCTTTACGTCCCACCCTTTTTTTGAACCCCATTGTACTTACTGTTAGGAAGCTAACCTTCCCCGAAAAGCTTAAGCTGGGGCGGGAACCACAATTTCCAAGCGAGATGGGAGAGACGTTTTGGAAGGTTGACTGCATGCATCCCTGCTCGGAAGCAAGCCCTATGAGATTCCGTGGGGCTTTTCTGTGAACCGTCCAGAGACCTCTAGGTATAGGGGCCAGATTTACATACAGTGGTACCTCGGGTTAAGTACTTAATTCGTTCCAGAGGTCCATTCTTCACCTGAAACTGTTCTTAACCTGAAGCACCACTTTAGCTAATGGGGCCTCCTGCTGCTGCCGTGCCGCTGGAGCACAATTTCTGTTCTCATCCTGAAGCAAAGTTCTTAACCCGAGGTACTATTTCTGGGTTAGTGGAGTCTGTAACCTGAACCACTGTATGTAACCCAATGTACCACTGTATATGCTAAACAAACTATAGCTTATGGCTCCACTCTCTTGGCCCCCCCCCCAAATTTCACTACAGTGGTACCTCGGGTTACAGAAGCTTCAGGTTACGCGGTTTCGGGTTGCGAACCCGGAAGTACCAGAATGGGTTACTTCCGGGTTTCGGCGCTCGCACAGAAGCACTAAATCGTGCTTTGCACATGTGCAGAAGCGCCGAATCGCAACCCACATGTGTGCAGACGCGATGCTGCGGCATGCGAACGTTGCTAGTTGCAAACGTGCCTCCCACATGGTTCACGTTCGCAACCCGAGGTTCCACTGTATTAATATACTTCTCAATTGTACTTCAGTTCAACGATTACTTTGATAAAATACATATTTTGTTATGTGCAAATGGCTTTAGATACCTATTAGGTCCATAAATTACCATAAAGCATATATTCAACACGAAAAACAGCGACAATTTGTTGTTGACAAAGGACAGGTGCACATATAAAGGGCCCCATCACCTTCAGTAGCTAAGGACCTCATCTAACCTAAATCCGGCCCGGTATACAAATTCAATAAAAATGAATGAATGAATTTTCCCGCAAGTTAAGTGGAGCCAGCACTGAAGTCAACGTACGAAATCTGCATCGGATGTGCACAGGAGCCGGCCAAGGCTACCACGAGAGTTTCTTCGACGGAGCCCTGCGACGGGGAAACCTACCGACAACAGTCCTGCAGCGAACCAGGCGCCACATGCCTCCCGCACGCGCCTTTCTTCTCGGGACAACGCACAGAACGATGCACAGAGTGGGGGGGGGGGGGAACAACTGGACAGAACTTCCGCCGGCCAATGATGGAGCCCCGTATCTTCCGTTCTGGCCAATGGCGGATGCGCGAAGTCGTCAGGAGCTCCGCCCCGCGCGTAGGCCGGCGGTCCAATGAGCTGTTCGATCATGGAAGAGACGTAAAGGAGCACTCGGGAGAAGAGAGGGCGGGGGAATAATCAGAGTTGGCGCGAGAAGTGGGCGGGGCGGTTTGGAACGCTTGGTAGCCAATAGGATCAAAAGCTCTATGCTTCGGAGGCGGGGGGGGGGTTCTCCCTTAAGTTACTGGACCTAGCGCGCCTGCGTCAAAGGGCGTTCGAATGGGGCTGGTTTGTAGAGTGCTGCTGCGCAGTCGCGGAGGCTGAGAGCTGGGGAAGGGGGACGGGCAGTGAGCAGCGCTTGCCTTGCTGTGGGACGGAGAGCAAAATGGGTCGCGAAGCCTTTTTTCCCACCCTTATGCCGCTTTTGCTTTTAATCCAGGGAAAGCTTACAGTCAAAGTAAATGGGCACAGTATGCCTCGCTTTGCTGCCATTCTTAGTCACAAGCAGGCACCGTTGTGCTAAGTGAGGCTTACTCCCGGGTAAACGTGCAGCGTTTTTCGGGAGCCCTCCCGTGAATTAGAGGAATACCTTTTGTTGTGTTTTTTTCTGCTGAGTCTGTTACTTCTCCATGTCTACGTGGGTGGAGGGGAAAAACATCATTTTAAAAAATCATTCCCTTTGCAAAATTCTCTACTTGGGCATGAAGTCTTGCGCCAGTCACTGCCTCTCAGCCCAGTCTACCTCACAGGGTTGTTGTGGGTACTATTACTCAGTGCTTTTTTTCGGGGGGGGGGGGCGTAGGGTACACATACCCCTAAACATTTTGTGAATCTTAAGTTTAGCCTCATTGAGGGGCAGTATTTCAGTATGAGTAGGAAAATGAGAGTACCCCTAAACGTTTTTTTTTAGAAAAAAGCACTGCTATTACTACTATTATTTATCAAATTTCTATGCTGCCCTTCATCAGAGGATGACGGTGATTTGCAGTATAAAACAAAAATATATTCCATAAAAATAAATAAAAACAATTACCCCTCACCCCAGTTTAAAAGTTCGTAGATTGTTTAATTAGCCAAAGACCTGGGAGAAAAGGAAAGTTTACCTCCCTAAGGATGCCTAAAGATTTAATGAAGGCACCAGATGAGTTCCTGGGGAGAGCAGGGAGCAACCTCAGAAAAGGCGTGTTCTCATGTTGCTGCCCTCTGGGCATCTCGTGGAGGAGGTACACAAAGGAATGCTGATGATGATGGGTTAGTTCATATGGGGGGAGGCATTCTTGAGGCATTGTGGTCCAATTTATAGGCAAGGAGGAGGGGAACCATGTACACCAGCTTGAGCTCCTTGGAGGAAAAAAGGTAGGATATAAATGCAATTTAAATAAATGAATAAACCTTCCTGCAAGCAAATCAGGATGAATGCTCAATAAATAGCCAACAGTGTCTAATCATCATCATCATCAACATCATCATTTTATTTGAAATAAATAAAAAAATTGTCCAGTAGCACCTTAGAGACCAACTAAGGTGCTACTGGACAATTTTTTTTATTTTTTTTATTTATTTCGACTGCATCAGACCAATACGACTACCTACCTGAATCTAGAATCATTTTATTTGTATGCATCCCCAGATCCCAGCTATGGCCCAAATTAAATCTGATATTGCAGGACAAACGACTCCTCTTTCTTATAAAAGCCCTGTACAATGGAACCAAACTGCAGGTCCGATGTAGTCGGCAGGTACAGTTATCAAACAGTATCAAGATGACTGGGGGGGGGGGTGAGACAGGGATGCATTATGACCCTCCCACACACACTGTTCTGCCTATTCTTAAGCGACCTAGAAGCGAGCCTAATGGACCCAGATGGACACCTTCCAAAAATTAAGCCCTGATATACTCAGTCCCAGGGCGGGGAACCAGTCAGTGCCAGGAGACTGGGGCGACTGCCCTTCGCAATCACCAGCTTGAGTACCGCCTGTTTGTCCCGGAACTGTACTGTCACGGCACACATTCCCATGACATGGATGCAGCCCGCTGAGTATGACTGCAAAGTTGCCGGGAAGGGCTCCAGAGGGGGCAACTTACCTCTGGGGAAGAATGTCCTCGCGGTCTGGTCCGACACGATAGTGAATCCAGATCCGGAGTCCACCTCCATGTCGCACAGCTGACCCCCAATCTTCACCTTGACGTGTGCCTTGCCTTGCGCTGGAAACTGCACGACCCTCCCGTTGATCTCCGTTACGTAGTGGCAGTCCTTTAGAACATGGTTTGCTGTGGGCGGTCTGCGATGCTCCAGTCTAGGTGCTCCTGTCGCTCCCAACGCCGCCGATCTACAGACCCTGGCGATGTGACCTGTCTTCCCGCACGTCCGGCACATAGCATCCCGGAAACGACAACTCTTCCGCTCATGGTTTCCGCCACAACCAGGGCACCTGCCTTGGTGATCTTTGTGCACTGTGCAGGCCTGACGCACTGACTCAACCTCACGGACTGGGCTCTGGCTCGGAGTAGCCTCTAGCTCGTCCATGGCATGCGCAACTTCTATCTATGGTTTAGGTGCCCTGCGACTGGCATCAAGCTCCTCTCTTTCATAATTCTCCGTGGCGGTGGCCTTCCTCAAGGCTGAAGCAAGGGTAACTTCTTCTTTAGCCAAGATGCGTCTTCTGGCTTTCTTGCTGCTCAGACCACCGATAAACCGATCCAGGAGAGTCTCTTCCAGATCTTGGAAGTCGTAGTGCTGAGCGAGCTTCCGCAGTTCAGCTAGAAATGCAGATACAGACTCCCCAGCACGCTGCTGCCTCTTATGAAACTCCATCCGCCGGGCCATCTTGGTCTCAGTAGGCGCCAAATGGCTTGTTAGGCAGGCAAGAATATCTTTGAGAGATGTCTCGCTTAGCTTCCCTGGAGCAAGCAATGCCTTGGCCAGCTTGAAGGTCTCAGGCCCACAGTAGCTCAGGAATGTGGCCCTTCTTTTGCTGGCATCGGTGATCCCTTGAGCCACTGCGAAGAACTCGAAGCGTTCGATGTAGTCTTCCCACGTGTGGGGCTCTGATGGCTGGAAGGGCTCCAATACCCTTGGACTCTCCATTGTCCTGTGGGCAGGGTCGTCTTCTCAGCTGGCCAGTGAGTCTTGTTCTTAGCTACAATCCGGACTCTGAGGCAGGGCTGCGTTTAACCGCTCCTCAGCATTCCGGATCCCACCTTCGTCGCCAGTTGTTGTGACGTGGGGTTTGTGATTTCAGCTCTCTTGACATAATATGCTGGAGACAGTTCTCTAGTAACAGTTCTTTGTTAAAGCAAACAAGACTGAGACCTGAGGAGGGGAGAGCTACATTTATAGGGACAGGGAACTAGCTAGAAAGGATACATTTTGGAGGGAACAATATCAGGCAATCACAGTCCTGCCTTTTGGAGGAAACCAATAAGACAGAGGTTCCAAATACAGCAGCTTAAATGAACAAATAGTAGCTGTACCCTCTGGAACCAAAAGGCAGTTACTTTTGGAATTACAATTTAAGTTAAAAACCCAGGTGCTGGAACTGCCTGAGCAACTGTAGCAGTCAGCCTGCAGATTTGGATACTTTGAATATAAACTTGGAAATAATCTGAGGGGGTTTGGAATTGCTACTTTGAGGCACCATTTAGAATACCAGCAGCACTATTTGAGACATTGTGTTCATTTAATACCAACTCTGCTAAAATTTATTACTTGAAGGCTCCTGGCCATTAATTTTGATTTTATGAACTTTATTGGAATTGATCTCTTCCCGAAAGACTTTTTAAGCTCCCCCTAGAGGTTTTGGAATTTACAGCAGTGGCATTGTTTTACTTTCTCTTTCCCGGCCTCCTGTTTGACTGTTACCATCTGGGCCGTCTCTTTCCCATGGGAAACAACTCAGCTTGACCTTGACTTTTAGATAACTTTGGAATGAGTGGTGCAAGAAAAAAGGAGCCTAAAGAAAAGGAGCTTAAAGAAAAGGAATCTAGAGTAAGAACTAGACAAACAACCCTAGTCACAGCTTTACAGCCACGTAGATCGTCTGTGCCTATCCTGCTTTCTGAGGAAGAAGCTGCATCCCTGCCAAGGGCAGGGGAAGGAGAAACTGAGGAATTACAATAGGAAGATATGGCCTCTGGAACAACTGTTTCTATTTTAGAGAAAATCTATGAAAAATTGGAATCTTTGGATAAGAGAGTTGAATCCTTGGATAAAAAAGCTGATGAGCAAACATTTAAAATCGACCAAAACACAGAATGTCTAAATAGACTAACTGGACAAGTGGCACAGAATGCACAAGCAATTGGAGAATTGAAAGAGGCTACAGGTGAAAATCGGAAATTGGCTGAGGATACCAGCCAAAGACTTGGAAAGTTAGAAAAAGAGGTGAGACCACTCAGTAAACAAGTAGGAGAACACCAGACCTACCTTTCTATGATTGAATTACGGAACAGGGAGACTAATTTAAGGATAAGGTCGGACCCAGAAGTGGAAGAAGACAACAGCTGAGTTTCTTTCTTTGTTAGGCCGAATTGCTGCTATTAAGATGAATGTATTGCCAAAGATGTTGTTTTTCTTTCAAACATTGCAAATTGTGGACAAGACGGAGTGTTTCCGGAAGTGGCAGAGAGATATCTCTAAATTTGTCTGGCAGGGCAAAAAGCCCAGAATTAAGTTTAAGATATTAACTGATGCGAAAGAAAGAGGGGGCTTTGCCCTGCCAGACTTAAAACTGTACTATGAAGCCGCAGCTTTCTGCTGGCTAAAAGACTGGCTACTTCTTGAGGACACTGATGTGTTGGACTTGGAAGGTTTTAACAATGCTTTTGGCTGGCATGCATACTTATGGTATGACAAAGTTAAGATCAATAAGGCCTTTAAGAACCATATTGTCAGGAAAGCAGTATTTAATGTCTGGACAAAATACAAAGACTTATTGGAAAACAAAACTCCGAGGTGGCTGTCCCCTCTGGAAGCCAAGGCCCGGAAAAGACCCAATATGGAGGCCAAATGGCCAAAATATTGGGAAATATTAGAAAAAGACGGTGACCATTGGAAATTGCAGAGTTTGGAGGAAATGGAGGGTAAAGTGCGAGACTGGTTACATTACGCCCAGATTAAAGAAGTTTTTAAAAATGACAAAAAACTAGGGTTCCAGGTGGAGAAATCGAAGTTGGAGACAGAATTGTTAGAACCAAAGACTAAGGTATTATCAAGAATGTATAACTTGCTGTTAAAATGGAACACACAAGACGAAATGGTTAAATCTGCTATGATAAAGTGGGCACAGGATATTGGGCATAACATTATGTTTGAGGACTGGGAAAAGTTGAGGACCACTGGGCTGAACTTCACTGCATGTAATGCTTTGAAGGAAAATGTAATGAAAATGATATATAGATGGTACATGACCCCAGTTAAACTTGCCAAAATATACCATTCGTCTGATAATAAATGCTGGAAATGTAAAGAAAATGAAGGAACATTCTTTCACCTCTGGTGGACTTGCCTTAAAGTGAAGGCCTTCTGGGAAATGATATATAATGAGTTGAAAAAGGTATTTAAGTATACCTTCACTAAGAAACCAGAGGCCTTCCTCCTGGGTATTGTCGGCCAGAAGGTGTTAAAGAAGGACCGAACATTTTTTATGTATGCAACAACAGCAGCAAGGATACTTATTGCTAAGAATTGGAAGACTCAAGATCTACCCACACTGGAAGAATGGCAGACGCAGCTGATAGACTATATGCAACTGGCAGAGATGACCGGCAGAATCCGAGACCTGGGAGAAGAAAGGATTGAAGAAGATTGGAAGAAATTTAAAATTTATTTACAAAAATATTGTAACTTGACTGAATGTTAAGAAGGATGCTTGATCTTAAATAATTGGCCACCACTAAACTAGATTGGAATTTGATGATAAGTGAGATTAAGGAAAAGACAAACTCTTTGGGAGAACTATTAGATTATATTTAAATGAGTGGATATAAGATTGCAAACAAGATGATAATTTGCTTGAAAAAACTTTTTAACAATGTAAGTGGGAGCAGGAGACGCGAGGAAGTCTAAACAAGTTATGAAATTTTGTTATGATACAAGCAATGTTGTTTGTTATTTATGCTTTTCTTTTACAAAAACCTTAATAAATATTTATATAAAAAAAAACAAAAGGCAGTTACTTTACCCTAATGCAAATACAGACAATAATAATACAGATATAAAATCCTTTGACTCAATACACAACAGGCGGCAAGTATATTCCAGCAGCCTTAAGGGTTTTCAACGCAAAATCCGTTTCCCAATTCCTGTACACTGCAAATGTCTGGCATAATGGGGACCTGCCTAAGCTAGACGGCTTTCAGGCAAAATTTCTACGACCTCTGCTGCAGGCACCCAACTGTGTCCCCAACTCCATATTTCTGTTAAGGTAAAGGTAAAGGTACCCCTGCCCGTACGGGCCAGTCGTGTCCGACTCTAGGGTTGTGCGCCTATCTCACTTAAGAGGCCAGGGGCCAGCGCTGTCCGGAGACACTTCCGGGTCACGTGGCCACCGTGACGAAGCTGCTCTGGCGACCCGGCACCAGCGCAGCACACGGAAATGCCGTTTACCTTCCCGCTATAAAGCGGTCCCTATTTATCTACTTGCACTTAGGGGTGCTTTCGAACTGCTAGGTGGGCAGGAGCTGGGACCGAAAAACGGGAGCTCACCCCGCTGCGAGGATTCGAACCGCTGACCATGTGATCGGCAAGCCCTAGGCGCTGAGGTTTTACCCACAGCACCACCCGCATCCCATATTTCTGTTAGAAGCTGGTGAATGCCCAATTTCAACTAAAGCATGGTGGGCTGCCCTAAAACATTGGCTCAGGATTGCAGTGTTTGATATAGGGAAGGGTTTGTATCAACACCTGACCAATGATGAGTTTGTCAGCAATTGGCAGAAAACCATGGCTAGAAAAGCCATCTCTATTGGTCTGTCACCCCCCCCCCCCAAACTCTATTATCTGGGTTATGAAGGCAAGCTAAAGACGTTAAAGCAAAGATTATGAGATAATACACACAGTGACTTGCGATCTCTATCACATGCAGTCTGTAGTCCGTTGGCAGTAGGAGTACAATATGGGCATGTCTTGAAGTTAACACCTTACATTAAAAACCTGAAAGTACCAAATTACCGAAGGTTATTCACCAATGCCAGACTAAACATTTTCCTTCTGCAGTGTTGGATGGCAGGTTGAGAGGAGTTCCCTACCAGGACAGACTTTGCTCGTATGCCCAAGACATCGATTCTATAAAACATATTTTGCTGCACTGTGCGAAATACGAGGAAGTCAGGGCTGAACTGATATTACCCTTGCTGGTACCTTTTCCCAGGAAACTCAGAGGCTCACTATGTCAGGTTCCTGTTGGAAGACCGGACTAACACTAGAACATTAGCAGTGGCAAAGTTTTTATCGGTGGTTGGAAGAACCAATGATCCCCATCTTTAAGTCTGAACAAAATGCTACCTGGAGGTAGGCTGTCTGAATTGTGTATTGCTTTGTAATGATTTGTTGGGTCTCTGGACCGTAATAAAGATTGATTGATTGATTGATTGATTGGTTATTTGTATGTCACTTTTCCACAGCTAAAACAATACTCAAGGCGGCTTACAATATGAAAAGATTTACATAATTACAAACATTGCAAAGTTGTCATAAAAATATATATAAAACACATCAAAAACTACATAACCAAACTGAACAATTTCCACATAAAAATAAAGATACAAAAAAATAATGTCAGTAACAGCAGCCTCGACACAATTTGGGATGAAGGCTCAGTATCCTGGCAGATTGGAAGCACCCAAAGTGAAGAAAAGTAGAGGGGGAGAACATCTGAAAGAGATGCCACAAGAGGCCGCCAGTAGACCGAGGAAAGGAATTGTGGTTTGCTACATAAGAATGGAACCAGGAAATGAGCAGCAACACAGTCTTGTGGCACCTAAAAAGACTAACACATTCATTATGGCATAAGCTGTTGTTTCTATGGCTCCATCATTGCAAGCCTTCCAATCTTATCCAAATAAACTAGGTCTAAAATCTTGCCCCCGATGCACTAATTGCTAGAAGTAGGCCTACAACACAGCCTTTCTGATATATCATTGTTTGCACAGCTACACAAAATGTGTGATATGCAACTAAATCATTGGATATCACCCAATATCCCAGGGCCAGTGTGGTGTTAATGGTTAGCATGTTGAACTATGACCTAGGAGATCAGGATCCGAATCCCCACTCAGCCATTGGAGCTCACTGGGTGACTCTTCTTACCTCTGATGCACCTACCCTAATATGGGATGCGGGTGGCACTGTGGGTTAAACCACAGAGCTTAGGGCTTGCCGATCGGAAGGTCGCAGTTCAAATCCACATGACAGGGTGAGCTCCCGTTGCTCGGTCCCTGCTACTGCCAACCTAGCAGTTCGAAAGCACGTCAAAGTGCAAGTAGATAAATAGGTACCGCTCCGGTGGGAAGGTAAACGGTGATTCCATGTGCTGCTCTGGTTTCGCCAGAAGCGGCTTAGTCATGCTGGCCACATGACCCGGAAGCTGTACACCGGCTCTTTCGGCCAATAAAGCGAGATGAGCGCCGCAACCCCAGAGTCGGCCACAACTGGACCTAATGGTCAGGGGTCCCTTTACCTTTACCTTTACCCACCCTGATAACCGTCTTTTCACTCTGAGGCCTAGACACCCTGCCTTGTTGTTAGAATTAGCTTTCTTCTTCCTAAATAATTGTCATACTAGTTTCCAGGCCTGGAATGTTCCATCCTTTCTTACTAAGTTGCAAGTTCATCCTGTATCACTGAAGTGCAGACCTCCAGATGTTGGACTACAACTCCCATCATCCCGGAGCATGGAATGGGACTGATGGGAGCTGGAGTCTGGCAACAGGAGGGTCACGGCTTTCCCAGGCATACTTTATAGCTCGGGTCCAGATTTCCTATGAGTGTATAATTCCTCCCTCCCTTGATCCAACAGTAGCCTCTGCTGGATCTCAGTCCCTTCTGTGAAGGGAAGGAGCCCTTCCATACTCGAAATCCAAACTCTAGATCCAATTCTGTATCATCACCATGTACTTGGATGACACAGTACCAAATAAGGATGGTGATAAACATTAAGAAGCAGAAGGTTAGT
Source organism: Podarcis gaigeae (assembly GCF_964106915.1). Taxonomy (NCBI): domain Eukaryota; kingdom Metazoa; phylum Chordata; class Lepidosauria; order Squamata; family Lacertidae; genus Podarcis; species Podarcis gaigeae. The sequence continues at coordinate 105,633,236 of NC_139679.1, forward strand.
GCACATCTTCTGGAGCATCAGGTTTCCCCAGAGGTTCATACAGATCTTTTCCAGAAGATGTCTTGCGAGGTAACAGGTATGGATCTTCCTTGGGGTTTATTCCCCAAGTCTTTCTATAGCTGCAAGACAGCAGAGGTTTAGAGCTACCTAGATGGGCTATATTCCCAGGTTAACAAGCCCTACTTTGGCCCTCAGTTACTCTACAGCGCATTCAGAAACCACCTCCTTGTTGGACCCACCCGCCTGTTGGACCCACCACTGGTCTTGTATGCTCAATCTTCGCATGTAGAGGAAGTCCCTAACTCACCAAGGGTTTGAGGCCCATCGGCTACACTCACCTGTTTTAGTTGGCTAGCCAAAGCCTCTTCCCAGCACTGTTGGGGGGGGGATATTCTTCCTGCCCCCTAATACAGCAACCAATGATGTCAAGGACACTACAGTGGTACCTCGGGTTAAGTACTTAATTCGTTCCGGAGGTCCGTTCTTAACCTGAAACTGTTCTTAACCTGAAGCACCACTTTAGCTAATGGGGCCTCCTGCTGCCGCCGTGCCACTGGAGCATGATTTCCGTTCTCATCCTGAAGCAAAGTTCTTAACCCGAGGTACTATTTCTGGGTTAGCGGAGACTGTAACCTGAAGCATATGTAACCCAAAGTACCACTGTACACAATTGATAATACAATAGGGAGAGTGGGTGGGAGGTCCAATGACAAAGTGGATGCAGACAGAATAAAACTGCAGAGCTTTGAAAAATTGAAAAATATAGTGCGAGATTGGCTCCATTATTATCAAATAATGGAGGCATACAATTTGGACAAAAAAGTTGGTTTCCAGGTGAAAAATCAAAATTGGAAACAGAATTGTTAGACTCAAAAATTAAGAATTTGTCAAGAATGTATACGGTAACTTGCAGTTGAAATGGAACACTCAGGATGAAACGGTTAAATCAGCTATGATAAAATGGGCACAGGACATTGGGTATAATATCATGTTTGCTGACAAGGAAAGGTTATGGACCACCGGTGTGAAGTTCACGGCATGTAATGCCTTGAAAGAAAATATTATGAAAATGATATATAGGTGGTACATGACCCCAAGTCAAGCTTGCAAAAATATATCATTTGCCTGACAATAAATGTTGGAAATGTAACGAAACTGAAGGAACGTTCTTTCACCTCTGGTGGACTTGCCCAAGGATTAAGACATTCTGGGAGATGATCTATAATGAAATGAAAAAGGTATTTAAATATACCTTCCTGAAGAAACCAGAGGCCCTTCTCCTGGGCATGGTCGGCCAATTGGTGCCAAAGAATGACAGAACTTTTTTTATGTATGCAACAATAGCAGCAAGAATACTCATCGCGAAGTATTGGAAGACACAAGATTTACCCACCTGGGAAAGAATGGCAGATGAAGTTGATGGACTACATGGAACTGGTGGAAATGACTAGCAGAATCTGAGACCAGGGAGAAGAGTCGGTGGAAGAGGACTGGAAAAAGTTTAAAGACTATTTACAGTAATACTGTAAAATTAATGAATGTTAGAAAAATGTTGGAATGAGGACAAAGAACCCCCTAGGAAGAGAAGGAACATTCTTTTCTGAAGCCCAACTGACATGGACAAGAATCGACCAAATATGGATAACTAGAGGACTGGCACCTAAGATAAGAAAAGTGGAAATCTGCCCAAAGACCTGCTCCGACCATAATGCCGTAAAGATGGATATGAGACTAACTCCAACCGGCTCCTTTAGATGGAAGATGAATGACAATTTGTTTAGAGATCAGGAGATTGCCAAAAAGGCCCAAAAAGCGTTGAAGGACTATTTTGAGATAAATTTGAACACTACAGTGGACACTACAGTGGAAAAAAGAGTGATCTGGGATGCAAGTAAAGCGGTGATGAGGGGGTTTCTGATACAACAGAACACCATAAAGAAAAGAGCACAGAATGAGAAAAAAGACAAGATTTTGGAGAAAATTAAAGAATCTGAGAAGAAGTTAAGATCGAAACCGAAATCACAGGAGATTTTGAGAGAAATTAAACTTTACCAAGCACAATACTCCAAATTGATAAATCAGGAAGTGGAGTGGAAAATTAAGTTAATGAAACAAAGATCATTTGAATCGGCAAATAAATGTGGAAAACTGCTAGCATGGCAGTTGAAAAAGAGACAAAAGCTAAACACGGTTACTAATTTAGAGATTGAAGGGAGAAATATTGAGAATCCTGTGGAGATTAGAAAATGCTTCCAGAGATACTTCAAACAATTATATACTCAAGGGCCACAAAACGAGGTTACCAAAATTGTCTCAAGAAAACAGGACAATCCTGAACTATAAAATAACACAACAAGAGATTGAAGATGCCATTCAGAATTTGCAATTGGGCAAATCTCCAGGGCCAGACGGGCTTACCTCCAAATATTACAAGACATTGAAAGAGTATTTGATACATCCATTAATGGAGGTTTGCAACAAATTTATGGAGGGGAAGAAAGCACCGGAATCGTGGAAAGAAGCCTTCATCACTTTGATTCCTAAATTAGAAACTGAAAAGACACAACTTAAGAACTACCGTCCCATTTCCCTCCTAAATGTGGGTTACAAAATCTTTGCAGATATTCTAGCGAGTAGATTACTAGAAAACAAAACCCCAAGGTGGTTGTCACCAATGGAAGCCAAGGCCCGGAAAAGACTCAATATGGAGGCCAAATGGCCGAAATATTGGGAAATACTAGAAAAGGATGGAGATACTTGGAGGCTGCAGAGTTTGGAGAAATTAAAAGATAAAGTGCGAGATTGGTTACATTATGCTCAGATTAAAGAGGTCTTTAAAAGATAGGATTCCAGGTGGAAAAATCGAAGTTAGAAACAGAACTGTTAGAACCTAAGACTAAGGTACTTTCAAAAATGTACAATTTGCTGTTAAAATGGAACACACAAGATGAAACGGTTAAATCAGCTATGATAAAATGGGCACAGGACATTGGGTATAATATCATGTTTGCTGACAGGGAAAGGTTATGGACCACCGGTGTGAAGTTCACGGCATGTTATGCCTTAAAAGAAAATATTATGAAAATGATATATAGGTCGTACATGACCCCAAGTCAAGCTTGCAAAAATATATCATTTGCCTGACAATAAATGTTGGAAATGTAAGGAAACTGAAGGAACGTTCTTTCACCTCTGGTGGACTTGCCCTAGGGTTAAGGCTTTCTGGGAAATGATTTATAATGAGTTGAAAAAGGTATTTAAGTATACCTTCCCTAAGAAACCAGAGGCCTTTCTTCTGGGCATTGTTGGCCAGAGGGTGTTAAAGAAGGACCGAACATTCTTTATGTATGCAACAACAGCAGCAAGGATACTTATCGCTAAGCATTGGAAAACCCAAGATTTGCCCACGCTGGAAGAATGGCAGATGCAACTGATAGACTATATGGAACTAGCAGAAATGACTGGCAGAATCCGAGACCTGGGAGAGGAAGCAGCAGAAGAGGATTGGAAGAAATTTAAGGACTATTTACAAAAATACTGTAAATTGTGTGAATGTTAAGAAGGATGCAGGACTGAAAACAACACGGCACTATCAAGCTAGCTGAAAGGAATATGAGAATAAGTGAAACTTGAGAAAAAGATAAATTCTGGATAAATATTATGTCTAAATTAAGTACTTAAGATCTATACAAAAGTATCTAAAGTTAGAGATATAATATTGGAAAATTACAAAATAAGCATTGAAACAAGATGATAAATTGCTGTTTAAAGTTTTATAAATTAGGAACGCAGGAACGAGAGATGTGAGGAAGTCCAAAAAGTGAAGAAAATATGCTATTCTGTTGTGGTATGTTTTTTTGTATAAGGTGTTAATCTTATTTGTTTTTTCTTACTTTTTGTTTTTTTCTTTATTTTTGTTAATTGTATGGTGGTGATGGTTTTTTAAGTGTTTGATGATTATAATGTCTAAAATCCTTAATAATTATATTATTTAAAAAAAAGAAAAGAAAAATGTTGGAATGAAGTTACATGGCTTTAGTAGAAATGTTATAAGGAGCTAAGTACAAATAGATACTAAGGTATTAAAGGGAAAAAATAAGGTTAGAACATGTTAAGAAAAATTACAGGACAGAAAACAGAGGAAGATGGAAAGGAATTGCTGAAACAGTTAACTGAAGTGGAATACAAAAAGGGAGGTGTGAGGAGGTCGTGGAAACAAGTGAATGAAAGATAAGATATTGAAACTATTGGATGTATTTTAAACTGTTGTTGTTTTGTTATGTTAATTTAATGTTTTAGTGTTATTGTTTTGTAGTGTCTTTGTTTTTGTATTGTATTGTATTGTATTGTATTAATTCTTTTGCTTTCTTCTGTAATCTTTAAACTGTTAATAAATATTATTATTATTTTTTTTTAAAAAAAGACAAAGTGGATGCAGCGCAAGAGGCAGATTGGTCCATTTGCAGGCAGGCTTGTATTCAAAGTCCCAGCCAGTGGGAAGGACTTTTGGCCCCTCAACAGCTGAGCATCTCCACCAATAGCCATTCGACATCGGATCATGCCAGGCAAGGCGCCACCAGCCTGCAACGCCGCCACACCCGTGAATGGCAAGCAGATTTTTGAAGGATAGCTGTGTTTCAGTTCACATATTGATTCAGGAAGTGTTATTGAGGTTGCTTCATAGTCAAATGCCTACAGAATCAGGTCCCCCTCCACCCTGCTGGCTGCCATGTGTGCACGCCCTTTAGAGGGCGAAAATGCAGGGAATTCTGATCACAAATCTCTGGAATCGAGGGCATCGTGATTTTTAATCACTAGTTACTCTGTTCCATCAAACCCAGCCCTGATTCTTTTGCATCATTACACAGCACACTGTAATCCAGTTCTTAACAGAGATCTAATCACCTTCCTTGGTGAGTAACAAATTTGCCTTTCCTGAAAAACAGAACTGGAAATCAGGTCTTTCTCTTTTTTTCACGGCGAAGAAATGGTGATCACTAAGAAAACTGCCAGTCCACTCGGGGAGAATTATGGCTGAACAAAAGATAATGTGAATGGCCAGAAGAGGGCTAGAGAGAGAAACAGAACTCATCTTGTCTTCAGGTGTGTCGAGTTTTGTACGTCCACCTGTGCTGCTCATCTGAATATCTGCAAACTGAAAAGCGAATATTGCAAAACACCACAAGTCATTCCGCATCCTACAACGGGAGGGTGGAAACCCAACATAAATAAGTCTAGCGTTTAAATGAATCTCTCTACCAGAAACATCACCACCACTGGGGCATTATTGACTTTAGTAATAATTATATACTGGGCCAGATTAGATTAATCTATTGGAATTGGCGTGGTGTTAGCAATCAATGGCTTACTCACAGAAAAATTTGCCAATAAAGATTGCCTCGCCGGTTAAGAACCAGTCTTCGACTCAGAGCTATTAGGGTTTATTGACTTGGGTTTATTGCAAAAACCTGATCTCACCCACTGAATGGAGGTTTGGGTAAGCAAAATATTCCTTAAGATTTTGCATGTGACTGATAGGATCCAGTGAGCAAGATCGGGTTTTCGCAAGGCACATCCGCAGAACAATGAGAAAAATTATTGGACTTCAGGAAGTTAATCAGTACACAATACAGTCAAAATACAGGTCAAGCAAAAGTGTGGATGAGCTTGTAGGGTCTATCAGTTTGGAAATTAAACAAGGCTACCCCCCAGAAAAGTTTAAACAGTTATGAAAGAGTTTCTAGGACTTATCCATTGCTGAGTAATCCATTGAGAAAAAGGAAACTGAAATGCTTAAATTAACATTCTTAAAGAAACCAGAAGCTCTTCTGTTGGGAATTTTAGGCAGAGATATCCCGAAAAATATAAGAGAAATCTTTTTATATACAATAGTGGCCATCCATCTATTAATAGCATCTAATTGGAAGGGGGGAAGATACCAACGCTAACGGAATGGCAAAATAAATTATTAGACACTGTGGAAATGGCTCAATTAACAGATAGGTTAAGAGGTAACACAAAACAATCATTTTCTCAAAAATGGGAAATGTTTAAGAGATACAAAAAACAACAGCGACATATTATCTGTGGTAGTGTCTGAATGACCCTTGTGTACGTAAAATATTAAGAAATAAAGAAAAATCGGTACAAGATGTTGTACAAAAGTGTTAGAAAGTATATTAAATATAAGGTAATAATTATAAGTACATTCAAAATCATAAAGGTCAACTATATTGAGAAATGATGGGAAGTCTACATTTATTTTATTTTACTTTATTTTGTTATATGTTACTTTATTTTATGTAACATTATTTGATCTTAGCTTAGTTGAAATCTAAGCGGAACTAGAAGTTTAAATTAACACCTTATGGTAAATTAATTTAAGAATATATATTTTTCTTTGTATGTATGTGTATGCGTGAAGTTAAATCTGCAATGACATTAATGAATTTCAATAAAGATTTTTTTCCCCACAAAAAAGTAAAGAAAAGGAGCTTTTTAGTCCTATGAAGAGAAAGGGAAAGATGATACTAGGCTTGAAGTTTAAAGCAAGGGGAAAGGAGCATTTTTTCAGCCCAAGGACCTCACTTGCTCACTTCAGGAGCAATGAGTGAGTGGAGCAACAGATGTGACTTTTCCCTTTGTACAATAGTTTATGTCCTGGTCAAGCAAAAGCAGGTTTTTCTGTATTCCCGGATCAAGGGCATAGAATCCAATGAGGGCATGCAGCAGGGCTGTGACCTAGTGATGGGGATTGACTTGGAGAGAGTACGGAGGGCTGGACTGGAAAACCTGGAGGGCTGCATTCATCTCCTGTCATGGACTGGCTGGATGTAGAGGGGTGGAGGGAGACACCAGCTGGGGAACCCCCAAGGGAAGAAGTCTCAGAACCAGAGGACTGGTGGTGGGGCGACGGTGAGTGGTCAGAGGGAGCAGACTGAGAGACGTGTCAGAAGACCATGAGGTCACTGGGTTTGGTGAGCAGGAAGAGTCTGTGGTAGAGGGCAGTTCAAACTCTGAGGCAGAAGCGGAGGCTGGAGGGGTGCGGGGCCAGGAGACAGAGAGGTAGGCTGCTGAAGAAGCCAGGGAGTCTCCCCCTCCTGCTGCAAGCAGCTCCTCTCCACCTTGTCTCCTAGGGCATACAGAGAAATTAAGAGGGCAGAACAGAGGGGTTTTTTAATGGCTTAAGAAAGACCCTGGAGAAGAGGAGCCTTAGCAAGCGGTGGGAAGATGGGGACCTTACGTTCTCGCAACTGCCTCATTGGGACAAGACCTGCTAGGAAAAGTTGTTGGGATCACTAGGGCTGCACTGTTTTGGTTTCTTTGAATAAAGTGTTAACTTCACTGACACCGTATATTCTTTGATTGATGACCTACGCTTGACACCAGTTCCTGACAACTCCCCAGGCTTGTGGTTTACTCCCCTACTTTAAAGTATCCTGGAAGGATTAGTGGAATTAGGGCCGGAGGAGTAGGAGGAGTAGTAGTAGTACAGTGGTACTTTGGGTTACATACGCTTCAGGGTTACAGACTCCGCTGACCCAGAAATAGTACCTCGGGTTAAGAACTTTGCTTCAGGATGAGAACAGAAATCGTGCGGCGGCAGCGGGAGGCCCCATTAGCTAAAGTGGTACCTCAGGTTAAGAACAGTTTCAGGTTAGGAACGGACCTCCAGAACGAATTAAGTACCACTGAGGTACCACTGTAGTGTTTTTTGAGGGGTGACATCATATCCTTCCCCCTCCCTCCAAATCCACCACGTGAGATCCTGAATTGGCCAACTAGCGAATTTACACAAATCCGGAGGAATGAGAACACACAACATTCGTCTTTGAAAAAAAACATTTTTCTGTTCAAAGGGGAAAGGAAAAAAATATGCTCCAACCATATGAGAAAAGGGTGGAGAGAAATTACCAGTGACATACAAGTAATCCATTGTTTTTCTTTGTCAATGGTTACAAAAGCAGTAGATCTTGGCTTTGAGTCCCGGAAGACCTGTTCCCTGCCTTGCAGGCCTTTTCCTCCTGGCCTGGGAGGGTGAGGCCTTGACTGGCTCCAGCTACGAAAGCTGAGGCTGCTGAACAGACTCTCTGGCTGGAGGGGGTTGTTGCTGGTGGGTTTTTGTATCTTTATTTTAGATTTTGATGTATGTGGAAATGGTTCAGTATGGTTTTGTATTTTGTATTGTTTTATTTATTGTTTTTGACTACTTTTGTTATGCTGTAGTTCTGTCTTTTTCTTCATGCTGTAAGCTGCCTCGACCATGATTTGAACTGTGGAATGGCGGACATACAAATAAAATTATGTATGGAAGACAGGAGTGCCTGGCGTGCTCTGGTCCAGAGTCGGACACAACTATGTGACTAAACAACAACAATGCAAATGTGTGCATGCTCTTGGAACATATCCCACAGGGAATTGATGCTGATGGCATTCTGGGGCACTTGAGACATCCTGAAAAATTGGACGGTGCTTCCTCTAACCCAGGATGGGGGGCTGTGCAGCCTCCAACCCCTTTCAGCCCCAGCCAGCATGACCAGTTATCCAAGTTGTTGGGAGCTATAGTCCAGCAATATCTGGTCCCTCATATCTGCTGTAACGGAACCATTTTGACCAAGGGAAAGATGGACTAATAGCTTTTCCCATAGCACCCCTTGATTGTATGGGGCAGGAGGGTGGGCAGTTATCATTCACATGAGTGGTAGTTGGTTCCAGAAAACAGTCACCTTGGTTTTCTCTGTGAAGTGAGATGAGGTCTTTCTTTTTCCATTTATATCCTTCTTTTCTTCTTCCTTCATGATACCCAAAGTACATGTGGCTTCCATAGGGTCGCCCAACCAAACCCCGACCAGACTTGAACCTGTTTAGCTTCAGCAAGGTGGCTACCTCACGTGCCTTCAGACCAGACCCTGGGACCATCCATCTGGAGTCAACCAAGACAGGAACAAAGCTGGTTTCAGGAATGTATCAGTCAGGGACACTAATCATTTGGTGACAAAACTCCTGGTGCTTCAGTCTTACAGTGAGACGGACATCAATATGAACCAAGCTCTGGAATATTCAGTAGCATCAAAGGGCGTTGGCAGGGTGTCGGCGGAAGAAATTATTATCTTAACACCTCCACCGACCTAGGGAAGAAATTGTTTATAACTTTGCAAGCTCCTCCTTCCTGCTACAAGACGCAGATGCCCACAGCCGTGACAGCAGTGAAAAAGTGAGGTTGGAGAACAGCTCACAACATCCCATCCCAGGTAAGTTTCAGCATATGTTAGAAATAGGAGTGAGATTGCCATTTATGTATTTGTCAGCCTCTCTAAGCACGTTGGCTATGTCAGTGGGAAGAGGCTGAGATGATGTAAATCCTGTATCATAACACAACATTGATTGTAGTACATTGTATAGAACAACTCATCCTTGGACACTTTTTTGAGCTCAGTACGGCGTATAAGAGGAAGGTTTGTTGTCCATTGTATTTATGTTGCTGGAATTCTGCTAGTGCTGGGAAATATTTATGCAAGTTGCTTGGGCTAAAAACCATTAAGTTTGGGGTGAAATAGATCTTTACTGGGTAGCATAAACTGTTGGCGAAGTGGCAGTGACTGGAATGCATATACCGTTCCTTCAGAAGCTTCTGGCTTCCTATTTCTCAATGTGGCTTAACCCTGATTGCACAGAACCATTCATCCCACACAATCAGAGTTGAAGCACACAGAGGGTTGAATGGAAAGATTTCAGAGAAGTGGTGCCAGGTGGCGAGTTTGGTTGTGAACTTTATGCACAGAATTCTGAATGCGGTTTAAGTTTAAAGTTTCGAACAGGCCCTTTGTTTGTGCCAACAGCCAAATAGGACCTTCCAGTTCATAGCGAGTTTGCTTTCATTAAAACACTCAGACTTGGGGTTGTGTCCAGTTGTGTTGCTCCGATGAAGGGAGGTTTTTGACCCAGCAGATGCTTGCATCAGTGGATCAGGAACGGAGGGTAACTTCTGCATATTCACACACAAGCACACACCCTGCAGACTCCATTGCCCACTCTTGATTAGAGGCTTGGTAGACACTTTGGAACAACATGGGAGGTGGCACCAGAGGCTGCAGAGGGGAGGGCAAATCATCAAAAATCCCATTTAGCTAGCAGGTGCTTCTGCTGAATTAAACTGGCTTCCGTCAACAGAACGATGATAAAACCCTTTGATAGTACAAGTGAGGCTTGCCACAGAATGTTGGACTGTGGTGAGTTGGTCCTGTGCAGCTTTTGGCCAAATAGCTGTGTCCTTTTCCGTTCCCCCAGCTTCCTGTTATTTTACTCAAACAGATACTTAGTGGTTTCTGGCCATGAAACATGCTCAGCCCTCATTGGGGTCCTCACCCCTTGGGCTTATTTTCTTTCTGTCCTTCTCTCTCTCTCTCTCTCTCTCTCTCTCTCTCTCTCTCTTTCTCTCTCTCTCTCTCTCTCTTCACACCCACCCACACCTGCAAGCCTTGGTGTTTTCCAAAGCCTGGGGTTACATGGATGATGTGCATGGATGATGTTATTCTTATGTTTTGGCTGCATAAATTTTGATACTCAGTGAATTCACTATTAGTAGTTAGGACTTCATGGGCAAGGAAAGTGAGTTGTTTACCTGCTGTCTTCTTAAGATGTGTTTCAACCTCAGTTTGAAGGCATCTGAAGGCAGCCCTGTATCGGGAAATTTTTAATGTCTAATGTTTTACCATTTTTTATGTGCTGTAAGCCGCCCAGAGTGGGAAACCCAGCCAGATGGGTAGGGTATAAATACAACAACAACAACAACAATTTGAGCTGTAATTTTTATTACCTGTACCCCTTTAATCTTTCCTGTTGTTGTCTAAATGTTTACTACGCAGGCAAATAAAGAGAACCTTAACTAGTTGCCATGAATTTCACTCTGGGCAAGATGCTGATGCTGATTGCATTCTTCTTTGTGGGTATCTTTTCAACCATCTTTAACAGGCGGTATCCCCACTGGACTTTACTATTGTTCAGGATCATGATCAGGTAAGTGTTTACCTAGGGAGATATATGGGGTGACTTGTAATGCCTTGGTCAAAGAGAGACGAGCATCCTCATGCATGGTCTTACATAAAAACTGGATGAGAGGTCAGACAAGAGTCCCTCATCCTTGGCTCTGAATCCTACCCCTACCCCTTGCCTTGGGGAGTGTATTTCAGAGAAGAAAAGGCTAAGGAGTAAACCCTACACAAGTGTGGAGTCCCTAAGATGGTTGGATGGTACTTTGCATGCCTCCTTCCAGCAACTCTTGCAGCCAAACATATTGCTCTGCTTTCTTTTGGACCACATCAGCGAGGCTGAGAGGAGGGTCTTGTTGACTGGGCAGCCCAGGACCTCTGGACACTCTGCCCAGGTCTGTTGCCTCAGGGGTGTCACTTTGGTGCTGCTAACGTAGTGGTTGGACTTCACCCCCAGAGGCACACTCCATTGTCTCTTGAGACAGACAGATGCCAACAAGTATGGCTTATTACAAATTTGCCATCATCTTTGGCCAGAGCAGTAAACCTATGAGCTAAGAAGGGATTCTTTAACTGTGATTCCTCCATCTGGTTTGGACCAGATGACCTTCCAACTCAATTCCATATTGGTACAGGAAGTACAAGTTAGGCCGGTTGGCATTTTAATGCGAACCAAAACTAATTTCTCCTCATGGTAGAGTTCGGCGGCTCCTTCCGCTCCTCGCTTTAACTTGAAGTGCTTCCTCTGAAGAACCACCAGTCTCTTCATCTTGCTTCTCTCTGTGCTTTTAGGTGCAAGCGTCTGAAGAGGGGCATGAAGGTGAAATTCGTTGAACATGAGGGCTACAGGTTCTGTTACTTCTGCCGAGGGAAACCAGGCTCCCAGCCATCAGTGCTGATGCTTCATGGCTTCTCATTCAACAAAGATATGTGGCTAGACACCATCAAAGTAGGTTTCCATTTTTCCAATAGGGCATCTTTGATGTCTCTTTTGTGCCTTCCCTGAGAGGGTTGGAAATGACCAAACGTACCCAACTTTTACACCTTCAGCATTTGACTTGGGGCATTTTTCTCCCCAAGCCATTGTCGAAAAGGCAAGAGTTTCCCCGATGAGACGTAAAGTGTGAGCAGCTGCCCTAAGGACACACAGCATCCTCATCTTTCTGCAGTGCAGGGGTTGGGGGCATCATGTGGCCCTACAGATGCTGTTGGACTCCAACTCCCATCAGCACCAGCCGCAAGGGCCAATGGGATGGGTGAGAGGAACGTTACTCCAGCAACACCTGGAGGAGCCATAGTTTCCCTACCTCTGATGCAATGTGTTAAGATGCCATAAAAGGCAAAGGTAAAGGAACCCCTGACCATTAGGTCCAGTCATGGCCAACTCTGGGGTTGCGGCGTTCATCTCGCTTTATTGGCCGAGGGAGCCGGCGTGCAGCTTTCGGGGCATGTGGCCAGCATGACTAAGCCGCTTCTGGCGAACCAGAGCAGCGCACGGAAACGCCTTTTACCTTCCCGCTGGAGCGGTACCTATTTATCTACTTGCACTTTGACGTGCTTTCGAACTGCTAGGTTGGCAGGAGCAGGGACCGAGCAACGGGAGGTCACCCCATCGCAGGAATTCGAACCGCCGACCTTCTGATTGGCAAGTCCTAGGCTTTGTGGTTTAACCCACAGCACCACCCGCGTCCCTACCTGGTTCAAAATTGTGAAAGTACAGCTGTGAGGCCAGGTTTGTTGGTCTAGCAAAGGGAGACAAACTGGTGTCCCCCAGCTGCTATTAGACTACAACTCCTGCAGGCCCCATGGCCAATAGTCAGGGATGGTCCCATAAGCCATGAGGTTGGCCACTGTGAGAACAGCATGCTGGACTAGATGTTCCCTTCTAATGTTCCTGTGATGGGAGTTGTAATCCATTAACAACCTGAAGGCATCACATTGGCTGCTCCTTGATTGGGAGAGGCATGATTGTTGAATTAGATTTCAGGTCTGGCGTTCAGCTGCCAAACCACCTCATGCTCCAGGGGGGGAAAGGGACCATATCATAAAGAGGGAGTGGATGACCAAGTAGTAAATCTTATCGTTTGCATCATCTTGCATCTCAGGCATTGCAGCTCTGCCTTTTTAACTTAATCCTATCTACCCACTCCATAATACACTCAAACATTTTCTCACCGTATATGTTTCTTTATACCATAGGCTAAAGAAGGGTGTAATGGTATCTATTTGGGCACACCAACCACTCCACCCCTTCGATAATGACCAGCCCAGTTATGGTTGCTTTGAATTCTCGGTCTCATTTCCGATGCCATCTATCCCCAGCTCTTTCCTAAGGACCTCCACGTGGTCTGCCTTGACATGCCAGGCCACGGAGAAACCACTCGCCTGCTGGCAGAAAGTTACACGGCAGTTAACCAAGCGAAAATGATACACCAGGTGAGGCTGGCAAGCAAGTGGTTCTGGACTGGTAAGGGCGTCACCGTCGCTGATTGATGAAGTATGCAGATTGCCTTGGCTCCGATTGCTTAAGCTGGAGCCAAGGAGCTGGTTTTGCAATCGCTCGCCAGCAGGGTGCATTGCAGTTTTCCCATTCCTGCGGAAGCTTTCCTTGAAAACCTTCCTGCTCCACAGCCTCTGCTGATTATTATTTTAAAGAGACTCCAAAGTAGGAATGATTGGCAGCAGCTAGGGACTTGCTTGGGAAATTCCCTTTGCATGGCAAGTTCCCGCCCCCCCCCCCCAGGTGGAAATAATGACGCATGACACAATTATTAAGGTTAATGGGCTAAAAAAGGCCACAGCTTTTTTGGTTACAGGTGATGAGCGGTATTGGCTTAGGTATTGGTCCTAACCGACTATATCCAATTTCAGCCCGTCTGCTTGAAGTCCAGGAAGGGTTAACCACCAGTAGGGGGAGTCCTGCTGATACGCATCAACTAGGAACTTCCCCAGGTCACCGATAGGGGGCGTGCCTTAGGCCCTCACCTCCATGGGCTTTGGATAGGGCCACGCCCCCTGGAATCCTTTATCGGACTACCCTTCCATGTGGGGGGCAGGTGATGGCGTTACCTCCCCTCTTCCATCTACAGAACTATACCAATGCCTAACCACCAATACCCAGAAAGTTGTGGGGATTTGCTACAAGGTAGGCGCAAACCAAGTAGCTGGTGCCAATTTGCCAAGTGGAAAAATTCCTACCAGACCCCTCAACAGTGACCAACCAAGGTCCATAGCAAGGTCAAAGACAAAACCTTAAAGGGCGGGAGGGTGGGAAAGCCAAACAGCTGTGGAGCGGCAAAGAGGGAGATCCCCGGCCGCGTTCTGCCTTAAATAGGGCAGGCCATGCCCCCAGAGCCAGCCGATTGGATGGCCAGGTGGTGACGCGGCCGGGAATCCCCCCAATCACGTGAGAGCTGGGCTCCAGCCACCGTGCGTGTGGTAGGGCCGTGAAGCCCGCAACCCCACCTCTGCTGAAGGGCGGAAGTGGCTAAACAAGTATGGACACCTTTAACATCCAGCTTAACCTCATGCTTCTTCTTTCAGTTTGGTGAGTGCATTGGCCTGAACCAAAAGCCTTTCCACCTGGTTGGCATGTCCATGGGTGGAACAATTGCTGGTATTTATGCGGCTCAGTATCCATCTGATGTCTCTCGCTTGTCTCTCCTTTGCCCACCTGGTGAGTGTCTGAGGCAGGGGTGGGGAATGTCAGACCTGTGGACCAGCTGCAACCCCACCTCCCACAACCCCTTTGTTGTTGTTTAGTCGTTTAGTCGTGTCCGACTCTTCGTGACCCCATGGCCCAGAGCACGCCAGGCACTCCTGTCTTCCACTGCCTCCCGCAGTTTGGTCAAACTCATGCTGGTAGCTTCGAGAACACTGTCCTACCATCTCGTCCTCTGTCGTCCCCTTCTCCTTGTGCCCTCCATCTTTCCCAACATCAGGGTCTTTTCCAGGGAGTCTTCTCTTCTCATGAGGTGGCCAAAGTATTGGAGCCTCAGCTTCAGGATCTGTCCTTCCAGTGAGCACTCAGGGCTAATTTCCTTAAGAATGGATGTGTTTGATCTTCCTGCAGTCCATGGGACTCTCAAGAGTCTCCTCTGGCACCATAATTCAGAACCATCAATTCTTCGGCGATCAGCCTTCTTTATGGTCCAGTTCTCACTTCCATACATCACTACCCACAACCCCTAGGCCTCTCTATTTCATCCTCCAAACTCTCCCCTGGTCACACCCTCTCACCAGCCTTGCTTTGCATCCCAGATTCCTGGCTGCAATTTGTCCTTGAACACTGATGATTGCCTCTTGCTTGTCTGACTGAAGGATAGAGAGGATTGTGTGAGTGTATATGGAAACTAGCCCTATACTATTAAAGCACATTCTTCCCCTCAAAGAATCTTGGGCACTGCAGTTTATCCCTCACAGAGTTCCTGTTGCCAGCAACACATAACAAACTACCATGCCCAGAATTATCTGAGGTGGAAAAATGTGCTTTGAATGTGTTCAAAAGGTACAGTGGTACCTCGGGTTACAGACACTTCAGGTTATGCGTTTTCAGGTTATGGATGCGCCAAAACCCGGAAGTACCAGAACGGATTACTTCTGGGTTTCAGCCATCACGTTTTGCACATGCGCAGAAGCGCCAAATCGCGTCGCACACGTGCGCAGACGCAGCACTGCAGGTTGAGAACGTACCTCCCGCACAGATCACATTTGCAACCCAAGGTTCCACTGTACAGTGTATCGTTCTCAGTGCTGCTCAGAGAGTAGTTTCTCTTCACAGACAGACACAGTGGTACCTCGGTTTTCTAACGTCATCCGCTCTGGAAGACTGTTCGACTTCTGAAACGTTCTAAAACTGAGGCACAAAGGGAGGTCTGCAAATTTAACTGAGAAAATTGAGAAACAGTCAACGGAAGCCGTTTGATTTCTGAGGTGCTTTCGAAAACCGAGGTACCACTGTATACAAATATATACAATATATGGGGAGGAACCTAACCCATAGAGTCTTATATAAATTTGAAATTATTATCCTAACACATACGTTAATATCAATAGCGTACCACGTTTGGCAACTGTGCTAGGGCTATTGAGGTAGCCACCGGCAATATTCCTTGGTTTATTAGCTCACTCCAGTCCCAACTTCTATTCCAGCTGTTACCAACTTGGCCTTGCAGATATTTGCTGCACTACAACTCCCATCAGGCCTTGCCAGCATGCTCTTACTGCCTGGGGCTGATGGGAGTTGTGGTCCAACAACATCTAGATGGGGCCAGGTTGGCAAAGGCTATTGCGGACTTTCAGCACTGTTCTGTGGTACCAGATCTCCCATTTATAGCAACCGGTTGACCAGTAACTACAATTCTAAGCCGCACATTTTCTCCCAACTCTTTAGGCCTACGGTATGCAGCAGATAATGAGTTCATCAAACGTTTGAAGGAGCTGCGGAAATCTACCAACTCACACAGCAACCCTCTGATTCCTTTGACCGTAAAACAGGGAGAAAGTTTGCTCAGACTTGGCTTATACCATCCCAGCAGTACAAACATGCAGGTGAAGAGGTAGCGCCCTGAAAAATTGTAGGGCTCTGGCCTAATAGTTTGTAGCAATGTCTCAGACCTTGGCAAGCTTGTCCACCTGCCTGCCTGCAGCGTTTGGTGTTCTGCAGTGTTTGGTGGTACAGGCAGGAGAGGCACGAGATGAAATCTGAAACAGAAGGCTAGGTAAATAGACTGTGTTTGGTGAACTTGCAACTTTTCATTTGTCAGGGATTCTTAAGCTCAGTTGGTTAGAGCGTGGTGTTGTTAACACCAAGGTTGCAGATTCGATCCCCATATGGGACAGCTGCATATTACTGAATTGCAGGGGGTTGGGCTAGTGTCAGGGTTCAGGGAATCGGCTCCCCCCACCCCTGTGGCCATAAATGAGCAGATCAAATGAAAGGAATTCTTACCAGTTAGTTTATTTATAAACACAGAGAAGGGCAAAAGAAAGCATCTAACCAGAATGGCAGTGCTCCCAGTAAAGGTCACTCCCCCTCTCCGTCCATATTAATCCACATCACTCCCACATTTTGTAATCTGAGTCTATAGTCTCTGCGCTTTCTGTTCTGACACTTTCAGAGCTCTCTGTGTCTTTGGGGAAGGGGGGTGGATACTATCCAGAGACTGTGAATCTGTTAACTCTCTCTCTTCTAGTGTTTCTTCTGCTAGCTGTTCCCCATTCAGTATTTCCCAGCTTCTGCCTTCTGAACTATGCCCTTCTGCAAACCACGGTTCCAAATCTATACTGTCCTCCTGCTCCTGGGAAAATTCAGGATCAGGGGAGGGGGAGGGGAGGGGGAAAGGGGAGGGGGAAGGCTCCCACCATTCTTCCTCAGTGCAGCCCTCCTCAGCACGGTCCCTGACTGCTAGATGATCCTCAGGGTCTCTTCCAACTCCACAATTCTATGAATCTATGATTTTTAGCTGTGATTGGTGTATTGCAGAGAGTTGGACTTCTTCTTCTTCTTCTTCTTCTTCTTCTTCTTCTTCTTCTTCTTCTTCTTCTTCTTCTTCTTCTTCATTCTACCTCACCCACCCATCTAGCTGGGCTGCCCCAGCCACTCTAGGCCACCCTTGGGATCCCTCACAAGACTACATTTCTCTGCTTCTAATTAGGAGAGAGCTCCCACATCCCTTTCTCCGAAGGAACTGCACTGGAAACTTCATCCATCCATTCATTATATAGTGCCATCAATCTGCATGATGATTTACAGAGGATAGGTCTCTTCCTGAAGACAATATAAACAGTGAAATGGCAGGAAAAGGGGGCAAGTGCAGTCGGACTTAAAAGTTGCATGTGTTGAGGTTTGGCTTGGAACACGCAGAAGCTGCCTTATTTTGGCCAGACCATTGGTGCATGTAGCTCACTTTTGTCTACAGGGGTTGCCAACCTTTCAAGGCCGTCTTACTTTTCTTTTTTTTTTCTTCGTCCCCTTAGCTCCTAAAGGGATATCTGGAAGACAGGAGGCCACACAAGTCTTTCTTCTTAAAATGTAAGTTCAATAGCATTGCCTACGCTCTGCCTGGGGATTTTCACAGAGGCTGATCCTGGTTTCCTATCAATATGCTAGATGGAACAAAGATATGCAAAGATATACAGTGGTACCTCGGGTTACATACTCTTCAGGTTACATACGTTTCAGGTTACAGACTCCGCCAACCCAGAAATATTACCTCGGGTTAAGAACTTTGCTTCAGGATGAGAACAGAAATTGTGCTCCGATGGTGCGGCGGCAGCAGGAGGCCCCATTAGCTGAAGTGGTACCCCAGGTTAAGAACAGTTTCAGGTTAAGTACGGACCTCCGGAACAAATTAAGTACTTAACTGAGGTACCACTGTATTCCTTAAAGATAGCCCACTCCTTATTCTCTTTTTGTACCATATCTCCTCTTATCTTCCCTGTTAGTTCGGCAAAATGGAAGCTGTTGTCTTGAGGCAGCAGATTTGCTCTTGTACCACGTTTAACAGTCAGGGGAAACTCCTGGGAACTGCAGTTTGTTAAGGATGCTGGGAGTTGTAGGTCTGTGAAGTCAGTAGAGGGTGGTGTCCGTTGGGATAAGCAGAGTGTTAGGCAGGAGGCCAACAGTAGGTGGAGCCAGAGCCAACCAATCAACTAATTCTAGTTTTGCCCCTTCGCTCCTCCCTGCTTGAGTTCTACAAGGACAGTGCTAAGACTTAAGGTGAAGGAAGCTGATAGCGGGTGCCACCCTCTGGGCTGGTTGTAAGGAAGAAGGCAGATTTGTCATGAAAAACAGAGTTAGGTTCCTTTTTACCTTTATCAGAGCGTTTTCAAGAAAGACCAAATGACACAATTAATTTAATCAGTTCTATATCTGTAATTCAATAACGTCTTTATCCTTGATTCTTCAGAGCCCAACCATCTGGTTCTCATTCATACTTCAGACATTCATGTCCATTCATATCAGCATTCAGACCCATCAAACATACTAAATATATAAGCAATTATAAAATGAGATCATGTTTGATTCTCACAGACCATTCCTGTGACTTAAAAACATCTTAGTAAATCACATATATTCTGTTAGAGATTCAGCATATCCCTGAACATTAGGAAAATGCATGTTGTTGTTTGATAGATTGGGGAGCCTGAAACCAACTGTATTGAAAGAATACCTTTAATATTATCATAACACCTTTATTCACACACAATTTATAAAAAAAAACCTTCCACCCTCACAGATTGAGGTGGATGTCAGTGCCCCACTTGCTGTAATCGACCAGCTTCCACTCCACCCTTAACAAATTACAGTTCCCAGGATTCTGTAAGGGGAAGCCATGACTGTGAAAGTGGCCTAAGAGTTCTTTAAATGTATAGCGTGAATGTGGCCTTGCGCAGAGGCAGATTTAGGGCAGTGCAACCGGTTCTGCCGCACCGGGTGCCAAGCCTAGGGGGAACAGAGCAGAACAGAAGGTGAGAGGTGTGGGGCAGGGGTTTTTGACCTTGTACATGGCTCTGCTGAAATTTGAAAGACCAAAATCTGTCCCACCTTGCGCATTTGTAAATAAACCCAAATATTACAAAACGAAAACAAAAAAAGCCATACGTCTCCAGATGTCATTAATACTTGTTAAGTTGTGGGTGAACATATCAGACTACACAGCGATTCTTCAAACAGCTCTTGTTTATTCAGAGGCCAGAACAGAACTGAACTGAAGGGTTTAGTCAGCCTGCTTATATATAGCTCCAGTACAACGTAACTGTAACAATTTCCTAAAACTATCCAATCACTAAACATCACTTTCGATCCCTTATTTGCATAACTATCTACAGTATCCCCCTGCTGGCCCAGGGCGAGAACTTCAGTACATAACAATACTCCAACTTCCATCAGCCTCAGTGAGCACGGCCAATGATAAGGGATAATAGGAACTGTAGTCCAGCAACAGTTGTGAGGAGAAGGGGGCACAGTGTCTTCATGGCTGCTGACTTTAGGCACTCCTTTGCTTCGTCACAGAAAAGTGTCAGGACATATCACATTTTATGTCTGTAGCAATCTCTAAAGAAGGGTGCTTATCTACATTTTTCCACCAACTATAAACAGACCAGGGGGGCAATGCACACAGCATTCAGATAGGACACACTTTTTCATGTGTGGGGCTGGTCCTGTGCTTCTAAGAAGACATGCAAAGTGACCCTCTGATGATTCAACATGGTTGTTGGGCTTCTGGGTTTCTCTTCTGCTGCAAAACAGACGAACACCTAACTTCAGGGCAACAAGCCTGGAAATGCGCAACGGTAAAACGGCCACAGAAACAGGCCTGACTCTGCTTCTTTCTTGGAAAAGGCTTTTTAGACATGTCCAACAGGGAGTCCAGGTACCGCTTGCATGACAGCATGAGCAAGATCAGGGCTCCAGCGCAAATCATCTGGGGAAGGGAGGACAAGGTAAGCCAACTGGTTAAATCAGCAAGGGTACACTGGGCTAAAGATTTAGGTCGTCATATTGACACAGCCTCATGGGAAAAAACTGTGGAGAGCGGATATGAAATTTACAGCCCGTTTTACTTTAAAGGAAAAAAAATATGAAAATGCTATACAGGTGGTATTTAATGCCAAATAAATTAGCAAATATGTATGGACTGTGTCCAATAAATTCTGGAAGTGTAAACATAAGGAATAGACAAAGCAAGATGTATTTATAGGTAGAGTTAGACGGATGTAACAAATTGAGAGAAATGTTCATGAAATGGTCCTGAACTGGTCTCCTGCAGTGTGCTTCAGTAATAATAATTATAATAATTATTTATTATTGATTAGCATATTTGTGTGAGATTATACGGGGAAAATATGGAATAACAGATACAATCTTGCTTAAAATGTGTATAGGAAGTGCAGTGTAAGCGATGGAAGTCAATCAATGAAATTTTATTATTATTATTATTCTCATATTGAGATATTTGTAGAATAAATTTGGAAGAAACTCTTCCAACTTTTCTTCTTCTTCTTTTCTCTTTATTTTTTCTTCTTCTTTTCTCTTTTCTTTTTCTTTTCTCTTTTGTTCTTTTTTTCATATATATGTGCTTACTTGAAATATGTATGTATGTATGTATGTATTTCCAATATTTTGTCTATATTTTGTAACAATTATGTTAAATAAATAAAATATTATAAATAAATAAATAAATAAATAAATAAAAACAATGCACACATTGTTTTGTTGTTTAGGTAATGGATCCTTCCGGGGCAGAAATGTTAGCCAAAGCCATCCCTTCCTCCCAAGTGCATATGCTGGAGAAATGTGGACACTTCATCACTCTCGATAGGCCCAGGAAACTGTCAAAACTTCTTCTGGAGTTCCACTATTCAGTCTGTGGCACAGCAGAGAATAAGAAGATGGCGTAAACCTCACCAAGGATGGAGCAGCAGCTCATGAAGATTCCAAGCAACTTGGTACCTCAGAAAGGACAATGTGGAAACGACATTTTGAATGCTTGTGAATGTTTCCTTCCCCCCCTGCATTTTTCACAACAAAAGGTTTATGGAATATGATATATGGGCTCTCCACAGGGCCCAGGCAGGAGGAATTTGCATGCTTCATTTTCTAGGTCACAACTTGTAATTAGGCCATGCCAGTGGGGAGAAACCAACCAACTTGTGGGTATTAGATTTCAGATTGCGATCTAGGGCCAAGCCCCATTGAATGCACTGAGAGATATTTATAAGTGAACATGTGAAGGGTTGCACTCGATGGCTGCAATGTTATGCTTACTTAACTGGGAATACAGTGGTGCCCCGCAAGACGAATGCCTCGCAAGACGGAAAACCCGCTAGACGAAAGGGTTTTCTGTTTTGGAGGCGCTTCGCAAAACGAATTTCCCTATGGGCTTGCTTTGCAAGATGAAAATGTCTTGCGAGTTCCAGCTGTTCCCCCCCTTCCCCCCTTTTTCTAAGCCGCTAAGCCGCTTATCAGCTGATCCGCTAAGCTGTTAAGCCGCTAAAAGCCGCTAAGCCGCTAATAGCGCTAATCCGCTAAGACGAAAAAACCGCTAGACGAAGAGACTCACGGAACGGATTAATTTCGCCTTTCGAGGCACCACTGTAAGTTCTTTTGATGGGTGTAACACTGCCGAAAAAGCATTAAAACTGTGGAAGATAAAATAGGTTTTCTCAATCTAAGGAATAATGTTTTGAAATACAGTGGTACCTCGGGTTACATACGCTTCAGGTTACAGACTGCACTAACCCAGAAATAGTGCTTCGGGCTAAGAACTTTGCTTCAGGGTGAGAACAGAAATTGTGCTCCAGCGGCGTGGCGGCAGTGGGAGGCCCCATTAGCTAAAGTGGTGCTTCAGGTTAAGAACAGTTTCAGGTTAAGAATGGACCTCCGGAACGAATTAAGTAGTTAACCTGAGGTACCACTGTATGGTGAAATCATCTAAGCTACATGGCATTTTGAACACTTTCCTCCATCTTAAAATTGGACTGCATCCGCTTATGAAATCTTTGCTTAATTTTGATCTGTTGCCAGCAAGTCACCCAACTGCCTCCTATGAATATTTGACTTATGCATCAGAGCAGGAGAACGCATTAGATAAAGGTGAGTGCCAGAGTGAAGTGGGATACTGCAGAAAGAACTGGGGTTGGTCAGAGGCAAAGCTGGGTCTCTGCAAGATGGCATGATTTGAAGCAGGGACCCTTGAAGTGCTTTGTGGTGCCTTGATGATGCAGATATTTTTTAAAATGCTGCAAACAAGCATCTGCTAAAAGTGAACATACCTGTCATTCACCCAAAGGTCCCAGAGTGGGTTACAACAATTAAAGCACAAACAAGTTACAGAAATGAGGTGAGTCCTAAAAATATGTATCTTGGGTGTTAAAAACCAGGGTAAAGAGGTATGTCTTCAGCATTCACCAAAACCTATACAGTGGTACCTTGGTTCTCAAACTTAATCTGTTCTGGAAGTCCATTCCAAAACCAAAGCATTCCAAAACCTAGACACTCTTTCCCATAGAAAGTAATGCAAAATGGATTAATCCGTTCCAGCACTTTAACATGAATTTTACTATCTAACAAGACCATTGATCCACAAAATGAAAGCAATAAACAATGTACACAAAGTCACACAAGCAATCAATCCATCAATCAGTAGCTAAACTGGGTTCCACATAGTCACAAAAACAAAAAAAAGAGCTGCAAAAACAAAAACGCAAAATAAATAGCAAAAACAGACAGACCTCGGTGTAACACTCAAAACGGAAGCGTGACACTCAAATCGTCAGCATAACACTCAAAAAGGAGCATGTTCAGCGTCAGAAAATCATTCCAAACCGGAACACTTACTTCAGGGTTTGCAGTGTTTGGGTTCCAAGTTGTTTGAGTACCAAGGCGTTTGAGAACCAAGGTACCACTGTATAATGAAGATGCCAGACACAACGCTGTTCTACAACATAGGGGCTGCCACAGAGAATGCCTTCTCCTGGACCACAACTACACTGTCTGAGAAGGGTGGAACAGCCATTAGGGTCCCCTTTGCTGAACATAACACCTGAGGGGATCTGTAGGGAAGGAGGCAGGCTTTCAGGTATTTAGGACCATATCAGGGTCAGGTGATGGGGAAGGAGGACCGAACACCAGAACAGAGGGAGAGCTCCACTGTGACGGACAGGCCCAGCCAATCAGAGAGAATGCTTGTACCTGGAAAGCAAATCCTCCTTAGCTCCCACCAGCAAATCAATGTTTAAAATGTCTAGCACAAAAGCTCCTGGGTCTATTTGTCTGCAGGTAGGTAAGTTTCTTACCCAGAGGTACCTCTCTCACATCCAGTTTTCAGAGCAGTTGCCTACTAAAACTTTAATAATCCCTAAATCACAGGGAAACAACTGCAGCTATCTTTCTGAGATTTGGTAGGATTCTTATCACCAATTATTGCCTGGAAATGTCATCCAGTTCTGCTGGAAAATGAAAAGGGAACATGTACCTGCTTTTGGGGGGGGGGAGACACATTTTAGAGGTGTCCAGTGTAAAAGCCCTTGGACCTATTTGCCTATTATTAAGTCAGGATTTATCCAATGGAGAGGAGTGGGGAGTACTTTGCCTGCAAATTTTATCCACTTCTGTCAAAATGGAGGAAGTGTTAGCCATTCTTTATTTGTTTCCCTATTGTGAAAGTGGGGGAATTGGAGTAGACTCCAAAACTGTAACACCTGCTCTTGTTGGGGAAACCACTGCAAATTTCTAAAATTTGACAGGATTCGTGTATATAGAAGGAATGACATAGTCTGCAAATTTCATCAAATTCTATTTTTAAAAAGTGCAGGAGGGGGAGTGATACCGATATTTTTTTTAGTTCCCAATAGTGAATGAGAGGGGGAAAAAAGTAGATATGATTGCCAAAGTGATGGATATTGATAAGCATAGAAAAGCCAGGAGAGGGCACCAAGCGCAGAGAAAAGGCAGATGTGAGAGAGTGTAAAAAAAGATTCAAAAGATTTATGGGCTGCTCCCATACGTACCCTGCTGTGATACTGTTATACCAAAAGGATTTTTGTCCCCCCTCCCCCCCAAATGTCCATTTTTAAGTTATTTTTTACTGACCACGTCTGCAGATTCCCTGCTTTGTTACGACCTCAGCTCTTAGGGTTGGGGCTGGCATGTGGGTAGCAGAGCCATGAGCCCATGAGGTGATGTGAGGCAGTCTCCTCAGTCAGCAGACCTGGCCTCCTCCACACGTGTTCATCTGCTGCTGCTGCAGCCGCCTCTTCCATGTCCACCCAACCTCCTCCCCTGTGCATAGCCTCCTCCTCTGTGCATGCGCGCACATTGTGGCACCAGCACTTTCAATTGCTCCTGCCTTTCCATGGATTCCTGTTTGTGGGCATCACAGAGACCTCTGTTTGAAAGGTTGTCTGGTCTACGTTTGGTTTCAAGAACCATAAAAACGGACAGCAGGGGGCCTTGAACCATTAGCACCTAGACATCAGATCAAGCAGCCACAGTCTGGAGATCTCTATTCCCCTCACAAAGCTACAATTGCTAGAGTTCCCTGGGAAGAGGGGTTGACTCTTAAATCACTCTGTGGATTGTAGGTCTGTGAAGGGAACGGAGGAGTCTCCAATTTCCCCCACCCTTAACAAATTACACATATCAGGACTCCTTTGGGGGAAGACATGAATGCTCAGCAGCATCAGAGTGCTTTAAATGGGCAAATGGGGTCTCCGTCTTCCCCGCAATGGTGAGATGTGCTGTCAATTCATAAATTTGCATCTATACATAGAAAATAGCACATGCAAGTTGTATGTTTATCTACTTCCTCCAGTGGCTATGCCACTCTTCAGGCGAACAGCATAAAGCAGTTTAATATAAATGCTAAATCAAGTATGCTACACTTATTGCTACATAATAATGCCTGCCAAGGAATTGCTTTGGGTGAGATCACTCCTCAACGGGTTGCATCACCAATGAATAAATTGGAATCATATTGGAAATGGAATCATCACTTCCTCTTGGAGAAATGAACACCTGGTCAGGGAATGGAAGAAACAACTGAATATTGTGAAACCAGTTTAAACTGTAGGGTTCCTGTGTGCTCTCAGCATACAGTGGTACCTCGGGTTACATACACTTCAGGTTACATATGCTTCAGGTTACAGACTCCGCTAACCCAGAAATATTACCTCAGGTTAAGAACTTTGCTTCAGGATGAAAACAGAAATCGTGCTCCGGGGACGCGGCGGCACCAGGAGGCCCCATTAGCTAAAGTGGTGCTTCAGGTTAAGAAAAGTTTCATGTTAAGAACGGACCTCCGGAACGAATTAAGTACTTAACCCAAGGTACCACTGTAATTTGAAAAGGCCAGAAGAGAATCTTTCCTAAATGACTGAAGGATCAAATTGCACCCAGAACATTTTATGGCAGATTACGCAGATGATCTATGAGATTTAAAACATGCCTTCAGGCTACTATCCAGGAAACATTTTCAGAAATTCAACTCGGGAGCCTTGGCTCTTAAGATTTATGTGAATGGGGTTTCTACCACTGAAGGTGGCATAAAAGAAAGTCCTGGGAATAATTTAGGATTTGTTAATAAAATCCTGGCAAGGTTGCTCAGTGCCTTCCCTTTGTAACTGATGGATCTCAGCAGGCCCGGATTTAGGTTTGATGAGGCCCTAAACTACTGAAGGTAATGGGGCCCTTTATATGTCCAGCTGTCTTTTGTCAACAACAAATTGTCGCTGTTTTTTGTGTTGAATATATGCTATATGGTAATTTATCGACCTAATAGGTTACACGAAACAAAACACTGTTGCTGTATGTAGATTTTATTTGTTTTTTATCTTACATTTTGGAAATGTGCATCCAGGTTTGTTTTACTTTACAATTTTTTGGGGGTGGGGCCCTAAGCTATAGTTTAGGATCTCAGCAGAAGCCTGCTCTGACAAATAATCTTACTGGCATTCCTATGCCAGGAGACAACTACTTCTGCTCCCTGGGCTGATGGATCTTGTCATCAGAAGGCAACTACAGGCCAGTTAGACCTGATGGGGGTTACCACATATGACGAAAATGCGGGCCTTATTTTAACAGATTATTCTCCTTTTTCCAAACCATGGGGAAAAGAACATAGCTGATTTTGGCAAATACTACTGCCTCTACTACATAGGTCACCTAGAGCCATGTTCTTCAATCTTGGGTCCCCAGATGTTGTCCATGGTGAAATAAATGTACTTGTTGCAGGATTTGATCCTAGAAAAGAAAAAGAAAAACCATAATACCTGAGTCTGGATAATTCAGGAAACTGCAACAGCAGTTAAAAGATCAAGTGTCTGTCTCTGGGCAGGGCAAATACTTTAAGCTAAGCTTCCTCAACCCGGGGGCTTCCAGATGTTTTTGACTACAGTGCCAAAACTTTAGGAAGTCATCTGGCTAGGGAAGGCTGCAAGCTCACCCCCACCCCAGTCTTTGTGTGTGTTTCCATCATCTGATTAAAAGTGCTTTTGTAGGTATGTTTATGCTATACAGTAGTGATGAACGGTGGCTGCTACTTCTCAGAATATTTATTTTAAGAAATGCAGGGAGAGCTATGTATCAGCAGTATGATAAGGTGTGTTCCAGGGTGATCTCTGCTTTGGGCAACCTGGTATTTTGGAGAGCGAATTTGGTTCATTATTTCATTCATTTTGACTATTGGGATCCACTATCTATTTGTTGGATCTGCACTGGCTTTGACTATGCATTCATTCACATGGTTTTTTATTTTGTTACCCACATTAATTTTATTTTGTTACCCACGTTAATTTTCTAATCTTTTCCCCTCGATGGGGACAAACTCCTTGTGCTGGCCATTTCTGTAAAATAATCTACACTTGACAGCCTAAGTTTTATTTACAGAGAGCCTGAAAGCAATTAAGAAGTTCAATATGTTAGTCAAATAATTTGTGACAAGGTGCATACTCATGTTCTATTGAGCAAAACTGGAATATTGGCTAATTGCTAATTAAAGTGAGCAGCTGCCTAGCCCTCATAATTAAACTATAACCCTCTCGGGGAAGCGTTGGTGACTTGAATCTTTGCCAGTGGCTGTATCCTGGGCAATACTGTCTCAATCTGGTAGTAAGTATTATATTTCTCAGTTGCTTTGACTGGAAATAAAGTGGAGTGGGTTGTTTCAGATGTATTGTTATAAGAGTCTAATTTTGCTTGCCTTTTGTTTCTGCTTGAAGTGGTTGTATAGCTATGGATTTTTTAATTATTTAATATGCAAGATGAAGCAGGTAATACTTGTTTACAAGAAGCTAGATCTCATCCTCTCATGGTTTTGTTTCCCTATAGGAGCAGGCATTTTAGAACGGAGTATTTTAAGACGCATTGTTATTTTGTCTAAATCAGGGATGGGGAACCTGTTGGACTTCAGCTAGTTTTTTCAGAACATTTAGCTTTATCATACAGCAAAGCATTTCAGGAGCAAAATCTGAAATCTTTGTGAATAATGTTTTGCTAATATGCACAGCTTTTTTTCAGCTGGAACTCAGTGGAACTCAGTTCTGGCACCCATTCTAAAAGGACAAGGGAGGCGTTTATGGTGAGTTCTGGCACCCCTTTTTCTAGAAAAATGGCACTGCTAATATGTTTGTTGCATGATGGGGTAGGTTTTAAGAACAGTAGATTTATAGGCATCCTAGAAATTGAAATGCTGACGGATTTAAATTATTTTGATGGCAAAACATGAGTGTTCAGGTTTCTTTGAATGCACTGTATTCTTGGAAGCAACATTTCTGTTGTGTGTCAAGTGCACTAGGATCTAAAACAAATATGGTAAAGTTTTGGTCTATACAGATGGTTATTACAGTGGTACCTTAGTTCTCAAATGCCTTGGTACTCAAACAACTTGGAACCCAAACACTGCAAACCTGGAAGTAAGTGTTCCAGTTTGCAAACTTTCTTTGGAAGCCAAACATGCTCAGTTTTGAGTGTTATGCTTCCAATTTGAGTGCCACACTTCCGTTTTGAGTGTGACACTGAGGTCTGTCTGTTTTTGCTATCTATTTTGGGTTTTTGTTTTTGCGGCTCTTCTTTTGTTGTTTTTGTGACTGTGTGGAACCCAGTTCAGCTACTGATGGATTGATTGATTGCGTGACTGCAGCACATTGTTTATTGCTTTTATTTTATGGATCAATGGTTTTGTTAGATAGTAAAATTTATGTTAAATTGCTGTTTTAGAGGTTGTTTTTTAAAAGTCTGGAACGGATTAATCCGTTTTGCATTACTTTCTATGGGAAAGTACACCTTGGTTTTGGAATGCTTTGGTTTTGGAATGGATTTCCAGAACGGATTAAGTTTAAGAAGGTACCACTGTACTACTTCTTTTTCCTTAAAAGAAGAAAGTACCGTAGGTCTAATTGTAACCCAAAACATAGCTACTCAGAAATAAGTCCATTTGGGTCCAGTGAGGCTTACTCCAAGGTAAGTGGGCATAGGATGGCAGCTTAGTCTGACTGGTTGCCCTACAGATGTTGGCCTCCAACTCTCAAAAGCCCCCCTCCAGCATGGCCAGTGCCAAGGAATGATGGGAGTTGGAGTCCCACAACCATCTCCCTCAGGAAGTTATGGACTTTCCTTCCTTTCTACGCCCAGTCTCAAATCTTCCATTCTTGGGCAAGGTGATTGAGTGCGTGGCTGCTGAACAACTCCAGGCACGCCTGGAGGATGCGGACCATTTGGATCCCTTCCAATCGGGATTCAGGCCTCATCATGGGACTGAAACTGCCTTGGTCGCGCTGGTTGATGATCTCCGGCGAGCTAGGGACAAAGGTAAGAGTTGTTTCCTAGTTCTGCTGGATCTCTCAGCGGCCTTTGATACAATCGACCATAACATCCTTCTGTTTTTTTTTAATAATAATTTTTATTAAGGTTTTCCAAATTAAAACAAATCAAAACAAATTAAATCCAATCTATAAACTTTTTGCCAATAACTAGGACTTCCCCTCCCTACCCCCTCTTGTGTTCCAAATCTTCCAAATAAGCAATTAAATTCAACAAGTTCTTATCCCCAAATTACACTCTTCATCAATAACCCAATTTATCCAAATTCCCATCCCCTAAGATCGATCTATACCCTTCCACGAGTTTCCCCCTTTCAAACATAGTACAGATGGAAATAAGATAAATATGAATAGTAATTTTACAGCCTTTGGATTCCAATTTTCCCTCCCCTCTTTCCCCTTTGCGTTTCACCTATCCCTCCACTTCTAATATCTTCCTGGAGTTCCCACATTACACTATGTCCCTCAGGTTCTTTGCCAGTCTTTAATTACGGATGTCCAATCATAGAAGGAGTCTATCAAATAAGGGCCCATTTCTTCTATCCAGGTTTTTATATCCAGGAGTAAAAACTCCAATTTTGTATCCATAAGCTTGTCAAACCTGAATATCCCAAATGTTCCCCCAGTTCTGTCCAGTTCTTGTTATTTCCTTGTTCTTGTCAATCATTCTCCTCCTTTTTATTTCTCTGTTCTCCCACAGAAATGTTCTTTTTCCAAAAGTTTCTAGTGTCTCTGCAGAGGCTTGTTATTCATGGAGCAAAGCATTGCATCATGTTCCTTTCATTTTCCAACAAATAGTTCCATTGTTTCCTGTAGTGTGTAGACCTCTGTAGACAAAATAATGTTCCATTCCTGCAGTTTCCCAGGAGATTAAAAGTTCCATTCAACTGTTCAAGTTTCCTGTGAAAAACACATGCAATATCCCTCGGCTCCTCTAGGTGGATTGCAGTAACAAAGTTCCCTTCCAGAATCACATCCACCAGACCAAGTAGCTTGTTGACCGATATTTAAAACAGTTTATATTCAATTTATAACAAATATAACCGGCAAAGTCCTCATAACAAAGTCTCTATTTTAATCTTCCTTTTTGACAGCTCTTTGACAGCTGTCAAAACCTCCATCGCTTTTCTCCAGGCAGTTTCACGAATCGCTCCAGGGATTCCGGGGGGGGGGGGTTGCTTTTTTAAAACAATTCCACTTTTCTCCTCCAGCTCAATCTTATAATTTTCCCTCGCGAAGTTGCTGATTCGGCAAGATAAGGTTACACTCGATCTTAGTTGTCCAGTCCTTTGTTTTGGCTCTTCTACAATTTAGGGGTGGGCTGACTTCCTTTTTTCCGCCTCCCCCGTTCGCTCCGAATTTAAAAAATTTATCCCCTTTTTTTAGTCCATATTCCAATTACTCACGGGTTCTTCTTTAGAGCCGAATTTTCAATAGAAGAAGTCAGCGCTCTCCGCCGGATGGCATGCGGCTGCGCTCGGCAGGGATAGCAGAGAACTCAAAGCACCACGCTTCTCCCCGGCACCCGATCCGTAGCCTTTAAAAAGGCTCCTTCACGAGTCGGGAGAGCGCTAACGGTGCCAGCCGAGTCTCCATGTCCACGGCCTCCTCTGGCCGTGGTTTTTAAGGGTCCCCGCATCGCCGGTGCGGTAGGACCCAGCCCCTGCCAAGCCGGCTCCCTCCGGAGCTCGGAGGGAGCCCGCCATTCGGCGATGGCGCCGACCCGGAAGTCCGACCATAACATCCTTCTGGACCGTCTAGAGGGGCTGGGAGCTGGGGGCACTGTTATACAGTGGTTTCGCTCCTTCCTCCTGGGCCGTGTTCAGAAAGTGGGGGGGGATGAGTGTTCAGACCCCTGGGCCCTCACTTGTGGGGTGCCTCAGGGTTCCGTCCTCTCCCCTATGCTTTTTAACATCTATAAGAAGCCACTGGGAGAGATCATCAGGGGGTTTGGACTGGGTGTCCATCAATATGCAGATGATACCCAGCTCTACCTCTCTTTCAAATCAGAACCAGTGAAGGCGGTGAAGGTCCTGTGTGAGTGCCTGGAGGCGGTTGGAGGATGGATGGCGGCTAATGGATTGAGGTTGAATCCTGACAAGACAGAAGTACTGTTTTTGGGGGACAGGGGGCGGGCTGGTGTGGAGGACTCCCTGGTCCTGAATAGGGTAACTGTGCCCCTGAAGGACCAGGTGCGCAGCCTGGGAGTCATTTTGGACTCACAGCTGTCCATGGAGGCGCAGGTCAATTCTGTATCCAGGGCAGCTGTCTACCAACTCCACCTGGTACACAGGCTGAGACCCTACCTGCCCGCGGACTGTCTGGCCAGAGTGGTGCATGCTCTAGTTATCTCCCGCTTGGACTACTGCAATGCAGAATTCAGCAAAGCCAAACATGCTTTGTTGTCCTGGTAAACCTGGATTGGACATTTGACAGGAATTTTCATGTCTTTGCACAACTGTAACAACCATTCACAATCCTTAAGTGAATAAGACAGTGCATTCAGTTCAGCTTCACAAGTACTTAAGCTAACTGTTGTTTGCTTCTTGCATGACCAATCAAATAGACCCTGATTGTACATATAGCAAACTCCAGACGTACTTTTCCTGTCTGTAGTGTCACTTCCAAAACTTGCGTCTGCAAATATCTCAAGACCACCAGACTTCTGATTGTTAAATCTCAGTCTGTAATGCATAGTGCCTTTCAAATACCGCGCTATGCGTTTCAGAGCTTTCCAATCCTTAACAGTAGGATTGTTGACTTGTCTGCTAACAGCAATGTCTGGTCTTGAACATCTGGCAATGAAGTTTAGCTTGCCTAGCACACTTCTGTACAGTGTAGTATCAGAAAATGCTTCTTCAGTTTCATCTACCTGATAACCTGTTGTCATCGGTGTGTCTACAGGGTTAGCATCCATCAGGTTTAGTTTGCTTAACACATCAGCAATTTTCCGTGACTGGTGTACTAGAATGTTCCCATCTTGATCTCTCTCTATTTCCAGAGATAGGTAGTTGTAGTTTCCGGGTCACCTTCAAAGGTAGCCTCACGTAGAGCGCATTGCAGTAGTCCAAGCGGGAGATAACCAGAGCATGTACCACTCTGGCGAGACAGTCTGCAGGCAGATAGGGTCTCAGCCTACGTACCAGATGGAGCTGGTAAACAGCTGCCCTGGATACAGATAGGCATAAGCCTAATGCTCTCATACCTCACTGTGGGTGAGTAGGTCTCGTGATAGTCTTCACCTGGTACCTGTGCAAAACCTCTGGCTACCAATCTGGCTTTGTGTCTGACTATCTTGCCATTTTGATCAGTCTTCGCTTTGAAGACCCATTTGCTTCCAAGCAGTTTCATTCCTGGAACTATTGGAACAAGGTCCCATGTGTTGTTCCTTTCCAAGGAATCAAGCTCAGCCTTCATGGCATTTAACCATGGCTCAGCTTCCTTTGAATCCAAATCCTGGATTTCTTGGAAACTTGAAGGTTCAAATACCTTCTTGGAGCTTTTAACAGCTGTTACTGCTATCTTAGCAAACTCATCAGCAAATCTCTTTGGAGGTCTGCCTTTTGTTGCTCTCTGTGACCTACGAATTAGCCTTAAGTCTTCAACACTCTCCTCTTCCTTCTTGGGAGAAAAGTGACCTATTGTGAACAATGGTTCCTCCAACTCTTGATCAGAGCTTTCAGAGGGTCGCATAGAGGCTTTCGCACTCTTGAAATCCTCTGAATCACCCGATTCAGTTTCAGACTCAGAATCAGAACCTTCATCAGTGGGTGTGGGTTGTTGCGGTTGCTTTTGACTATCCTCAGTCTCATCACTGTCATCAGGATAACATTGGAAAATTCCCACATTCTCCTCCCACTTGGCATTGTACTCAACACTTCTTGTGAGCTTAATTGTCTTAGAGTCAGTCATCATTATTCTGTAAGAACCTTTCTGATAACCTAGAAAGATGCCATGCAATCCACGCTTGTCTAACTTGGAGTTTTGTGGTGAGTGAACCCACATGTCCGAACCAAAAATTTTCATGTGTTTGATGTATGGCTTCTTGCCAAACATCTTCTCATAGGGGGTACAACCAATCGCTGAAGATAACCTGCGATTATAACTGTAAACAAAACACGAGATTCGGCCCAATAACTCTGGAAGATTGGCATCATGCAGCAAGGTTTTTAACCCTTGAAGCAATGTCTGATTTGCCCTCTCGCAAAGTCCATTCTGCCATGGCGAGCGAGGACTAGACAAATCATGTTGAATTCCTTTCTCAGTCAGAAAAGCTTCAAACTGCTGAGAAGTGAATTCTCCCCCGCGATCAGTGAAAAGAATTTTTATCTTCTTTCCATGCACATTTTCCAACCAAGCACAGAATTCCTTGAACCTTGGAAAAGCCTCTGATTTCTGCTTGAGATTGTACACATAAATATATCTGGAAAATGCATCAATGAGAACCATGAAGTACCTATTTCCACCCAAAGAGGGCGCTAGTGGTCCAACCAAATCAGCATGAACAACCTGGTATGGTTCTGTAGCTTGCCTACTAGACACCTTACCTTTCGCAGCCATTTTCACCTTGTTTGCTGCGCAAGCCTTGCACTTCATGTGGTACCTGCAGGGTGTAATAGTCATACCTTCAACCAAGGCAGGCATTTTAGATACTGCCTCAAAATTCAAATGACCAAATTTTCGATGAAAATCATGAATACATCCTGCATGCAAACTTTTGTTAGTACCTGCAATGCAACAAGTGTCATCCTGCACAACATAATCAAAATACAAAACATACAAACGATCAACATATTCAGCATGCAATACATAATCATTTTTCTTTGTGATGATGCACCTTTTGTTCTTAAAGGAAACGTCAATTTTCCGCTCATTCAGCTGTCCAACGCTGAGCAGATTATGTTTGGCATCTGGCACATAAAGTACATCCTGTATCGATAAGTCCAAACTGTGAAGAACAACAGTTCCGTAGCCTTTACTGGGGATTCCGTAGCCTGCCTGGTGAATCGCACCTTCCTGCGGTGTAAAAGACACGAACAGTCGCTTATCGTTGCACATGTGGTGGGTCGCTGCTGAATCAACAACGAAGAAAGATCTAGACGTCTTCTGGACCTTTGCAACTTTTGGAGTGAAGCGTGAGACCATTGCCTTGTGCTGCGTTGTCCTGGACACCGGATCTTTGCCTTTGCCTCGGCCTTTTTCACGCGATGAGCTTTCGCTGCGCTGCTCTGTCTTGGCCCTGGGATATCTGCATTCCCTCTTCATATGGCCTAGACGTCCACACGAGTAGCATTTCACTGCCTTCAAAGCTTTGGCGCCATCTGGTGGTTCCACTGCACTATGGGATGACGTCTGTGAAGTCTCCCCCTTGCCCATGCAGCTATCACCCTGGCGGTCTGCTTCATTCTGAATCATGGCAGTATCACAGGCTACTGTGAGTTGAGCATTTGGCTGATTGGCATCAAATTCCCCACTTGCCTCAGCCAGCTTTCTGCAGCTAGCCATCATGACTCTGGCATTAGTCTTCTGCGTCATCTCTGCTGCTTTAAATCAGGCTGCTTTATACAAGCTGCGTCTGTGTACAGC
This sequence comes from Podarcis gaigeae, assembly GCF_964106915.1. Classification (NCBI taxonomy): domain Eukaryota; kingdom Metazoa; phylum Chordata; class Lepidosauria; order Squamata; family Lacertidae; genus Podarcis; species Podarcis gaigeae. The sequence goes on from NC_139679.1 coordinate 105,668,131, forward strand.
TGCTTCAAAACCTCATTCCAAAGGCAAGTTCAAAAGTGCTTTCTCTCTGCTGCCTTAAATCAAGCTGCGTCACTGTTTTCTGCAGCTGCTTTATTGCAAAAGCACTTTTAAAAGTTACTTTCGGTTTCCCCCAGCCTCAACGCTTCTACGCCTCCGTCTTAGAGCCTTTGCCTATGCCACGGCAAAATGGCCTTAAAAGTTCAAAGTCCAGCCATAAAGCCATTAAATAGAAGCTGGCAGGCTGCCCGGAGCAGTAGCACATACCTCATCAATCATCTTGACGCGCAGAGCAGATACCGTCCAATCCGTCCCTCTGCCGCTGTTCCGATTCTTTGCTCCTTTGTTCCTTTGCCAGGAGCCCGATTCTACTTCTGGGCGTTTTTCTGGGCCCCATAACCATTAATTGTTGATATTGCAGCGTCCCGTGCACAGCGGAATGATGAGAAGTACGTGCCAACATACTCTATATTGCTTTATTTACATTTCAAAGCTGGTAGGTTACAGAAAAACATCTTGCCTCTGCCGGAGCAGAGAAAGCATCCTCTCTCCTCTAAAGCACGGAGAGAATCACTGAACTGCAAGAGAACAGTGAAAAACAGGAAACCAGTGTACGTCACATCCAGTCTCCCTTTCCCGTGGGAAAACCCAACAGCAATTGACTATGGAATGTAAACACCTGTCTCGTGACAAGCACTTTCGCTGCACAGTGAAAGAGAGCAGAAACCAACACGCTCTACGTGGGGCTACCTTTGAAGGTGACTCGGAAACTACAACTAATCCAGAATGCGGCAGCTAGACTGGTGACTGGGGGCGGCCGCCGAGACCACATAACACCGGTCTTGAAAGACCTACATTGGCTCCCAGTACGTTTCCGAGCACAATTCAAAGTGCTGGTGTTGACCTTTAAAGCCCTAAACGGCCTCGGCCCAGTACACCTGAAGGAGCGTCTCCACCCCCATCGTTCTGCCCGGACGCTGAGGTCCAGCGCCGAGGGCCTTCTGGCGGTTCCCTCATTACGAGAAGCAAAGCTACAGGGAACCAGGCAGAGGGCCTTCTCGGTAGTGGCACCCGCCTTGTGGAACGCCCTCCCATCAGATGTCAAAGCGATAAATAACTACCTGACATTCAGAAGACATCTTAAGGCAGCCCTGTTCAGGGAAGTTTTTAATCTGTGATATTTTAGTGTATTTCTGGTTTTTATGGAAGCCGCCCAGAGTGGCTGGGGAAACCCAGCCAGATGGGCGGGGTACAAATAATAAATTATTATTATTATTATTATTATTATTATTATTATTATTATTCCTTGGAGGTTTTTAAGCAGAGGATTGATGGCCCTCTATTAAGGGTGCTTCAGCTGAAATTCCTGCACTGCAGGGGGTTGGACTAAATGGCCCTTGGTGTCTCTTCCAACACTACAATTCTATGATTCTATAAACATCTGAAGGGCAACAGCTTCTTCATCCCTGGTACAGGCCTGCACTAAAATAGTTATACCCTACAACATGGGACATGTTTGCCTACATTGGAAAAGGTGGCTACAGCAACACATGTGCTATGAACATGAATGAATCACAGGGAAGAATATCAAGGGCGCCCTTGCTTCTTGCAACAGGCCATCACATTGTAAGGAAAGGGTGGGAAATCTGTGACTCTTCAGATGATGTTGTAATGCAATTCCCACTATCCCTGATCCATTTCCAGAAACTTTGAGCAACATGTCAATGGTGCATTATTTTGACAACACCTCTAGGAAGTAGTTTCCTTCCAGTGGATCCAGACAACAAGCTGAAACACGGCAGGACAGAGTTAGTGATTATTAGAAGTCCCTGTGAATACTGTCACAAAGCCCTGATTTAACAGTTATGGCTTCATGGGAACTGTAGTTTGTTAAGGGTGCTGAGAGTTGTCAGGAGATGCTTCAGAGCCACAATTCCCAGCACCCTTAGCATATTAAATAGTTCCCAGGATTCTTTAGGGGAAGCCATGACTGTTAAAATGGTATAAGTGTGCTTTAAATGTATGCCGTGGATGTGACCTCACTTACTTTTAATCCAGTTTTGTTAAAAATGGTACAGTGGTACCTCAGGTTAAGTATTTAATTCGTTCCGGAGGTCCGTACTTAACCTGAAACTGTTCTTAACCTGAGGTACCACTTTAGCTAATGAGGCCTCCTGCTGCTGCCGCGCCGCTGAAGCACGATTTCTGTACTCATCCTGAAGCAAAGTTCTTAACCTGAGGTAATATTTCTGGGTTAGCGGAGTCTGTAACCTAAAGCGTATGTAACCTGAGGTATCACTGTATACTCCCTGTACTACTCTTCCTTGCCTCTCTTTTAAAGAAACATCTAACAGCAGAAGACATTTAGGTGGCGAACCTTAATTTTAATACACTGCCCTCTTTCCCTCCCATAATAATTAACCATATTCACTTTAACTATTACCCAATTCTTTTATTTGTACAGGCAGCAAAGAAGAGCGTTTGGCTACCCAGCATGGAGCTCTCTCTGGCCAATATATTCTTGAAAATTGTGAGCATCGTTGGATTAATCTCTGCACTGACCCTTGTCACAGTGTACCACCTGCTGCCTAGGGCAAAAATATCCAGGATCATGATATGGTGAGTGTATCTCTAGGAAGGTATATGGAATGATTTCCATGTCTTAGGTTTAGGTTAGGTTTATGACATTTGCACCTCCCACACCAAAAATGTGGGATGTCATCCACTGGGAGCAGTCAAATTCCTTGTTTTCCTAGAGTGGATGTGCAAGGGGATGTTTGGTCCAGCCAGTCGAAACTTCCTTGTTCCTCCTGGGCTGGAGCATCTTTCTTTTTGCATGGGTGTGACCTAACCTGCCCAGGTAACAAAAGGACAAGGCATGCTGCCATTCTCTCTCTTCTTCACTTCTTTCGTCGTTGAACCAGCTTCTTAGCTAGCAATGCTCTGTTAGCTTGTCAGCTAGCAGAAGCACTCGATTAAACCCCCCCCCCCATGGGGTAGCTCCACATGTACATATTTGTAACTGAGTCTGTCTTCAGGGATCCAACTGTGAACTGATGTGAGTAAACTTCTTTTATTGACTTTAAATAAGATTGCAGTGTCTTTATTCTTTTAAGAGGGATAAAATGGAACCTACCAGGATCATACAACCCAATACTGAATTGTATGATAGAGAGGGTTACACAAGTCTGCAACCAGCTATCTGCTGTGCATGTAAAAGGGGAATGTAAACTCTGCTAAGTGAAGGAACTTGCTAATGAAAGTTAGGAAGGATATTAATAAACAATATCTCTTCTCCTGCCTCCCTGAACGTTCCCACAAAAAAAGTCCCAAATGGATTTACAATGAGGATAAAAGACAAAAATAAAAAATACATCAACATAGAATAGAAACAGCCAATCACTGCCCAAATGCCCAGGAAAACAATTGGTTTGACGGCTGGGCTGAATTATACCCATTTCGCAGATGGGCAATCCGATGCAAGCAGCAGAGCTGCAGAAATCCTAAAGCCCCTACTTTAATTGGAAGCCACTGCAAAAACACCCCTCCAGATGAAAATACTTTGTCCGTTCATTTTGCTTCTCTTTCTGCTTTTAGGTACAAACGTCAGAAAAGGGGTGTGGCAGTGAATTATGTTGAGCACGAGGGCTACAGGTTCTGCTACTTCTGCCGAGGGGAACCCGGACTCCAGCCATCTGTGTTGCTTCTTCATGGATTGGCATTCAACAAGGACATATGGTTAAATACAATCAAAGTATGTTTCTGTCCTTCTATTCAGGCAAGCACGGTTGCCAAATATAGGCTAGTGCAAGACATATTGTGCTGGGGGTCAGGGGAGTCCTGTACTTTTCCACAATTGTGATTTGTTTCAGTTGGGCTAGTGTGGGAGATCATTCCACCCAGTGCATTGTGCTAGAGGACAGGGATAAATTAACCCTACAGCTTAATAGGAGCTGTTCACTTTCCTATTTTGCCACTATTTAATGGCCTCCCGCTCAGGATTCTGTGCAACATTTATACACTTATACTGGAGAAACATCAAGGTGTTCTTTGACAACAAAGAACTTCAGCTATTATTGCTTTGATTCCTTGGCGTCATTGCTGATTTGACATCCTTTCCCAGTTCCTTCCGAAGGACCTCCACCTGGTCTGCCTTGACATGCCTGGTCACAGTGAAACCACATGCCTGCTGAGAGACAGTTACACGGCGGTTGATCAAGCTATAAAGATACACCAGGTACGGTCCAGCTGTCCTCAGGCGTGCCTTGAAACCTGGGAAGTGAGAGGTTGCCAGAATATGGCCTCTTTTTGTGTGGTGTGGTGGTGGTGGTGGAGAGATGTTCCCTGACCAAAAATGAAGCATTGCAGTTGACTGTGGTTACTGAAAGGTAAAGGTAAAGGGACCCCTGACCATTAGGTCCAGTCGTGGACGACTCTGGGGTTGCGGCGCTCATCTCACTTTATTGGCCGAGGGAGCCAGCGTACAGCTTCCGGGTCATGTGGCCAGCATGACTAAGCCGCTTCTGGCGAACCGGAGCAGCGCACGGAAACGCCGTTTACCTTCCCACCGGAGCGGTACCTTATTTATCTACTTGCACTTTGACATGCTTTCGAACTGCTAGGTTGGCAGGAGCAGGGACTGAGCAACGGGAGCTCACCCTGTCGCGGGGATTCGAACTGCCGACCTTCTGAGCGGCAAGCCCTAGGCTCTGTGGTTTAGACCACAGCGCCACCCACGTCCCTAGGGTACAAACCAGGTCTGTTGAGCAGCTTTGGCTGGCAGGGCAGTGGGGTGGGACTGCGTTGATGACCTGGTGTCTTAACCCCCACCCAACTGTCAGTGGCACTTGCCAAGGATGGGAATGGTGAGCTTGGCCACTGTGAGAACGAGATACTGAGCTATATGGGTCATTTGCCTGCTCTTCTTATGGTCTTCTCCAGAAGTTCTTACAGAGATCTGGGACTTTCTTGGAAAATGTCCCAAAACCAGAACCTCTCAGTAATACAATCTCTCTTCATTCACGTTTCAGTTTGTTGAGTGCATTGGTCTGAACCAAAAGCCTTTTCACCTGGTTGGCACGTCCATGGGGGGAATGATTGCCGGCATTTACGCAGCTCAGTATCCATCTGAGGTATCCGGCTTGTCCCTCCTTTGCCCACTTGGTGAGTATTTAGATTTTCAAGGGAGATCTGAAGCCGATTAACTCTGAATAAGGAAGACATGATAATATGTCTGAGAATAACAAGGGAGAAGGGGGTTGTTACTATGGGTTGTAGCCAATACTCGTCCTTCTCAAAGCAGATTCATTGAAATAAATGACCTCAGGACTCCCAAATTCAGTGGGTCTGCTCTGAGTAGGATCTAACCCCCCTAGTGCTAAGCTACCATTCTGTAGCATGTTCCAGAACATGAATGAACAGGGATGATGGCAGATCCATGATTACAAACACCTTGGACAGGCCACCTTTCTGTCCTCACATACCCTCACTTAGTCCCAGCATGTGCATAACCTCCTCAGCTGTCAATCATGCCAATACAATCCTGACAAGCAGCAGGTTGGAATCCCATATTTTGGAATTGGTTTGCTGCTATATTCCTTCTCTCAGCTGTTCACTCTCTGCCAATTCTTAGGGCTGCGATATCCGGACGATAATAACAACGCCTTCAAGCGCCTGAGGGAGCAATCAATTAAGTCGCGTGATGTCTTCAAACTTGGCTTATATCATCCCAGCACAAAAAACATGCAGGTGAAGAAGACAGCTCTCCAAAGATGCTCAGGCCCAGGGATGTTGCTTAAAAAAATTCGGCTAACTTTGACTCATGGTAGACCAGATGTGGTGAACCTTTGGCCTTCCAGATGTTGCTGAACTATAGCTGCCCTCATTCCTGTTCATTCAGCGTGCTTCTTGAGGCTGATGGGAGCTGTAGTTCGACAATACCTGGAGGGCCAAAGGTTCATTATGTCTGTCCTTGACCCATTGAAGTTAATAGCCACGACTAACTTAGGTCCATTAATTTCAATGGGTTTCCTTTGAATAAATCTTAGTTGAGTATAAACCCAAATGCTTACATTTGCTATATGCTCTTGAAATATAGAAATAATGCAGACCATCCCTTCAGGGCTTGCGATCTAAAGAAACAGAGGGCACGTGAGGGAATCACTGCCACTGAGGCCCTGGCTGAAGAGGAGAGGAATGGCTTAGAGGCTCAGGGGAAAGAGATTGGGGTAGGGAGCTGCTGTACTACAGCCCCAAGCATCCATGCCTGAAGGAACTACTTTATATGAACCAAAACAAGGAGATCCTGATTATCACCCCTCCCTTTGCCTACATCATGGGTAGGCAAACAAAGGCCTGGGGGGCCGGATGCGGCCCAATCACCTTCTAAATCCAGCCCACGGATGGTCCGGGAATCAGCGTGTTTTTACATGAGTAGAATGTGTCCTTTTATTTAAAATGCATCTCTGGGTTATTTGTGGGGCATTGGAATTCGTTCATTTATTTTTCCCCCAAAATATAATCTGGCCCCCCACAAGGTCTGAGAGACAGTGGACCAGCCCCCTGCTGAAAAGGTTTGCTGACCCCTGGCCTACATTGATGGAACTGTTACGTCCTGTTGCATAATGGGGTCCTAACTGCCTTGCACTTCGTGTGAATGACTCACCTCTTTTCCCCCTCTCCTTAGCTGCTAAAGGGATATGTTGCCAACTGGAGACAACAGAATGCTTTTTTGGTAAAATGTAAGTACGATAGCAATAATATTACTGTTGTTGTCGTTTATTACCTGCCCTTCACGTTCTGAGGCTCCAGGGCGGAATAGAGAATGAGACTCTTAAATCTCAAGGTCGTGGGTTCAAGCTCCACACTGGGCAAAATATTCCTGCGTTGCAGGGGGTTGGACTAGATGATCCTCGTGATCCCTTCCAACTCTATGATTCTAATTCGAAACACAACAGTAAAAACGGTTTAGGAGCTACTTAAATTCACAAGGACAGGGTGGGCCCTAAAGATACACATTTCAAGTTCCAAAGGCTATGGTAAAAGCATGTGTCTTCAGCAACTGCCAAAATCTGTCCAGTGAACCCATTTGAAATGCAACAGTAGGAAGGATGCCTTCCTGAAAAATGTTCACTCTACCTTTTTGGTTTTTGTTCCAAAGGTTTTTTAGATCTTTCCAACCCAAAGTCCAAGTACAGCCTTCATGACAGTATGAGCAATATTAGTGCTCCGACACAGGTCCTTTGGGGAAAGGATGACCAGGTAAATGCTTTATATTCACGTGACTTCTACAGCTATAATTGTAACAAAACAAAAGAAATCCATTGTTTGGATTCCATAGTAGGGCTTGCCACCTATGAGGCAAGCTGAGGCAACTGCCTCAGGCGGCAGGATCCACAGGGGCAGCCGATTGGAGGCATTGCTGTTCTCCTCCCATCCCTAGGGAGCAAATGGTGTGGTCTGCCCTCTGTGGTCTCCTGGGCTCTGCACCCATTAATGAAGCAGTCATGTACTGTTGTCTGTGCATGTGCAAGTGATGTCTAAAATGTACACACTAAATTGCAGCTAGGAAGCCAACAATACTGACTCTTTTCTTGAAATTAAATAATGTCCAAAACGGTTGCAGAACATATGGCTAAAGAGGAATATATGCAAAGTATTTACATTTACCTGCTTATCCAAGCATGGGCTTAGAAGAAGAAGAAGAAGAGTTTGGATTTGATATCCCGCCTTTCACTCCCTTTAAGGAGTCTCAAAGCGGCTAACATTCTCCTTTCCCTTCCTCCCCCACAACAAACACTCTGTGAGGTGAGTGGGGCTGAGAGACTTCAAGGAAGTGTGACTGGCCCAAGGTCACCCAGCAGCTGCATGTGGAGGAGCGGAGACGCGAACCCGGTTCCCCAGATTAGGAGTCTACCGCTCTTAAACACTACACCACACTGGCTCTCACACTCGCTTAGTTTTTCCTAGCTGAAGATTGCAGCTTCTTCCTTAAACATTCAAACAAGCTGTGTCTTCCTCTCTTTCCAGCGCTTGCACTCAGCACATTGCCCAGCTAAGCCATGCAGTTCCTTTGTAGCCTTATGAGGCTTTGCCCTTGGGTGGGAAAAATATTGCGCCCGGGAAAGGGAAGTGGGAGTCAACAGGCACTCAAGGAATAGTTTAAGAGAAAAAGCTTTTATTTCTACCATCCATGAACTGGTAGAAGGAGCAAGTGTGATAACTCACAAAAAGCATGCATGAGTTCACAGTCATGTGCACAGAGCATATATACCCATTCCAGTTCCCTCCCCCTTTCTCCTCCTTCTTCCATGAGTTCCTCTGAGCATGAACAGAAAGCTGTCTTGGGACTATTGTGGACTCTTGGCGCCCTTCCCAGGAAAGGGGGGGTGGTGAGAAGCCAAGGGGTTTCAGAGTGTTCAGATATGTTTCAATCTCTTGTTCTGGCATAGTTCCCGGAAAGAAAGTTGCAAGTCAAATGTACTGTTTGGCAAGGTCAACTATAGCCTGAGAAGCGACCTTTGTTACAGCAGAGCGAAATGTTTCTGATTCTTAGCTAATGCCTTTTAGCTGCTGAGAAAAATGATTTTGAAAAGCTTTGAGAAGCTTTGAGCCTGCTTTGGTGGGGGGTGACTTCGGGCCTAGGTGGGGTCACCTGTCCTCACCTCCTACACCTTCTGAGAGGTTTCCGCTTTCTCCTCCCAGCAAACTTCTCTTTACTGCTTCTTTGGGAGAACATCAACTTCTCTACTTTTCTCTGTCACATGCATTCACACAGAAGGATTGGCACTGCTCTCCTCTATTGCATTTGGAGAGAGAGTTATCTAAGGCTGCCTCTTCTTCGGTGCTGATGGAGATGCAGCCATTACACTCAAGTCCCCCCTACCCAAAACAAAATGGAGACTGTAATAAGATACCTCCCGTGTGACCAGAGTTAACCAATCACACGAGAGTTACTGGGGAACATTCCAGAATTAAACACACAACAAAACACACATTTAAGCATTCCCAATTAAATCACTATACTTAACAAGCTTAACTCTTACTTACATTTTCAAATTGGATGGAAGCTGGTTTGAGGGGAAACAGCAGTGTATCTCAAGAAACTGAAGGGCACAGATAGATTGTGCTGAGCGCTACATGTAGTTTTTTGTTGTTTCGAAAAAGAACTCCAAAGCTGCTTACAGCAATAAAATATGCAGACAACAAAACTGAATCCACAAAATGCATTAAGCAACTACCAAAAACAGCAACGTTCTAAAATCCAACCAGTTTTAAAATTTAACAACAGGAGCAATTCCATGTTGCATTATGGCAATTGTGATGTCAGTGCAAGCATTTCAGCTTGTCAGACTGAACGATTCCCACTCTCCTCCTCCTTCATGCTGCTATGGGGGTTCTCCTGGGGGGGATGGGGTACAAGGGGAGAGGGGCGGAAGCCCTGTTGCTCTAACAGAAGTATTTGCAGGGGCTTCCACTAGTTAGCAGGACTGATTGATTGACTCCTGCCCCAAACAGCAGCTCATAACCTGACTCTTGCAAAAAAAAAAAAAGTCAAAGCACTTTGCAAGATGAGAATAACAATGGTAGGAAAAACACTGATTCTTTGTTGTTCAGGTGGCTGACCCGTCTGGCGCAGAAATTTTAGCCCACGCCATTCCCAACTCCCAGGTGCATATGCTGGACAGATGTGGACACATCATAGCATTTGAGAGGCCCAGGAAATCTGCAAAGCTCCTCTTGGAATTCTACAATTCAGTTTGCGACAAAGCGGAGAATAAGAAGTTGGCATAAACCTCACTCAGGAGTTAAGACGCTGATGCGTTCCAAGCGTCTTTCTACTCTGGAAAGGAAAATATGGATCTGATATCCAGGTTGTCTGTGATGGTTTCCTTCACTGGTCATTAAAAAGGAAGAGGCTGGTCTCTGCCGCCTGTCCAACAGATAAAGTTCGGTGTACAGTGGTACCTCGGGTTAAGAACTTAATTCTGGAGGTCTGTTCTTAACCTGAAACTGTTCTTAACCTGAAGCACCCCTTTAGCTAATGGGGCCTCCTGCTGCTGCCGTGCCGCCGGAGCACAATTTCTGTTCTCATCCTGAAGCAAAGTTCTTAACCCGAGGTACTATTTCTGGGTTAGCGGAGTCTGTAACCTAAAGCGTCTGTAACCTGAAGCGTATGTAACCCGAGGTACCACTGTAATTTGTTTATTTACTTACCTTACTGTCAAGCTGTCTCCTTTACTTCTACAAATTTTTATACTGGTGAAATGACCTATGGGCACAGAATGAAAAAAATATTAAAATTGTGGCATTTTTTGTAGTAGATGACTACTTTAATCATTGGAACAGAAGTGGGGAGCCTGAAGACCAGGACACTCTATCTGGCACAGCCCCAGACCAGAGCCCTCACTTGTCCTCCCTCCATCATGCCTTCTGTAGTGGTCAGGTGGGATTACTATGAGGAATTATGAAATATGGAGCAAGCCATTATATCAGCAATGAAAGCATTGCGTTGACTGGGTTTGATTTATTGACAATAATTTCTGATCAAATCCCACAAGCCTCTGCATCTCTGCCATTTGGTTTCTCTACACCTGACAGGCACGCATAAGCATTCTAAAACACAGGCCAGTTGCTTCATCAGGCATCCTCATTACATAAAGAAAGTAGGTTACTTTGATGTAGTTTAAGAGAGTTAACAAGGAGATGGTAAATACTGCCATCTTGCCTCTCCTGTTTATGACATCCGGGGTTTTGCTGAATGCATTCCTCCTTTTTAGTCCTGTTTTATTTACCCCAGAACATATGCATTCTCAAGTAGGAAATAGTTTCTTTGTAGTTAAAAGAATTTCTTCTGATCTGACTTTGTCCCACATGGCGGTTTTGAAATGCTCAGAGGAAATCTGATTGGTTCTTACGAACACTGTGTAAAAAGTGCTTTTGTGAATAAAACAACCTGGGCCAGGGGATGGACAGGATTATTATTATTATTGGCACCTCCTCCCAGAGTCTTGCTGGTCAAGCCTCGTGTGTATTTTATTAATCAGAGCCCAATTCTTTCTTGCTTCGGGAACGCTACACCTTCCTGAAGTTCTTGTTCAACATAGAATTGTAGAGTTGGAACATGCATCTCTGGGTTATTTGTGGGAAATAGGAATTCGTTCATTATTTTTTTCCCAAAATATAGTCCAGCCCCCCACAAGGTCTGAGGGACAGTGGACCAGCCCCCTGCTGAAAGAGTTTGCTGACCCCTGTCTTAGACTATTGATACGGCCAGGCTTCGCCTGCAGGCCTTGAGCATTCAAAGGACAGGACACTGGACACTGACTTGGATCTCCAGCTGTTTTTGGACTACGGTTCAAATAGTGTGCATGCATAGAATCCTGTGATTGATTATGTGGGGCAGGGCTTATCTGCCCTCCCCAGCAATATTTTATTCAAGTTGACGCCCCTGCCTCCATGTATTGTAAGCCTTGTGGAAGTAAATCAAGACGATTGCTAAATAAATAGGTCACCAGGAGGAGCCCTGGCCCACAACTAGGAAGATCAGTACAGTGGTACCTCGGGTTAAGAACTTAATTTGTTCCAGAGGTCCGTTCTTAACCTGAAACTGTTCTTAACCTGAAGCACCACTTTAGCTAATGGGGCCTCCTGCTGCTGCCGCGCTGCCGGAGCACGATTTCTGTTCTCATCCTTAAGCAAAATTCTTAACCCGAGGTACTATTTCTGGGTTTGCGGAGTCTGTAACCTGAAGCGTATGTAACCCGAGGTACCACTGTATCTGTTTACAGCCAGAGGAAACAGAACAGGATGTAGTGTAGGTCAGGACAGGGGCCAAGTCTACCTACGCCAACGGTTTATGAAGTGATTACATTGAGAGCAGCCTTTTCATGGTCACCCTAAGATTTCATGGGTGTAGTAGCACTCATGGGCACCATGGTTTCACTTGGTGGTGTAGACCTTTAATGCGCCACACAGCTTTGGCCCTATATAACTGAAGGAGCATCTCCACAACTTCCATCGTTCAGCCCAGACACTGAGGTGCAGCTTTGAATGTCCTTTTGGTTTTTCCCTCATGGTGAGGAGCCTGCTCACCTTTATGGTGTGGCAGCATTGTGAGCTGGTGAAGGCTTCCAAAGAACCCGACAAGGGAGTCTCAGGTGTTGGGATCTGAGCTGAGCAGGCTGGGGGCGACATAACACCCCCTACACCTATCCAAGCCTGCCTGCCATATTGGCCAATGGCAGGCAAGCTTGGATGTGGGGCTGAAGTTGGGGGCAGAGCTGAGGGACATTTAAGCAGCTCGCACCTGAGGTTACAGGGTACTAGGCAGAGGGCAGTGGCGGTCGCCCTGTGGAACAACCTCCTGTCAGATATCAAAGAAATAAACAATTATACGACCTTTCCTAGACATCTAGAGGTAGTCTTGTATCTGGACATTTTTCATGTTTGACGTTCTGTTGTGTCTTTGTATATTCTGTTGGAAGCTGCCCAGAGAGGCTGGGGCAACCCAGTCCAATAGGCAGTGTACCCAAATAAGTATTATTATTAATATTATTCTTATTAGCAGTGGGAGGGAAATTAGGTAGGCCGGGGATCCAGATGTGGGAGGATAGAATATTCATACCTCTGTATACCTGAAGAACTCGTTTCCAAGCTGTATACCTGAAGAACTCGTTTCCAAGCTGTATACCTGAAGAACTCGTTTCCAAGCTCCTCCACTCAGTGCCAAGTTGCTGATAGCAACAACTTTCACCTCAGCAGAGAAGTAAAATCGTGTGTTGCACCTAACAAGTGCCAGGTAAGACTCAATCAGCTACTGGGGTTTTCAGAGGAGATGGTTTATCTAGATCTATGTCAGTCTGGTTTCAGGCTTGGTTATGGGACCGAGACAGCTTTGGTGGATGATGTACAGCAGGAATTGGCCAGGGGAGATGTGTCCTAGCTGGTTCTGCTGGACCTCTCGGCGCCCTTCAGTGCTGTAGACCAAGGTGTCGAACAGGAGTCCACCAGAACCACCTTCTGGGTTTGCTGCTCCAGGAAGGAACAGAGCCACTGTAAAACAGTGCCTCCGAGTCTCCTCCTAGCAAAGTAGCCTTCTTGGTGGCTGCTCCCAGGCTGGGGAAGTCTTTCCCTAGAAAAGTTAAACTGATTCCTTCTTTGTTGTCTTTCCACCAGCAAGTGAAGTCTTTCTTGTCCCAACAGGCTTTTGGGAATAGACTAATTCCAATGAAATGGCTGGTGCCATGCTGTTTTTACTGTAATTATCAGTCTGTTTTAAATTGTGTGTGTGTGTTATTATTTATAATCCACTCATTTGGCTGGGTTTCCCCAGCCACTCTGGGCGGCTTCCAACAGAATATTAAAATAGAATAGTCCATCAAACATTAAAAGCTTCCCTAAACAGGGCTGCCTTCAGATGTCTTCTAAAAGTCTAGTAGTTGTTTTTCTCTTTGACATCTGGTGGGAGGGTGTTCCACAGGGCGGGCGCCACTACCGAGAAGGCCCTCTGCCTGCTTCCCTGTAACTTGGCTTCTCGCAGTGAGGGAACTGCCAGAAGGCCCTTGGCGCTGGATCTCAGTGTCTGGGCAGAACGATGAGGGTGGAGGCACTCCTTCAGGTATACTGGGCTGAGGCTGTTTACCTTTCCCCCCCTCTTTTTTAAATTAACATATAAAACACATACATATACATTTACACAATGCACATACACAACACACTACCTTATTTTCATAACATAAAACATACCTACATTACTCAATATAATACCTACCTATACTTTACATATCAACATACCTACACACCTACCCCACAGAGACACCCACCAAGTGACTTGACTTCCAGCCGTTCTTGTTACGCTACTTTATTTTTCCAACTAGCTTAAACACATTTCATTATTTCTTTAATCTCTTCTTCTGTCTTGACTTTACTCTCCTTTCACTCTAATCATTTTATGGATTCACTCAATATCTGTGAGAAATTCTACTTTTTCCACATAAATTTTGATGTATTCCTTAAAGATAGCCCACTCCTTATTCGCTTTTTGTACCATATCTCCTCTTATCCTCCCTGTTAGTTCAGCAATATGGAAGTACAGTGGCGCCTCGCAAGACGAAATTAATTCGTTCCGCAAGTCTCTTCCTCTTGCAGTTTTTTCATCTTGCGAAGCACCCCTATTAGCAGCTTAGCGGCTAAGCGGCTATTAGCGGCTTAGCGGCTTAGAAAAAGGGGGGGAAAGGGGAAAAACTTGCAAGACTTGCAAGATGTTTTCGTCTTGCGAAGCAAGCCCATAGGGAAATTTGTCTTGCAAAGCACCTCAAAAGACGGAAAACTCTTTCGTCTAGCGAGTTTTTCGTCTTGCGAGGCATTCGTCTTGCGGGGCACCACTGTATTCCATCATTTTAGGTAGCCAGTCTGTTTTAGTTGGGACTTTGCTGCTTTTCCAATTTTTGGCAATCAATAACCTTTCCGCCATAAGTGCATACATAACTTTTGGTCTGACCGTTCTTTTTATTTCTTCTGACATGATACCTAGGAGAAAGGATTCCAGGGTTTTTTCAAATGAAAATCTAAACATCTTTTTCAATTCGTTATAGATATTTCCCCAGAATCCCACTATATCTTTGTACTCCCACCACATGTGTAGAAAGGTTCCTGCCCCGTTGTTGCATCTCCAACAGACATCACTACAGTTTTTATACATTTTTGCCAGTCTGACCAGGGTCAGGTACCATCTGTATTGCATTTTCATTACATTCTCTCTTAAATAATAGCATGCCGTAAATTTGATATCTCTTTTCCACAGCCATTCCCATTGGCTCATCATAATATTCTCCCCTAAATCCCGGGCCCACTTTACCATCACTGTCTTCACTTGCTCCTCTTTACCTCCCATTCTAGGAGCAAATCACATAATTTGGAAATATGTTTACTTTTAGATTGGATTAAGTACTCATCCATTCTTGAAATTTCGTTCTCAAATCCTTTTTATCTTTTGCCAGTCTCTGATTAATTTGAAAATATTGCAGCCAATCGTTCAAATATTTGTTAACTTCCTTATATTCTTTCAATTTAAGTTTGTTGTTTTCCTCTTCCAATAATACCTTGTATGTTGCCCAATTGTTATTCATATTCTTTCTCTTCACGGTCATGATTTCTAAGGGTGAGGTCCACCAAGGTGTTTTGGGTTCTAGGATCCCTTTATATTTCATCCATATTTTATACAGTGATTTCCTTATAATATGGTCCATAAAACCCTTGTGGACTCTCACCTTTTCATCTATTAGGTATGCCATCCAAATCGAGTGCCTACTCCCTCTAGATCTAACACATCAGTATCCTTTAATTTACGTAATCCACTCCCTTAACCAGGTCAGACCTGCTGTAGCATGATTGAATTCTAGGTCAGGTAAGGTCCAATCCGCCTCTCTTTCTCCGATCAATTTATAATTTATTCTAGGTTTTTCCCAATTCCATACAAACCCGGCTAGATCTCTTTTCCATTTCTTAAAGTAATCCATACCCCCTAGAATCAGCATGGTTCGGAATAGAAATATCATTCTAGGCAATATATTCGTCTTTACTGTTGAGATACGGCCCCAAAATGATAAATGTAGCCTATTCCAAGTTTCTAAATTTCTCTTTATCTCCTTCCATACTTAAAGTTGAAATAGGTCTATATTTTTTGTTGTCATCCATATGCCGAGATATTTCACCCCTTTTTTTTATCTCCAACCCTGAGATTTTTTGCAGTTCACTTTTTTCTTGATTCCCCGTATTTTTAACTACGTAATAGATTCGGGGTTTTTTAATAGTTCTCTTTCCATGGTTTCGTATCATAAATCCCTGGATATTTGACATCAACTAAACCGTTCAGTATTCCATTATTACATCCATCAAAACTTATTTACACTGCTGGATTTATCTTAATATTGCCAACGTTTTCAAGTTAGTTATTCTTATTTTCATTTGTAAGCTGTCCTGAGTTCCTGTCAGGGGGAAAAGTGGGATGTTATAAATATATGATGATGATGATGATCACCACCTAGTGATTATAGTTCAATATAGGTCAACAGTAAGAATGCAGCAGCATTATATATGTTTGTTTTTTATGCAAGCCTCTTTTTTAAAAAACAAACAAACAAGCAAACAAGCAAACAAACAAACCCTGCTCCAATACATATATGAGAAAAGACAGGCTGAAAAGTATGTTGAAAAAATATGAATAATTTTAAGTGCACAACTCATAGGCTGTGGCACTGTGCTGAACTCCTCATACTATCTAAGAGAAAGACTTCTGGATCATAATATTTGCTTCTTGTTACTGCTGTGATTTATAAAGTTCATCTTATGCTGGAGGCTATCACTTAACTTTGCATTATTGCAAGATGGTGGAGGTGATGAAACTTACAGGGGAAACAGAACCTGCTGCTATAACAAGCTCAGACAGGAATGCACACAGTAGTGTCACTAAATTGATAGTTAAAAGTCCTGCATTTCTAGAGTCTTAAAAGGCATCTGAAAGTCATTAATCAGCCTAATTTATAGTTGTGCAAAGTTTACTGGGTAATAGGGGCATAGGGCTGGAACCAATCAAGTTTTACTCAAAGTAAACTCATTTAAGTTAGGATGCCCATTAACTTCAAGTAACTGCCTACTCTAAGTACGACCAGTGTTAGCCACAACCCATTTGGTCCCAGACAAAACAGATTTCAAAATAACTTCCCGAATAATAACTTAAAATTTAAGAAAGGCAAAAATAGCAGATTATTATATATGAAAACACAGGTCTCAAGAAGGAAAGAAGGAAACACAGAACCATACTAAGGCTGTAATGTAAGTAGAGATAGAAAGTAGGTTGGGTTCCAGGAAAAAGCATTTTCTAAAAAAAAAAAAGTGTTGTGAAACTGTTCCTAAAAGGAGGAGGAGGGGGGTTGATGCTGCAAGCACCAGCCAATCAGTGCTGATGTCTCCTGTAACTTGTAGAGCTGGTGTTTGCTGAGGTCAGCCAAAAGAAGAAAACCATTTCATACCCGCCAACATTTATCCAATGAAAATAAGGACGTCCTATTCCATAATAGTAATTTTACTATTTATACCTCACCCCAGCCACTCAGGGCAGCTTCCAACATATATAAAGACATATATAAACTTTCCTATACGGGGCTGCCTTCAGATGGCTCTATACCCGCCAACATTTCGCTGATGAAAATAAGGACAGCCTACCAGACCTTCCGATGTTTCTCTGATGAAAATAGGGACCTCCTAGGGAAAAGCGGGATATTCCAGTATCAAATCAGCAACCAGGAGCCAGTGTGGTAGAGTAGTTAAGAGGGATGGACTTGTAATCTGGTGAACCGGGTTCGCTTCCCCGCTCCTCCACATGCAGCTGCTGGGTGACCTTGGGCCAGTCACACTTCTTTAAAGTCTCTCAGACCCACTCACCTCACAGAGTGTTTGATGTGGGGAAGGAAGGGAAAGGAGATTGTTAGCCATTTGGAGACTCCTTAGGGTAGTGATAAAGCTGGATATCAAATCCAAACTCTTCTTCTGTAAATCCGGGACTATCCCTGGAAAATAGGGACACTTGGAGAGTCTGCTATTTGTTTGAACAGGATGCTGTGAGCCTGGCAGCATTTTCAAAAGTGTGCTGTTGCCAAGTAAATAAAACAGAAATAAAGTAAAATCCCCCCTCCCCACAGTAGCATTACTAAGAGTATGCAAGGACGACTTTGTGCTGAAGCCAAAGCTTTCATGGGACGCGGGTGGCGCTGTGGGTAAAACCACAGAGCCTAGGACTTGCCGATCAGAAGGTCGGCAGTTCGAATCCCCGCAACGGGATGAGCTCCCGTTGCTTGGTCCCTGCTCCTGCCAACCTAGCAGTTCGAAAGCACATCAAAGTGCAAGTAGATAAATAGGTACCGCTCCGGTCGGAAGGTATATGGCGTTTCCGTGCGCTGCTCTGGTTCGCCAGAAGCGGCTTAGTCATGCTGGCCACATGACCCGGAAGCTGTATGCCGGCTCCCTTGGCCAATAAAGTGAGATGAGCGCTGGAACCCCAGAGTTGGTCACAAGTGCACCTAATGGTCAGGGGTCCCTTTACCTTTACCTTTAAAGCTTTCACCTCGGCCGCAGTACTGAGGCAGACAATTACTATTCTAGGGGGAGTGTTTCACAAATGGGACACCATGACTGAGAAGGCCTTTCCCCACATCACACCACACAGCATTTCTGTGGAAATAAAGATGTGTCAATGGCTCTTTAGGGAAGCAGGTCCAGGCAAAATGGAAGCTGTAGGGAGAGACAGCTTTGCTTATAGGTCTGTTTGGCATTTTCTTTTATTTTGAAGATGCTGAGCCTGTGCTGAACATCACAAGATATTGTATGGATATTTTGGAGGTATCATTTGATGTCTTGTGTTCTGTTATGAAGAAAGTTCTGCAAGTAAAGTTTTTGAATGATATCTCATGTGTCTCGGTAATGCTACGTTTCAAAAGGAGTCGGACACTTCAAGCTGCGCAATATTAATATCCGCAATAATTGAGACTGGGAGTAGTTCGCCTAAGGCTACCCAGTGAGTTCATAGCAGAGGTGAGGTTCAAAACAAAACATCCTTACTCAAAACTCAATCTCTTAACCAGCATGCAACAGATTTTAGTCATAAAATAATCAAAGTCATTTTAGTCATGACTTTTAGTCATTTAATGATCAAAGTACTTTTAGTCCAGGCTACACAAGGAATACAAAACAAAAAGAAAAAAATAATCATATAAATGGGGAGGAGAGATTGCAAACACACAAAATTTGAACTAAGTCCATTTTGCAAGAGAAGTGTATTTACTGGTGTCTGTTACAGCAGAAACCATGTTAACTGTTATGTACTGAGCAGAATAGGATCCAAAATGCAGCAGTCTGATTGGTCCTAGAACAATAGGATCCAAAATGCAGCAGTCTGATTGGTCCTAGAACAATAGGATCCAAAATGCAGCAGTCTGATTGGTCCTAGAACAATAGGATCCAAAATGCAGCAGTCTGGTTGGTCCTAGAACAATAGGATTCAGAAAGCAATAGTCTGATTGGTCCACAGGAGCCACCCAATCCAGCTCCAGGTGGAAGTGAATCCGCAACCTGATTGGCCTACAGGAGAATTCTGGAATTAGCCAATCACGTGAGGCCCATTGTGTAAATAATGTATGTAAAGCAGACATTCTGGGGGTACTCCCATTCCTCCTCACTACTATGAGCTCAATAAAGAGCATAAAATCCACTCTCGACTCCGAGTATATTCATTAACCTTAATATTACATGACCTATCCTCTTCCCATTTCATCATAACACTTGACTTTAGTCCTTTTTACCTTTGATTATTATTATTATTATTATTACTTTTCAGGTAGAGGAGAAACTTAATATCACAAACATGGATCAAGATATTCTTGATAGTCATAGGTTTCATTGTGGGGATCTTATTGACAGCTTTTCTCACAATATACTTCCAATGGCCTTCACTATTGATCAAGATAGCGATACGGTAAGTATATTTCTTGGAAAATGTACAGAATGATATGCATGCCTTGCCCAATTAGGTCAGCGATAGGGAGCCTCTGGTCCGCCAGGTGTTACAGAACTACAGCTCCCATAATCCCTGGCAATTGGCCATGTTGAAGGAGTGAGGACCAAGGGTCCACCTGGGTCCACTTTGGAGAGCCAGACTGAAGCCATTTTTATAAGGAGCAAGCTAAAAGCTTAAAAAACTATTTCTCTCCTCTGCTTGCACAAAGCATTTTTGTAAACGCAGCAAGTGTGGTCAGAGCACTTCACTCCTGCAAAGCTAGCTGTGGACCCAATTCCAGTAAAAGGAAGCTCTAGCTCACCACAAGACTAATTGTGAAAACCAGGAACTGCCTTGCTATCTTTACCAGCATGCAGGCGTTCAGAGGAATTGTGAGGAGCTATCTTTACATGCATGCGGTCAATGTGGTTTTCCTAGGAACTGTAAATGGGTCAGAGAGTTTATGAGCTTACAGCACCACCTAGTGGATAATGCAGCTTGAAACCAAAAGGCCACCACCAATTTTCTATTGGTAGAGCTTTTAATGAATATGCATAAAGGGGAATGTTGAAGGGGCTGAACTTTGCTTTGCCTAAGGGGATAAAAACTGTCTGCCCCTGGTGTTCGGGGGCATTCTCTCATTTTTGCTGAATGTACCCACTTTGCTTTGCTTGTCTGACAAATAAACCAAAGTCAATAAAACTTTTGTTTTAAAATATTGCTGCCTGGATTTTTTTCCATTCTGGTCTGCATTCTGAAGTCTCCAACAATGTTTCCTAGAGCTGGTAGGAGTTGTAGTCCAGCAACAACTGGAGGCCCAAAGGTCCCGCAGTCCTCAACTATGTGGTGTCTCAACTGCACACAGTAATGCTGCAAGATCAGAATCTAAAAAGGTGGATTATAGAAAGCGGGCGTTGTCCTGATCGGTACCAAGAGGGGAGACCACACAGAGATGTGTGTAGTTCTGAGCATCTTCAAGAAAGTGTTTGGAAACACATGGGGGGGTGGGGACCAGCTACAGATTGCAAACAACAGGAGCAAAGCATATCAAACAGATCTGCAACCAACTACCACTTCTAAGAATAAGAATAAGAATAATAAATTTTATTTATACCCCACCCTCCCCAGCCAAGGCTGGGCTCAGGGCAGCTAACAACCAATATTAAAAATGAGTTGAATGAATACAACTTAAAAACAATATTAAAATACAACACTAAAACAGTTTAAATGCAGCCTCATCACAGGGGGAGAAAGGAAAAAGAAAGAGGGGGAGGGAATCAAATTGGCTCCAAGCCAAAGGCCAGGCAGAACAACTCTGTCTTACAGGCCCCGCGGAAAGAAATCAGATCCCGCAGGGCCCTGGTCTCATGAGACAGAGCGTTCCACCAGGCTGGAGCCAGTGTTGTAAAGGCCCTGGCTCTAGTTGAGGCTAATCTAACTTCCTTAGGGGCCCGGGACCTCTAGGGTGTTGCTATTTATGGACCTTAAGGTCCTCCGTGGGGCATACCGGGAGAGGCGGTCCCATAGGTATGAGGGTCCTAGGCCGTGAAGGGCTTTAAAGGTCAAAACCAGCACCTTAAACCTGACCCTGTACTCCACCGGGAGCCGGTGCAGCTGGAAAAGCACTGGGTGAATATGCTCCCATGGCAGAGACCCCGTGAGGAGCCTCGCTGCAGCATTCTGCACCCGCTGGAGTTTCTGGGACAGCTTCAAGGGCAGCCCCGCGTAGTCAAGTAGTCATGCCTGGAGGTGACTGTCACATGGATCACTGTGGCCAGGTCAGGGCAGGAAAGAAGGCTTCAGCTGGGCAATTTGGAATGGGCAGCAAGCAGAGGCATAGCGTGGGGGGGTGCTGGGGATGCCATGGTCCCGGGTGCAAATTGGAGAGGGGCGCAAACAGGTGCCCCCACAGCAGGCTTGCTCCATAGCAGAAGGAGCTGTGCCTTGGCTGCGGCGCTTGTGCCTGGCACAACTCCATGGGACCCAAGGGAGGAGTCACTACTGACCTGACAGCGGAAAGGAGAAGAGTAGGCAGCAGCTTCCCTGACCCTCTCCTAACCCTGAACTGTGACACGCGGAGGGCGCCCTCTGCGCCTTGCCCCCCTCGAGGGAATGCCCTGCATACCTGCCCCCGGCAGTGTGGGCATACGCTCTGCCGCTAGCAGCAAGGTCAGTAATTGAGTTCACCCAAACCAGAGACGAAGTCAAGTTACATGACTTAAGAGTCATGGGGAGAGCATTACACAAGCGGGCAGTAACCACAGGGAGTAACTAAGATCATGGCTACTGGTCCCATCACCTCCTGGCAAATAGAGGGGGGAGAAATGAAGGCAGTGAGAGATTTTACTTTCTTGGGCTCCATGATCACTGCAGTCACGAAATTAAAGAACGCCTGCTTCTTAGGAGAAAAGCAATGACAAACCTAGACAGCGTCTTAAAAAGCGGAGACATCACCTTGCCGACAAAGGTCCGTAAGCTATGGTTTTCCCAGTAGTGAGAGCTGGACCATAAAGAAGGCTGATCGCTGAAGAATTGATGCTTTTGAATTATGGTGCTGGAGGAGACTCTTGAGAGTCCCATGTACTGCAAGAAGATCAAACCTATCCATTCTGAAGGAAATCAGCCCTGAGTGCTCACTGGAAGGACAGATCGTGAAGCTGAGGCTCCAATACTTTGGCCACCTCATGAGAAGAGAAGATTCCCTGGAAAAGACCCTGATGCTGGGAAAGATGGAGGGCACAAGGAGAAGGGTGTGACAGAGGACGAGATGGTTGGATAGTGTTCTCGAAGCTACAAACATGAGCTGGACCAAACTGCGGGAGGCAGTGGAAGACAGGAGTGCCTGGCGTGCTCTGGTCCAGGGGGTCACGAAGAGTCGGACACGACTAAACGACTAAACAAGAACAACATCCAGTTTATTTTTTCCTTTGATTTTTTTTTGGGGGGGGGCCCAAGAGAGTGGGGCCCTAAGCTATAGCTTGTTTATGAAATCCGACACTCGCTGAGGGCAGCATGCAGGCTGAAACATCTGTCTTAAAGCAAAGTTATGGATCAGGCAATGATAAATGACCTCTACAAAACCATCACATTGATTCCCCGCAAAACATCCTTCTGTGCATTATCTCCTTTATCTTCCTCTCTCTTCTCTCTTGTAGGTTCAAACGCTGGCAGACCGGGGTGGAGGTAAAATATGCCACCTTCAAGGACTACCGGTTCTGTTACTTCTGCCGTGGGAAGCCTGGACCCCAACCAGTCATGCTGGTGCTTCATGGGTTCTCCGTCAGCAAAGACATGTGGTTAGGCACAGTTGAAGTATGTTCCCATTTTGCTGTTCAGGGCCTGGGACCTCCTCCTCCTCCTCCTCCTCCTCCTCTTCCTCTTCCTCCTCCTTTTATTTATACCCTGCCCACGTGGCTGGTTTAACCCAGCCATTCTCTTTACCAAAAAAATGGTAAAACATTAGATATTAAAATTTTCCCGATACAGGGCTGCCTTCAGATGTCTTCTAAAAGTCAGATAGTTGTCTATTTCCTTGATATCTGATGGGAGGACGTTCCACAGGGCAGGTGCCATCACCAAGAAGGCCCTCTGCCTGGTTCCCTGTAACCTCACTTCTTGCAGTGAGGGAGCCGCCAGAAGGCCCTCGGAGCTGGATTTCAGTGTCCGGGCCAAACGATGGGGGTGGAGATGCTCCTTCAGGTACACTGGGCCGAGGCTGTTTAGTGCTTTAAAGGTCAGCACCAACACTTTGAATTGTGCTCGGAAACGTACTAGGAGCCAATGTAGGTCTTTCAGGACCGGTGTTATGTGGTCTCTGCAGCCACTCCCAGTCACCAGTTTAGCTTCTGCAGATCAGGGCTTCAGGATCCTGCCCCACTAAAAGAGGCCACAATGCTACCCTTCAAATTAAGGGTCAATAGCCTAGGTAAAGAGAGAGGACAGTGCAGAAGTGATTTCCAGTATATGGTGAGAGAAATGCTCAGAACCAGCCCTTACACAAGAACCTGTGTGGTTCTCTTCCTTGCTGTCTGCAAACCTGTGAAAGCTCTCTCTCATGAGCAGTTTTCAAGACAAAGGCTCCCCGGGTGTTTTCTTGTTTTAAATTCTCACTTATCAAGGCAAATTGCTTCGATTGCTTAGTTTCTTTCCTGGTTCCATCTTTCCACAGCTCTTTCCCAAGGATCTCCACTTCATCTGCCTTGACATGCCTGGCCATGGCGAAAGCACTCACTTGCAGGGTGAGGAGAGCTACACAGCAGCTGCTCAGGTGGAAAGGGTACACCAGGTAAGTCTTTGCCCTTAGCTAGCTGTCCACAGGTGCACAGCCCTTGAAGGCTGGCAAGTGAGAGGTTCTGGTAAAAATGCCTGCCTTCTTTTTATTTGCTGGAAGGGAAACCTGTTTCTGCATCACTGTAGCGTCAAAATTAAGATTACTGCTGCCGAATTAACTTTCATCTGTTGGTGAAACCACTTACATGCACTATTCATTGCAGCTTTGCCAGTTTAGCTCACCAGTTGGTTGATTCCCCCCCCCCCAAGAGAAACCAGTAGGGCGCGATCTGGCTCTGGGCCCTGGTGGTCTACCTGAACCAGGGATCAGCAAAGTTTTTGAGGTTTGGCCCATTTCACAGTCTCGCAGACGCCACAGTGGGCTGGAGGGTGTGAGTGCGCGCGCGCACACACACACATGCATGCGCAAACGCTATTTCCAGTGCTCCTTCTGGTGCTAAGGAGGCGTGCGGCTTCCCATAGGCTGCAGGAGCTTCCTGCAGCCAATGGGAAGGTGGTCAGCATCACGGAAGGCGGTCCCCGCTCTGCGCCTGGGATATCTGGAGATCAAGCAGAATTGTGATTGTGCAGCAGGCCTTTGAGTGCCACCACTTCCGCTCTCCCTTTGGCATCCTGGGAAAAGCAGTACAGTGGTACCTCGGGTTACATACGCTTCAGGTTACAGACTCCGCTAACCCAGAAATAATACCTCGGGTTAAGAACTTTACCTCAGGATGAGAACAGAAATCGTGTGGCGGCAGCAGGAGGCCCCATTAGCTAAAGTGGTGCTTCAGGTTAAGAACAGTTTCAGGTTAAGAACAGACCTCTGGAACAAATTAAGTACTTAACCAGAGGTACCACTGTAGAGGCAACAGTAGATCTCCCACGCTTTCCCAACCCATCTTATGTCACCTAGAATCTGTGACAAGAGCCCCAAGTCTTCTTGGGAGTACCTGCAAAGAGTACTGGAGAGCTGGAAGACAGCACATCTCCACCCATGTGTCTTCTTTCAGTTTGTTGAGTGCACTGGTCTGAACCAAAAGCCTTTCCACCTGGTTGGCATGTCCATGGGGGGAATGATTGCTGGCACTTATGCTGCTTGGTATTCATCTGAGGTCTGCTGCTTATCCCTCATGTGCCCCGCAGGTGAGTGTGCGCCGCTTATCCCTCCTTTGCCCAGCAAGTCTAACACTGCAAACAAGTCCCACTGAATTCAAGGTGATTTATATCTGATTAGGTAAGCCTAGGGTTGTGCCATAAGGCTGCAATCCTATACAGTGGTACCTCGGGTTACATACGCTTCAGGTTACATACGCTTCAGGTTACAGACTCCGCTAACCCAGAAATAGTACCTTAGGTTAAGAACTTTGCTTCAGGATGAGAACACAAATCGTGCTCCGGCGGTACGGCAGCAGCAGGAGGCCCCATTAGCTAAAGTGGTGCTTCAGGTTAAGAACAGTTTCAGGTTAAGAACGGACCTCCGGAACGAATTAAGTACTTAACCTGAGGTACCACTGTACACACTTGCCTAAGAGTAAGTCCTATAGAGTTCAGAGGAACTAAACATGCATAGGATTGCATTTGGGGTATTGTTTAGCTTCTTCCTTTTATGTTATTTTTGCCCTCATTGTCTCAATTGTTTTTATGAGTTTCAGTTAACAAGGCTCAAGGATGTGGGCATAGTGCTTGGATCAGCCAGGGTGACCCCTTGTGCTCTGGACCCTTGCCCATCATGGCTGATAAAAAATAGCAGGGAGAGGACAGCTGGCTGGGGCAGGGAAGTATACCTGAAGGAGTGCCTTCACCACCCCGTAAAATCATCATCATCATCTGAATTGTCCTCAGTGGGAAATGTGTGAACAATTACTCTCTCCTGTTCAGGAGCACTCTCTAGAAATTTTGTGAGAATCACCTGACCAGATTCAGACAAAATTACTCTGTAGAGACCCTTTTCATAACCTACAAAAATGCCTCTGGCATTCTTTACTCCACCTGGAGCTTCAGTCAAAACATTAGACCCCAAAACCTTAAAATGGGCTACAGAAGGTTTTCTGTGAAATAGCTTTTCAAAAGGAGAACATCCCAAACCTTTTGAAACCTTTCTCAACCAAGAGTAACAAAAACACATTAATGATTCCGCCCAATACTCATGTGGCAAATGTGAACTCAGCAATTGCGCCTTCATCCCATTTTGCAATTCTTTGTTCACTTGCACACAGACACTTTTGTTCCATGCTCCTGCAGAAACAGCAGTCTTGTGCCTTATCCCTTTCTTATCCAGGAAATCCTGAAAATCCTGTAAAGAAAAACTGGCTTTTCATCTGTGAAAAGACAATCAATGTTAGCATCATGAACAGTTTTAACCTTGTCACAAAACTCTTTAAACCTTTCTAAGGCTTCTTGTGGTTTCTGCAATATGTATATCCACACATAATGAGTGAAATAATCCACACACGCAAGATAATATCTTGCATTGCCTCTAGATGGTGCTAGAGGATCAATCACATCAGCATACACTCGCTGAAATGCTTTGGTTACTTTCGTCATCTTCTGGACGTCCTTCGTCATACCTGCAAGAGAAATCATGTTAGATTCAGATGCATTACAATTTATGCAATCACTTTGATCAAAAGTCAACAAATACAGTCCATCTTTCTCTCTGGCAGAAAGATACAGCTCTCCATCTTTGAAGATTTTGCACCTTCTCTGTCATAGGACAAAGTCAGTCCTTTCTTTGTGATCTGCGAAACACTCAGCAGATTGAACTTTAAATCAGGAACCAAATACACATTGTTAATAGTCAAGTTCAGACTTTCAAGATATACAGTTCCAAACCCGATCGCTTCAAGCTCCTGGCCATTGGCCTGTTTCACAGTGAAGCTTTGCATCTCAAATGTAGAAAACAGTTCTCTGCGTGACGTCATGTGTTGCATGCAACCTGTGTCAAGAACAAAAGCGTTCTCCGTTGAAAATTCAGCTTTTGTTGACAGCAATGCCTTTGCAGGTTTCATCTGGGACTTGGTACGAGTTTTGCCTGACGCCTCAGGCTTTGCAGAGCTCCCCTTAGCTCCTTTCTGTTGACGTGGCTTCTTACAATTCCGCTGAAGATGCCCAGTCTGTCCACAATTGAAACAATGGACAACGTTCAAAGCAACAGCCTGTTCTTCACTTGCAATAGCAGTGGGGGTGTCAGAACTCCGAGCTTCTCTCCCCCTGTCAGCAACATCCGTTGCAGCAAGAACAGGAACATCAACAGCAACAGTAGCAACAGTTCCTTCACTCCCCCTTTTGGGGTCAAAGCTCTCCTCAGCTTTCGATAAGCTTTCAGGAATTTGGCCAGTGTCATCTTGGCTCTCTCCTTCTGGGGTAGTCAACCTTCAGCTCTTGCTTCTCACTCCAGCTTCACAAGCTTTTCGGAGCTTCTGAGAGAACAAAGCCATCTCAATCTCAAGCTTCAGCTCTCACTCTCGAGCCTGTAAAATCCAAGAGTCTATTGGGTTGTTTACTGCCTTGCACCTGGCAGCTAAACGCAGGCTGTCTTGAAAGTCCTTCCAAGAGCAGTGAGATAACAGACAAAACAAACGCTATTTTTCTAGCCTCTTACAGTCCCAGCCTCACTTCCGTGTTGGCTAGTAACTTTCCACTTTCTTTTCAAGCTAACTATCTCCGAAGTAGCTGAAAAGACTGATGTCTCGTTGCTTAGCAACTGGACTTGGCTGACCGGCAATAGCAAAGCTTATCAAGTCTAAGGAATTTGAAATATGCAGGCTGTTCCTTCGTGCTGTTTTCATCCAAAAGCAGACACTTAGTGAACCGAAGATTGCTTCAATTTGTGTTCACTCTCACAGCCATAAAATCACCATACCTTGAGGGAATCTGTTGCTTGTTTTATCAGCAAAAACGCCTCCTCCAGTGCTCAGCCGTCCATTTGTAGCCTCCATCCGCACGCTACCACAACTTCCTTTATCTTCTTGCAGAGGATGAAGTACGATCCATCAACCTCTTTAGCTGCTTTCATGGATCAATGCCATCGGCTCCGTGCTACCAGATGTCGGAAATCAAGCCCATATCATGAGAAACTGGCAACTCTCCCAGGCACCCGGCTTGATCTCCTGTTGACCTCCCTGGCTGCATTCCCCAGCAAGATCCAGGCTAGGTCACAATAGGCGATCCTTCTCAGCGTGAGAAGAACACCCCCCCCCTCTTTCCAGATAGACAGAAACGTATTTACATGCCTTTATTTCTGTCTTTGCAGCGTTACAAAAAACATGACTGCTCTCTTCAAGCTCCAGCAGTTTAGTAGCAAAAACTTCCTGCACTTCCTGGACAGGAACAAACGGAAGAGCTCATATTACACTCTGAGCTAATTCCGGTGCTTCGCACTGTGAATTGACTGTCCCTCTGTTTCCCACGGACAGTCCCAACATTCCCATTATGTTTTGCTTTCAAGCTAGCAGTTTGCAGCTGCATTGCTTCTATATCGTAACAGAGGACAGCTGGCTGGGGCAGGGAAGTATACCTGAAGGAGTGCCTTCACCCCCATCATTCAGCCCGGACACTGAGGTCCAGCGCTGAGGGCCTTCTAGTAGTTCCCTCACTGTGAGAAGTGAGGTTACAGGGAACCAGGCAGAGGGCCTTCTCGGTGGTGGCACCCGCCCTGCGAAACGCCCTCCTATCAGATGTCAAGGAAATAAACAACTACCTGACTTTCAGAAGACATCTGAAGGCAGCCCTGTATGGGGAAGTTTTTAATGTTTGACATTTTATTATGTTTTTATATGTGTTGGAAGCCATGCAGAGTGGCTGGAGAAAACCAGCCAGATGGGTAGGGTATGTATGTATGTATGTATGTATGTATGTATAAATGCCTCCTTGCAAGGAGGGTGGTCCTTGCCTGCTTGAAGGAGATTGTAGGAAAACCACTCCTAAAAGAAAGCCTCCCCGAATTTGGAAAATTTGGAAAAGCCAGTTGCTAATCTCCCTTCCTTGGGCAAAGTTCTTGAGCGGGTGGTCGTGGACCAGATCCGGGATCTCAATCTCACCTTCTGGATTTGTTCACCAGCAAATTTAGCCGTGTGCTTTATCTCCCGAACCTTAGGTCTGCAGTATCGCACAGAGAACGAGGTTGCCAAGCAATTGTTGGAGCTGAGTAAGACTAAGGGCTTGGGCAAGATACCTTGCCTTCCTTCGACTGTAAAGGAGGTAGAAGAAACCGTGGCACTCTCCCTATACCACGTTCCCAAAAATGTAAACAAACAGGTAAAGAAGCAGCCGTCTGCAGTTGGTAGTTCTCTGAGCTAAATATCTCTGCAGCCCTTTCTCCCTTCCCTGAACTGTTTTGTTGTCATGATCAGAAAAGCCACAGGCTGAAATCCAAAAGGGAGAGTAAATAGGAAGGGTGACCAGGGAGCGCGTGCTGAGACTGTTGGCATTTGAGTTGAATGCCTAGCAGAAGCCAAACTGAATACAGAGTCCCTGCTGGCGGAGCATGCTTCACCCTAGATACCATCACACTTAGACTCCAGGTTTTGGAAAATAAAAAAGCTAACATTTACTGTTGGAAATACACGTTTGCTAGAATAAGGATCTTAGATGGAGATACAATAAGCCAGTGTTTCCCAACCTTGTGCCTCCAGATGTTTTTGGCCTACAACTCCCATCATCCCTGACCACTGGTCTTGCTAGCTAGGGATGATGGGAGTTGTAGGCCAAAAACATCTGGAGGCACAAGGTTGGGAAACACTGCAATAAGCTATGCTTGGATCTCCCAAGTCTGCTATCATTAAGGAGGCCTGGAGAAGGAGGAAAGGAAGGAGGAATTGAGGTCAGCAACCCTAAGATTATCAGTCTAATCTGAAGATCAGCACGTCAGGTGTAGGAAGACAAGTCTAGGAAGCTTGGAGGTTTTTCTGGCTGGGGCTGATAGATGTTGAATTCTCAACCCCTGATTTACACACTGCAAGTTCATACTAAGTGAACTATCGTTTAACTGCCTGTCATGTGTGTTAGGTTGTGGGCGAACATATCAGACGACACAGCGATTCTTCCAAAGCACCTCTTTATTTGTAAGCTGGAACAGAACTGAACTGAGGAGCTCAGTCAGCCTGCTTATATAGAGCTCCACTAGAATGCAACAGTAACCATTTTCTGTAACTAGCCAATCACTGAACATCACTTTCGATCCTTCATTTGCATAAAAACTATCCAATCACTGAACGTCACTTTTGATCCTTCATTTGCATAACTATCTACAGTATCCCCCTGCTGGCCCAGGGTGAGAACTTCAGTACATAACTGTTGTGACGTGGGGTTTGTGATTTCAGCTCTCTTGACATAATATGCTGGAGACAGTTCTCTAGTAACACTTCTTTATTAAAAGCAACAAGACTGAAACTTGAGGAGGGGAGAGCTACATTTATAGGGACAGGGAACTAGCTAGAAAGGATACATTTTGGAGGGAACAATATCAGGCAATCACAGTCCTGCCTTTTGGAGGCAACCAATAAGACAGAGGATCCAAATACAGCAGCTTAAATGAACCAATAGTAGCTGTACCCTCTGGAACCAAAAGGCAGTTACTTTACCCTAATGCAAATACAGACAATAATAATACAGATATAAAATCCTTTGACTCAATACACAACAATAACAATGTGCTTCCTGTGACTCTGACATCTCTTTGTTTTCCTTCCATAGTTCTTACAGGGATTTCTGGACTATCAGATTCCACATTACGCAATATTAAAAAAATGTAAGTGCAACAGTGACCAAAAAAAGGCTTCTAGTGAGATAACTCCAAATATGCAATTGCAGCCAGTCACAGCTCTTTGACTTGCATACCTGACTGACATACATGTTGATGTTTCTCATATTCACATCTTAAAAGTAATTTCACATAACTAAACAGCGAAGCCTCCTCAGAGACTTCTTCCCACTATTAGAGAAATACTATGTTATCTTCAGCTCTGTTGTCGTGAATGAATCACACCAGTAATGATGCCAAAATGTATAGTTTATTGGTTCAGAATAACCATCTCCACAACTCATAGCACTTGTCCATAAAGCCAGTGTGGTGTAGTGGTTAAGAGCGGTGGACCCATAATCTGGTGAACCGGGTTTGATTCCCTGCTCCTCCACATGCAGCTGCTAGGTGACCTTGGGCTAGTCACACTTGAAGTCTCGCAGCTCCACTCACCTCACAGAGTGTTTGTTGTGGGGAAGGAAGGGAAAAGGAGATTGTTAGCCACTTGGAGACTCCTTAGGGTAGTGTTAAAGCGGGATATCAAATCCAAACTCTCTCTCTCTAACTTGTTTACAAACAGAGGGCCTTCTTGGTAGTGGCGCCCACCCTGTGGAACGCCCTCCCTTCAGATGTGAAGGAAATAAGCAGCTTTCCTATCTTTAAAAGACATCTGAAGGCGGATTTGTTTAGGGAAGTTTTTAATATTTAATATTTAACACTCGATTGGGATCCGCCCAGCCAGATGGGTGGGGTATAAATAAATTATTATTATTATTATTATTATTATTATTATTATTATTATTATTATCAGTATCTTTAAGTCCTTCTCAGGATGGATTTTAATCAAATTTGAGGAAAAGCTACCCATATTCCCACTCAGCATCCCACTTACCTGCTTAGGGTGGTGGGGGCATGGCAGGAATGGAGGTCTCTCTCACACAAACCCTCACCTTTCTCTCTCCTCCCCTTTAAATTCCACCACAGCAGGAGCAAATCCAGCTTTGGTAGGGTCCTTGGGATCTGATTGGGATGCTGCCCAGGGGCTGGATCTATACTAATCTTAAAAAAAATGCTAATAATTTTTTTATATATAGCTCTCAATGCAAGCTTCCATTGCAGGCTTCCTCAACCTCGGCCCTACAAATGTTTTTGGCCTACAACTCCCATGATCCCTAGCTAGCAGGACCAGTGGTCTGGGATGATAGGAATTGTAGTCTCAAAACATCTGGAGGGCCGAGGTTGAGGAAGCGTGGTCCATTGACTGCTGTGTAGCGCCCCCCTGGTGTCACATTTTTGTAATGCGTTTATAACATTATGCGGTAACTCACAAATATAGATTAGTCCAAAGTCCCTCTTATGGGCTTGTCTCTGGAGGTAAGCCACTTAGCTGCTCCACTGAGTCTCCTCAAAATGCCCGCTGCCTCCACCTAATAAAGAGGAATGGGACTCTCCTTTTACAATACTACTCAGGTACATCCACCCTGATACATGGGGTGAGAGACATTTACCTGAGAACACACCCAGACCACAGCAAAAACAACTATGTTTAATAATAATAATAATAAAATGTTATTTATATCCTGCCCTCCTCAGCCGAAGCCGGGCTCAGAGCGGCTAACAACAGTAAAAATAACACAGTTTACATAAAATCACAATCAATTAATTGAAATACATTCTAAAATCAATTCAGAGTCAAATCAATTCAGAGTCAAATTAATGGCAACCATTGGGCTAGAGTTCTATGAGGATTGCAGAA
This sequence comes from Podarcis gaigeae, assembly GCF_964106915.1. Lineage (NCBI taxonomy): Eukaryota > Metazoa > Chordata > Lepidosauria > Squamata > Lacertidae > Podarcis > Podarcis gaigeae. The sequence goes on from NC_139679.1 coordinate 105,700,444, forward strand.
GGAGAGAGGGGGTCAGACTGTGCCCTGGCCAAAGGCCTGGTGGAACATCTCTGTCTTGCAGGTCCTGCGGAAAGATGTCAAGTCTATAAGAATATAACTTCTGGATCCAGCAGCCACTATATACAGAGTCCTTCTAGTTTCCAGACAGCAGTACCATCTCTTTTAGATATATACTGTGCTTTCATGTCTTCCTCATACTCCTCCCTGCCCCACAAGCCTCTTTATCCCCCACAGTCTGTCATTTTCCAATGGACTCTGTCTCTCTCTGCCTGTCACTCAAACTCCTCCCAACGTTCCATTCTGCTGGCCCCTACTGTCCATCATTCTTCTAGCAGCTGTCCTGCCACAGGTGGTTTTTCAGAGTTCTGGCATCAAGGACCCTGGAAATCGCTGGCTTCTCAATGTTCCCTGGCACCTTGACAGAGCCAGGTTTCTTCTGGGTACTGGTGAAAGCGAGAGGAAGTGGTTACAGTGAGCCGCCCTGCGGCTTAACATGGCATGTGAACTAGGCCAATGGATGCAGTTATTCTCTGCAGTATTTGTGGCACACCCTTTCTGAACAGCTTTTGATGTTTTAATAGACATTTTATTCATTTTATTTTGAAGTGTCAATCATAACGAGAATGAGAATAAGGCATAGCTGTCAAGCGTCCCTTATTTGGCGGGACAGTCCCTTATCCCAGCGCCATGTCCCGCTGCTGTCCCTTATTGATGATATCCCTTAAATAAGTTACTGAAGGTAATGGGGCCCTTTCTATGTCCAGCTGTCCTTTGTCAACAACAAATTGTTGCTGTTTTTTTGTGTTGAATATATGCTATATGGTAATTTATGGAACTAATAGGTATCTAAAACCATTTGCATGCAACAAAATATGTATTTTATCAAAGTAATTGTTGATCCCTTATTTTGGCTGCTGATCCCTTATTTTCGAGGCTGCTGGTCCCTTATTTTCAAATCTGTAAGTTGACAGCTATGGAATAAGGACGATGGTTCACCAGGTTGCAAAACAGGCACACACCTTAGGAAGCAAAGGGTTGTATTCGGCTAAGATATATTCAGAGCAGACCCACTGAAATCAATGAACCCGAGTTAGTCCATTTCAATGGGTCTGCTCTGAGCAGGACAAATGTAAGAGGCAACCCTAAAATGTGCAGAGAAAAATGTGATGACTGAAAGAAGTCTAATTTTGCTTTTTTTACTGGGAAAGGTTTGCTGGACTGTATCTCTGAGGAGTCCAGGTACACCCTTCATGACAACATGAGCAAGATCAAGGCTCCCACACAGATTATTTGGGGAATGCACGACAAGGTTAGTGTGTGTGTGTGTGTGTGTGTGTGCGCGCGCGCGCGCGCGCGCGTGCGCGCGTGCTCTGCTTTCTTTTGCTGTGCTAATGGCTGGGTGCAGCTTAAAAGCCAACTTTTAGTCCTAGCCAATATTTTGAATTACTCCATTGTTACTTTGAACTGTTCTGCGAACTGTTATTCTCTGCATTCAGAAAAGCAGCTAGTACATTCCATAAGCAGCTGAAAAGCAAAGTCCCCAGTCCTGGGGGAGAGAGAGGCTCTACAGGGTGTTACCCAGGTATGGTGCAGGTGCTCATTGGCACTGCTATTGACACACATTCCTTAAATGCATGGAGACCCAGCTAGGACTTCCAGAAGGAGCTAGGGCTGGAAAACAAAATGTGGGCACCAGAAATAAATTTCTTTTCATTTCCTTCAGATCACTAATCCTTCTGGAGGAGAAATTTTAGCTGCCACCATCCCCAACTCCCAACTGCATATGCTGGAGAAATGTGGACACGTCATGATGATGGACAAGCCCAAGAAATCCGCCAAGCTCCTTGTGGAATTCCACAATTCAGTCTGTGGCAAGGTGGAGGCTAAGAAGTCAATATAACCCTCACTAAGGAGTCAAGCAGATGGAGCATTCGAAGCAACTTTCTTGCTCAAATGGACACTGTGGGTGTCTGCCCTGGTCCCCCCCTTCACTTATTTGCTTTGCCATATAATATTTGGAAGCTGGGATGATTGGCCTGGCCTCCTGCAGCTTCTGACAGAACTTGGCATTTGTATGTTCAGACTGACTTCTTCCTTTGTGCAATTGTAACCTGCAGCAAGGCCAGGAGTGAGAGGGGTGATGAGGAAAAAAATAGGGTTTGTCTTTTGCTGCCCAGCTCCCTGAGGGACTGAGTCCCCTAAGTCCATGATTGGTCAGAGATGAATGGATGAAGGCAAGGATCCAAAGAAAGCAAGGGAGATCTAAACAGCTCTGTTTAGGGAAGCTTTTAATATTTGATGAATTATTGTATTTTAATATTTTGCTGGAAGCCGCCCAGAATGGCTGGGGAAACCCAGCCAGATAGGCGGGGTATAAATAATAAATTATTATTATTATTATTATTCTGTTGCAACAAAGTTCCCTCCCCTACTCTCAAGGAGGTAGGAGACACCCCCAACAAAGGTGTGCAAGTCCCTATAAAGACTTTATATGACGTCTGTATAAAGACTTTTGAAATTGCCCACCCCTTAGCCCAAGACCACTCCAAAAACACCATACATACATCAAAGAAGGAGGCATGCTTGCACGTTCCTATGAACCTTGGAAGTGAAGCCATTGGGAGTCTCATACTCACAGCAGAGTCACCCAAGGTAGTAAGGTCAAAGGGGAGGAGCTAGACAAAGAATGACCCAAGAAGACCTCAATGGCAGAACAGGCGGATGATAACAAGCGGTATGTTACAACGGCTGTGAAGGTGGATGAAGGCTGCAGCATATAAGAATCTACTGGTCGTCGTGATACTTGTGTCATCGGAATAGAGCCTTACTGTGAAGACTGTGCATTGGTCAGGGTGCACTGATCTACACACACAAAAAAAATCCATGCACAAGCGTCTTCCACAAACCCATCCCAAACACAAAAAGTCCAGCAAATGGTAACGTGAAGTCTGGAAGACCCCTAGTCATGAATCAACCCATGGGTAGTGGATACAGATGCAGTTGTTCTGACTCAAGAAAATGAGGCAGCTGAGTAGCTTGGCAGCTGTATCCATGACTGTGCAGGGCCGTTCACAACATAAAAATACAAGAGAAAAAACACAAAATACATAATGATAAAAAAGAGCAAAAGCAAAACAAACCAATAACCAATAACCAATAACTGAGAGCCAGTATGGTGTAGTGGTTAAGAGCTGTAGTCTCGTAATCTGGGGAACAGGGTTCGCGTCTCCGCTCCTCCACATGCAGCTGCTGGGTGACCTTGGGCCAGTCACACTTCAAAGAAGTCTCTCAGCCCCACTCACCTCACAGAGTGTTTGTTGTGGGGGAGGAAGGGAAAGGAGAATGTTAGCCGCTTTGAGACTCCTTAAAGGGAGTGAAAAGCGGGATATCAAATCCAAACTCTTCTTCTTCTTCTTCTTCTCCCCCCTCAACGTGTCTGGGTTTCTCTCCTAACTCCCCTAAGGCAACTTCTTCCTAAACTCCAAATAATTTCTTTTGCATTCTGTCCCACACAAGTGGCCCTCCAGCCAGAAATCATGAGGGTTGCAGTCACCTAGAAGGCTACAGGTTAACCACTCCTGCCTCTAGGCTCTTAACATAAGGATCTGATGGACAAGCCAAGCTTGACAGGTGAGTGAGGCTCTCCTCCTGTGAATCCCATGTCACGGGGGTCTCAGAGGAGCTGCTTTCACCCTGTGCTGATCGCAGGAGCTTCAAAGTGCCAACTCCAAAGTGGGAGCTCTGGTTTGTCAAGGGTGCTGCGAGGAGACTCCCTCTTCCCGCTCGCAGAACTACAATTCCCAGCATTCCCTGGGGTGAGGGGTTGATTGTTAGACGACCCTGGGAACTACAGCTCTCAGAAGGGAATAGGGCAGGCTTCCTCAACTTCAGCCATCCAGATGTTTTTGAGACTACAATTCCCATCATCCCTGACCACTGGTCCTGCTAGCTAGGGATCATGGGAGTTGTAGGCCAAAAACATCTGGAGGGCTGAGGTTGAGGAAGCCTGGAATAGGGGGGTCTCCTAACAACTCACAGCACCTTTAACAAACCACAGTTCCCAGGATTCTTTGAGGAGAAGCCATGATGGCTTGTTGTATCCTAGTGCTTTAAATGTCTACAACAGCTGAGACCTTCCCTGGATAAGCAATTGTGTCCTTCCCTTCACAATACCCAGCGACCATTCACACTCCTGATCATCTCAAATCCATTCACAGGCTTATGTCAAAGCTTGTTGGCATAGCTGCCTAGGCCCTATCTGTGACGTCTCCACCAATATTGTTCTTGTTGGATGTGCGTCTGCAAATTTAGCCTTTTGAGACCTGGATTATTTAGGATTTAAGGATTATTAGAAGAAAGAAGACTGCCGAACAATAAAAGGGGTGGTGGAGGAAATACTGCCGCAAATTGATTACTCCTACCACTGACACAATGGTCCTTAGAGTTCTCATTACATTAATGTGATTCTTATCTCGATTTGCTGGACCTTCTGTTTGGCATTTGGGTTACAGGCATTAGTTTCTTCCACACCATATTTTTGTGCCCGTAAATCTTAAGACAAGCAAAACATGATCGTCCACAAAATAGGTTAGGTCAGCCTTAACCAACCTGGTGCTGGCTGGAGGTGCTGGGAGTTGTAGTTTAAAACACCTCGAAGGCACAAGGTTGGTGAAGTCTGGGTTGGGAACTCATTGTTTACAGAGATGTGTTGGCAGACAAGCGTGTTTCTGCGTTTAGCAATATCAAAGCATGAGAAAGAATCATAGAATCGGAAGGGGCTGTGAGGGTCATCTTGTCCAACCCCCTGCAATGCAGGAATCTTCCGCCCAACATAGCTTGAACCCATAGCCCTGAGATTAAGAATCTCATGCCGTACCAACTGATGTACCCCTCAGGGCTAAGAAATCAACGGTGCAATATAATTAGATACTCTTACACCAGAGGTTTGCAAGGGCTGGGAGGGTTGGATTTGGCTTGAACTCCATAGTTCGCACATTCATGGTGTTGTAAACAAAATCTGCCCTCTTTCCCTTATGGGGTATCCAAGAGCCCATTTAGAGTCCTTACATAGGTTCCCTGTTGGTAGGAGAAAATAGCAGAGGCCAACCAGAGAATATTGAGCAGCAAAGCAGCTAGTAAGCCTGATCTTTATTGATCTGTTGCAACAGGGTGCTCCCCTCACATGCAGGAAAGGAGGAGGAATCCAGAACAATGGTGCGCAAGGCCTTATATGGACTTTTGAAATGGCCACCTTGTCTATCAAGACCACCCCCAGAAACATCATACATACATCACAGAAGGGGTGTAACCTAAGACCACCCCCCAGATCATACCTACATCACAGAAAAGGCAGCCTAAAACAGAAATTTGAATGTTGTTTTACCTGTTTGCCAGGTTATCTGATTGCCTTTCCTGATAGTCTGTCACCCATTAAAATGCTGATTACTCAATTCCCTGACCCCACCCCCTCCTTGCAGGGAAAACATTTGGTCAGTTTGGGAATCAAAACGGTTCCAGGTCGGTCTTCCTGTGCTGATCTATGTGCGTGCTTGGTTGGTACACTTATGAACATTACCCTATACCTAAGACCTCAAAAGGGACGCGGGTGGCCCTGTGGGTTAAACCACAGAGCCTAGGACTTGCTGATCAGAAGGTAGGCGGTTCTAATCCCCGTGACGGGGTGAGCTCCCATTGCTCGGTCCCAGCTCCTGCCAACCTAGCAGTTCGAAAGCACGTGAAAGTGCAAGTAGATAAATAGGTACCGCTCCGGCAGGAAGGTAAACGGCGTTTCCGTGCACTGCTCTGGTTCGCCACATGACCTGGAAGCTGTACACCGGCTCGCTCGACCAATAAAGTGAGATGAGCGCCGCAACCCCAGAGTCGGTTACGACTGGACCTAATGGTCAGGGGTCCCTTTACCTTTACCTAAGACCTCAAAATTCCTATCACAAGGATCATGGAGTCTGTCGGTGTCTGAGTGCAGACAAAAAAATCAAGATGTCTCAAGGCTGCAGAACGCCATATGCAGAACCTTCCAGCATCTCAAATGTGGAGCTCTCTTATGCGGTGAAGCACTGGACTGCAGGCTAATGAAAAACCTTCTGAGGTCACATCCACACCACAGAAGTGGTTTCAGGGTAGCGCAATGGGTTCAGCTGCACTGGGTGCTGTGCTACAGGGGGTGCCACAACAATTTGGAGCATGAGAGGTGGGGGGAGCTGAATTTTACAATCGCACAGGGAGCCGCTGAAATTTGAGAGCCCGGAGTCCATCGCTGTGCGCCACACATCAAAATCAAAGAATCCTGAGACCTGAGTTGTTCTGCAAACCACCACCCGACAAAGCTGCAAAAATCCTGGAACAATTGTTCTGGTCACCTCACCTCAAAAAGGAGTTGGAAAAAAGGTTCAGAAAAGGGCAACCATAATGTTCAAGGGGCTGGAACAACTCCCCTGTGAGGAAAAGTTGCAGCCTTTGGGGCTTTTTATTTTAGAGAAAAGGCAACTAAGAGGAGACGTGATAGAAGTTATGGAAAAAAGCAGACATGTAAAGCTAGAACTCATGGACTAAGAACAACAACAACAACAATTTATTATTTATACCCCACCCATATGACTGGGTTTCCCCAGCCACTCTGGGCAGCTTCCAAGAAAATATTAATGAAAATAATACTAATAAAGCGATAAAACATCAAACATTAAAAACTTCCCTTGCGGATAGTAATCTGGCTTGGGGTGAAGTTTTTCCTTCACAGACATCCCCCTTCATAGATGACTGTTCTGTTGTTCCATACCCTTGCTGCTTTGGAAACAGCCTTGTTACTGGAAACAGCCACAGCTCAGCAGGATACTGGCATCAGAAGTCAGTGATGAATATTGGGCAATCACAGAGGGCAATTGATGCCAAAAGGATGCATAATATTGGAGAGATTTAATTTTTTTTTAAGGCAGAGGTTGAAGAATGGTAAAGGAGACACCAGGAGGGGGCACCAATGGACAGCAGAAAGAACAGAATGAGGAAAACAAATACAGTGGTACCTTGGATCCCGAACGCCTTGCAAGTCGAACGTTTTGGCTCCTGAACGCAGCAAACCCGGAAGTGAGTGTTCTGGTTTGCAAACGTTCTTTGGAACCCGAACGTCCAACGCGGCTTCTGCGGCTTCTGATTGGCTGCAGGAACTTCCTGCAGCCAATCGGAAGCTGCGCCTTGGTTTCTGAACATTTTGGAAGTTGAACGGACTTCTGGAACGGATTCCGCTCAACTTCCGAGGTACCACTGTATGACATCACTGAAGAGAGTATCAAGAATGGAATTCTGTCTGTCTGCCACCTGCCCTTGCCCCAGGGCAGGTTACAGCATTAAAACACAATATTAAAAACAAGTAAAAACAACTTACAGCCACAACAGTAATATAAAATCCATATTAAAAAAAATCAGGTATATCGAGAAGCAGACAGAGAAAATGCCTTTAGAATGGGCTCTCGGAAGGCATTTCAATTATATCCCACCAGGCAGAGTTCATTCAAACGCAGACAGAATACTGAATAATTTAATTGCTGCTGCAGCAGCAGGCAACTAACCTGACAGAAAATTGTTAGTTGTTTATTAATTGTTGCTGTTGCATTTTTTGCTGCTGGCAGAGGAGGAGAGGGGGGTTTGGAGATTATCTGTGTCAGGTGCCAAAATAGCTCAACTGGCCTTGGATGCTAGTGAATGCCTTCACTTTAGGAGTGATGGTTCCAGTTACTGATCAGCTTCAGACAGCGAAATGTCTTAGACAGGAGAATTGCCTGCCCTCAGAGCAGGAATGGGCTAATATGTCAATTTATGTTTCTCGTTTTCCCATCTTGAGTTTGGTTCTCCACACCTCCACAACAGTTTGCCCAAATGTCCTGTCACGGTTTCCCACAACGGGAAAACAAATTGTTAAAACAAGAAGACAATTAAAACAAGTCAGTCTGTAGGAAGCTGCCTTAAACCACTGGCCACAGAACTGCATCCTCCATGATACCTGAATGCAGCTGGCTAACTTAGGGGGCAGAGGGCTACTGGTTTAGGGAACCAGTTGCTGCTGCCCTCTCTCAAAATGTCTGCCAACTGAGGCGGCCGACTGACAGGGTTATTGTGAAGATAAAACTGGGGCACTAAGAACTAGCTCTCTGAAGAAAGGGCGAGATTAAGAATGCCATAAACGCAACAAGAGTAATGTCTTGGATGCATGTTTGCTTTATCATCAGCGGAGCTTTATCATCTACAAATTACCAAGATGTGTATCTGGGCCCATGATCTTATCTACTCCCCTCCCTAGATGAGTAATCGTGACAGAAGGAATCAGACCTCCACATGTAACTTGCCTTTGGCAAGTAACTCTGCCTCAGCCTACACAAGCGCACAGGAAATTGGTGTGCTTAAAATGGGCAGCAGCTGCATAAGAGCATAAGAAGATCAAGCCAATGGCCCATCGAGTCCAGAATCCTGTTCTCACAACGGCCACCCAGATGCCTGTGGGAAGCCGACAATTTCTGTTGTGTATTGAGTCAAAGGATTTTATATCTGTATTATTATTGTCTGTAATTGCATTAGGGTAAAGTAACTGCCTTTTGGTTCCAGAGGGTACAGCTACTATTGGTTCATTTAAGCTGTTGTATTTGGATCCTCTGTCTTATTGGTTGCCTCCAAAAGGCAGGACTGTGATTGCCTGATATTGTTCCCTCCAAAATGTATCCTTTCTAGCTAGTTCCCTGTCCCTATAAATGTAGCTCTCCCCTCTTCAAGTCTCAGTCTTGTTGCTTTTAATAAAGAAGTGTTACTAGAGAACTGTCTCCAGCATATTATGTCAAGAGAGCTGAAATCACAAACCCCACATCACAACAATTTCCACCCTCCCTTCCCCACAGGTGGCCGGGGTTTGCGGCACCGAGCGGGGCTCACCTGTGAGGGTGCCACCCACCTGCTTGGGCCAGCCTTTGACCTGCCCTCGGCCAGGGAGGACAATGGATGCCAGTCGGGGGTGGGCCTAAGGCCAAAAGAAAAAAGAATAACTCCGTTGTCCAAGCCTCTTTCGCTGTTCTTCCTTCCAGGATCACCCACCCACCTTCCCTCAAATTAATAATTTCTTGCCTCCATAATTTCATCGTAGGTCAGCAGTCTTCAAGTTAATGATTCTTTTCCTTACAGGCTAATATTTTGCGTTCCATGTCAGCGGGCGCTGCTGCGGTCGTAAGATGGTTGCTGTACAGTGATACCTCGGGTTACATACGCTTCAGGTTACAGACTCCACTAACTCAGAAATATGACCTCAGGTTAAGAACTTTGCATCAGTGGCAGATGCAGCTGATAGACTATATGCAACTGGCAGAGATGACTGGCAGAATCCGAGACCTGGGAGAAGAAAGGATTGAAGAAGATTGGAAGAAATTTAAAATTTATTTACAAAAATATTGTAACTTGATTGAATGTTAAGAAGGATGCTTGATCATAAATTATTGGCCACCACTAAATTAGATTGGAATTTGATGATAAGTGAGATTAAGGAAAAGACAAACCCTTTGGGAGAACTATTAGATTATATTTAAATGAGTGGATATAAGATTGCAAACAAGATGATAATTTGCTTGAAAAAACTTTTCCACAATGTAAGTGGGAGCAGGAGACGTGAGGAAGTCTAAACAAGTTATGAAATTTTGTTATGATATAAGCAATGTTGTTTATTACTTATGTTTTTCTTTCACAAAAAATCTTAATAAATATTTATATATAAAAAAAAGAACTTTGCATCAGGATGAGAAAGAAATTGTGCCGCAGCAGCGCAGCGACAGCAGGCCCCATTAACTAAACTGGTGCTTCAGGTTAAGAACAGTTTCAGGTTAAAAACAGACCTCCAGAACAAATTAAGTACTTAACCCGAGGTACCACTGTATTCAGAACTGGGAAGGAATTTCCTCTGCATTGGCAGGTTTCGCCTTCCCCGTAGCATTTCGTCACAACTTTTGTGGTTTTAGGCCTTGGCAAGGTATCTAACATCAAGTCGGAGTGGGGTGCATTCATGCTCCCTCCCCATGTGGCGGCGCTTGCAGGGCCCATTAAAGGGCACAAACCAGGAGTCCCTGGCCCTAGAGCGGCGGCATGTAGGTCAAACTCCTGGGACAAGGTCGGTGGAAGGGCATGCTGTGTAAGTTTGCGCTTTGCAGTCCCCTCTCACTGGACCTCATCTGCCTGCATATCCTCAGCCAGGCGGGCTGAGAGGGTTACCTGCCAAGGCCTGTGCCAAGTTTCCCACTTCTGAAGCTCAATAAAGTTGTGGCCAATTTGAACCCATACTCTGGTCTCTGGTCTCATTCTCTGGGGGAAAGGGGTAGGCACCACAGACAGGGTTTAGCGCGTGTGCCAGCAAGCAGGACCCAAGCACAAGAGTACCCTCTCCTCTTGCCTTTTCCAGCAACTGGCATTCAAAAGCAATACTGCTTCCAACCAAAGAGGCAGAAGACAGTCATTAATGGCGAGTAGACACTGCTAGCCTTACCCTCTATGAATTTGTCCACGTTGGTGGTCATCACTGCCCCTGTGGCAGTGAGTTCCACAGTTTAACTATGCACAGAAAAAGAGAGTGAGGGAGAACTATGCACGCAGCCTCTTTGAGCTCCTTGGAAAAAAGCTGGGATATAAATGCTGCAAAATAAATATGAAAAAAATAGGAGATGGTTGCTCTCCCCAGATGACGAGTTTGGGGTTTCCTGGAGTCAACCTTCTCTCTCAGCTTTGTGACAGTGGTCCTCTTTGCATGGGTTAGCCAAGCAGCCAAGGCAAGCAAATTGAGGCAAGCACAGATATTTTGGACATGACTACATGTTACTTGGGTGTGCCCCCTGGAAGCTGGTGCTGTACTATTAAAGGATAAACAAAGAAAAGGGGATGTGTGGGTTTTCTGGAGGAAAGTATCAGAGGCTGCTTCTCCCACAGCCTAAACCTAAAATATCCTTCATGAAATGGCAAGCATGGCTTTATTGCATATCCAACTTAGCCAGATGTCCACAGGGAACCAGGCACACTAGAAGCAGCCATGCAATGAGCGGTCGCTGTGAGAATTGAACCCGTAGCCTTCAGTACAGTACATTTCAAACATTTGGGCCTAATTCTTTGATGTTCTTTCCTTTTGTGGGTTTCTTATTAAGACCGATTCCCTGCAGGCTGTACTCCCTGAACCAGTTCAAAGGGCAATGGAGCTCTCTTTTTAACTGTATGTGTGCCTGGTTGTATCCAACAATAAACTTTAAAGTGAGTACAGTGGTACCTCGGGTTAAGTACTTAATTCGTTCTGGAGGTCCGTTCTTAACCTGAAACTGTTCTTAACCTGAAGCACCACTTTAGCTAATGGGGCCTCCTGCTGCCGCTGCACGATTTCTGTTCTCATCCTGAAGCAAAGTTCTTAACCTGAAGCACTATTTCTGGGTTAGCAGAGTCTATAACCTGAAGCGTATGTAACCTGAAGCGTATGTAACCCGAGGTATACCACTGTAAATGGTTTGCGTGCGTCTGAAACACAATGTGAAAAGCCGCCAGGATCTTGGGAGTTTCAAAAACAAGGAACATTTTCAACTAGCAACCATTCTCACAGGAAGAAAAGATTATAAGGTTCTATAATCGTAAAGTTATATAGGCAGAGTGATTAATAACATAAGGTTAAATTACTACCTTTGTACTATTATTAAATACGTCCATAAAGCCACATAATCCTTGCCTATTATAAGACATATTGTTTTAATTGTTCCATTCATTTTTGTGAGCCACCCTGAGGGGGCAGTATACTTTTTATAATTTATAACCTATAAGAACATAAGGAGAGCCTGCTGGACCAGGCCAATGGCCCCTCTAGCCCAGCATCCTGTTCTCACACTGACCAACCAGATCGTAGAATCATAGAATTGTAGGGTTGGAAGGGAAGGGACCCCCCAAGGTCATCTAGTCCAACCCCCTGCAACAAAAGCACCCATGACAGATGCCTGTTAGAATTCTGCGAGAAGGACCTGAGCACAAGAACTCTCTCGCCTTCTACAGTTTCCAGCAACGGGTATTCAGAAGTAAACTGCCTCTGACTGTCGAGGCAGGGCATAGCCAAGGAGAAGGCACATCTTCCATGAATTCATCTAATCCTTTAAATAATAAAAAAGCTATTCAAGTTGGTCACCACAGCCTCCTGCGGGAGGCAGGAGTTCCACAGTTTAATGATGCACCAGGTGAATTCACATCTATATAAACTATATCTATATGAACTTGCTGTTAGAATTCCTGATCTATGATTGCAGTCATCGGATTGTTGTCTATCACATGACGGTATATGTTTTGACTCCACAGAGTGGGAAGTGATGGAAACAGCATGTTTGTGTTACTGTGTTCCGTGAACTGGGACTGTTGTCCTTTGTTCTTTTTTTCTCTTTGCTATCTGATGCTAGAGAGAGAGGGAGCCATGTTGCAGTGCTCCGTGTGTGTTTATATGTAAATAAAGTAGATTAGCCAAAATGCTGAGTTGCTGAGGTCTGTCACTCAAGGTGCGCAAACTCCGCAGATCCCTAAGTGTGACGGTGTCTGTGATGTTCGGGCTGAAGAAAGCTTTTGAAGCTCCCAAACAAACGACCAGGAGGGAGAGAACATGCCAGTCGGGCATGTGTCTCTGCCAGGGTCCTACTCGAGTGTGGGCTGAACTCCTGACACTTACAACAGGGGCAGACTAGAAATGACAGAGTGTCTCCTCAACAGAGATCCAGCAGCAGGGAGGAAGGATCTGCAAATATGTAGTGAAGAGTGTCATGGGGGAGGGAGTGCTTAACCCTTTCTCCTCCTCCCAGCCACTTTCTCAGTTAAGGGAAGAGAACCAGGATCCTTCACACAAGCATTTATTCCAACGCTTATTTACATTCTCTAGGGCAGAGGTTAACAACCTTTTTTGGGTCCAGGGCTCCCTTTACCAACGACATTCTTTCTGCGGCACCCCTGTGGGGCTCATTCAGGATCCCCGTTATGTCCCCCCTTTGCCTGCAGAGCCGACAACCCCTCACCGCATTTTGAACACCCTCCCCTGTGGAGTGTTCCCTCAGCTTCCTCTCCTCTCCGCTCTCCTTGGGAGTCCTCTGGACAGCCACTGCTGCCGCCCCTTGTCCCTGAGCTGCTCTCCTTGCCCCGAAGAGAGGTGCCTCCTCACACTGCCCCACAGGGGCCTGGGAAGCAGCCCCTGGCCAGCCCCAGAGACATGGTTTGTTTGTGTGTGTGTGTGTGTGTGTGTGTGTGTGTACACAAAGGTCTGTACCACAGTCGTAGACCATCTGCTGAGCATGTAGAAGGCCCCGGTTCAACCCCGGACCTCTACAGCTTGGGCTCAGAAAGGCAGCTTCCAGTGTGGTGTAGTGGTTAAGAGTGGTAGACTCGTAATCTGGTAAACCGGGTTCGCGTCTCCGCTCCTCCACATGCAGCTGCTGGGTGACCTTGGGCTAGTCACACTTCTTTGAAGTCTCTCAGCCCCACTCACCTCACATTGTGTTTGTTGTGGGGGAGGAAGGCAAAGGAGAATGTTAGCCGCTTTGAGACTCCTTCGGATAGTGATAAAGCAGGATATCAAATCCAAACTCCTCCTCCTCCTCCTCCTCCTCCTCCTCCTCCTCCTCCTCCTCCACAGAATCCCACAACCATCACCTTAGGATTGTTCTTCCAGGATGGAACGAGGAATGAACCGAAAAGGAAAAGTGGCTGCAGAGCTACAAAACAGAAGAGCTTTTCTGGGACGGACATTGCGAGTGCATCGGGTGATACCTGACACCAGTGTGTCACACAGCGAAAAAGTGCTTGAGGCCTGGGTTGACTTGCCCTTTCGTAGACTCATGGCCATTACTGTTAATTAATTGGTTGTATTTTTATCTGCAACATCCACTTAAGAATGAAATAAGTAGTATATTACTGCCAGCCAGAGCCTCCTCACCTGTAATTGAGGCCTCTTTTCTGGCTAACACAGAGCAGGTGAAACTGTTCAGCCCTGGTTGGCCAACCTGGTCTTGCTCTCCCATACCATGCCAGCAAAGCAGCAGCCATTTGAGAGATGCTCTGAGGGCAAGTTGAGGCGAAGGAGTTTGGAGCCCTTGGTGGCCAATAAACAATGAGACGTTGTCTCTCTGTCTCCCCATCTGCACTGAGCATTTAAAGCTGTATTGTCCCACTTGTCAGTCAGCCAGTGCTTCCCCAGAAAGAACCAAGGGATTTGTGAAGGGTGCTGAGAGTTGTTAGAAGACCCTGATTCCCCCACAGTGAGCTACAGTTCTCAAAGTGGCTTCACAACCAAGCCCTCGTCACAGGACACCCTGGAAACCCCGCAGTCTGGGTGAGCCACCCTACGGACACTGCAAACCCTCCAAGTGTTCCATTTTCCAGGGACAATCCCAGATTTACAGAAGCCATCCCGGTTTCTGATTCAATTCTCAATAATAATAATGATGATGATGATGATGATAATAATAATAATAATAATAATAATAATAATAATAATAATAATAATTTATTTATACCCCGCCATCTGGCTGGGTCCCCCCAGCCACTCTGGGCAGCTTCCGACAAAACACTAAAATACAATGACCTATTAAACATTAAAAGCTTCCCTAAACAGGGCTGCCTTTAGATGCCTTCTAACATCCCGCTTTTCCTTAGGACGTCCCTGTTTTCATTGGAAGGTCTGGAGTTATGTGACATCCAAGCCAAGGAGATAAGTAACTATACAACCTTTAGAAGACATTGGATGGCAGCCCTGTAAAGGGAAGGTTTTTTAAATGTTTAATGTTTTATTATTATTCTATATATGTTGGAAGCTGCCCAGTGTGGCAAGGGCAACCCAGTCAGAGGAGTGGAGTGTTGTTGTTGTTGTTACTGTTACTATTATTATTTAGGATGCCCCATTTTCATCAGAGAAATGTTGGAGAGCATGACACTAGCATTGCTCCTGTTTGCCTGGGCCTCATTGCCACCCTGCCCTGCCACAGCCCCATGACGTCAAGCAGCAAGGATGTCTTTATGAGGAGGACAGCTCTGCCCCAGCTGCTGCTGCTGCTGCTTCTTCAATCACTTGTAGCAGAGTAAGATTGTCTTCCATAAACACGGTTTTAACAATGAGTCTGTAAGTGATTGTGGAGGCCAGTTCTGGATCCACAAGTCTTTCCACAGTGAGGACATTGGTTTCCGCCACAAAGGATGAGCCAGTCCGTCAATGTCAGTTTCTTGTTTTTCCAGTCTTCAGTTCGGTCCTCCACATTTCCATGTCAGTTTGTTAAATATGTATATATTTTTTCAAAAGCCCTCAGGATAATCCATCAGCATTTCGGTGCAAAATTATCCCAATATACACATTTCTGCCTGCAATTCTGCCCAATATACACAACTTTGCCAAGCAATTGTCCCTAACGTGATGCATTTTGATGTGTAACTTTCACCAATTTTTATGCACACTCTCCCATGACATATGCATTTTTCTTTTTGTACACCTTCCTTGGGCTAGAGAACTCATACTGCCAAATCCAGAGAAGAACAAATGTCAAAGAATGGCTCTGCTTCGGTTTGCGTATTGTTTCGCAAAGTCTGAATTAGGTAGGTTCACCTTTACATGGAGACTGAATTGATTTTCTCCCATTGCTACTGGCCATTGCTGCTTCCACAGAGCACAGAATTTGAAGGAGAGAGAGAGAGAGAGAAGGGTGGAGGGGTGCTATCCTCTTAACTTTTGGTTGGTTTTTAGAAAGTGCTACAATACAAGACTGGTGCTGGCAATGGCAGGTGACATAAGTCCTTGGTTCTCAAAAGAGAGGCGCAGAACACCTGGAAGGGAAAATGACCTTCTGAGGAGGAGTAGGATCTTTGGAGCCTCTCCACCTGGTCCCTGACCAAGATTTGGCAGCAATGACTGCCTTCAGAGAACGGGCAAGGTAGCCCTGGTGTGATGAGGCAGGAGATGAGGTTTACAAGAGGGAGAGGACTCAGCACTCCACCCCTGCCCTCAGCAGATGAGGCTCTGTGTCACAATCACCACCCGTTCAATGTTTTGGGAAAGGTTCCTTGCCCTAGGTGGAAGCACTACTGGCCCACACACTACGCACCAGAGTGCAGCCTCACGATATTGTGCAAATATCTCTCCGAGTTCTTCTGCTGCTGGTCTTGGGCAGATGAGAAAGTAAAGCAGCTTCAGAATTGGGGGGCAGAGTGTCTCCAATTTCAAAGAGAAAGGTGTAAGCGGAAGACAACTCTCCAGGCAACCACAAAAGACGATCAAGGATTGTGTATGGGTGCCTCCAGATGATCTGTATCTTGCAAGAGAGATTCAAATACAGCTGCACCTTGGAAGTCGAACGGAATCTGTTTGGGAAGGCCGTTCGACTTCCAAAACATTCGAAAACCAAAGCGCGACTTCCGATTGGCTGCAGGAAGCTTCTGCAGCCAATCAGAAGCCACAGAAGCCCCATCGGATGTTCGTCTTCCAAAAAAATAGTTCGCAAACCGAAACAGTCACTTCTAGGTTGGCGACATTTGGGAGCCAAAACGTTTGGGAACTAAGCTGTTCGAAAACCAAGGTACAATTGTATATAATAGAACTTCAGGTTTGCAAAGTTGAAGTGGATTAAGGCTCTGTGGATTAAGAAGAAGAAGAGTTTGTACTTGATATCCTGCTTTATCACTACCCTAAGGAGTCTCAAAGCGGCTAACCATCTCCTTTCCCTTCCTCCCCCACAACAAACACGCTGTGAGGTGAGTGGGGCTGAGAGACTTCAAAGAAGTGTGACTAGCTCAAGGTCACCCAGCGGCTGCATGTGGAGGAGCGGGGAGGTGAACCCGGTTCACCAGATTACGAGTCTATCGCTCTTAACCACTACACCACACTGGCTCTCGACATTAAGACTCTGTTGCCCTAGTACAGTAAATTCATTCATTCACTCATTCAAGGTTTTGCAGTTTGGAAATTGACTGCGAAATGTACAGACATATAAATCAGGACAAGTGCAGGATGAATGCTAGTTGTCTAATTACTGCCCATAAACAAACCCAAAGGCTCCATAAAAACCAGACTGGACTAAACTTAGTGTAAGAAAATCAGGGTGAAAGCTGCGGTCCACAGAGAGTTCATGTTCGACATTGTATTCTGTTATGCCTGCCTTTTTCCTTTGGCAAGCTGGGAACGCAAACAAACTCATCTCCCTACGAGAAGCTCGATTGCTGCAGCATTTGATTTGCACTAGATAATATATTAAATGTTTATCTGTGCCAACGAGATGAGTATGCTTGGCTTACCTGGATCCAAGTCTTGCTGGTTTGCTCACAGAAAAGTTTGCCAACCAAAATGGCTTAAGGCAAATGTAGAAGCTTGGTTTCAACAGGACAGGAGTTTATTTAATAGAGTTATCTCACTACTCCTCCCAGATTTAGGGCAAGCTACTTGTAGTTTTAGTAAGTAAATATGCATTTTCTTTAAAAAGTGTCTGCCAGGAGGGATGGGTGACTTGGTTTATTTCCATTTCTCTCTGTTTCTTGTCCAGTTCTTCACATTTCCAAATCCGTGCAAAGCTGCTTTGAGGGTTTCTCAACCCACCCTACAATCAAGTGGTATATACATTTTATTAAATAAATAAATATGTGCATTTAAAGAATCGTCATGAAAATTACTCAGCATTTTAGTGCAAATGTCTCCTTGTTTTGTATATAAAGCTGCTGAATATAGGCATTTGGCAAAACAATTTCCCCTAATATAATGCAATTTCCACATGCTGTTTTCACTAATATACCCATCTTTCTGCACATGCATTTGTTCGCACATTACCTGGCTGGAGAATGGCACTGCAAATTCATAGAGGCAAATTTTGAAGGATTGCCTGGGTCAGGGTAGACCCATTAAAATATTGAACCTGAACTGGTCCCGGAAGGATTTCCCCAGGGAGTCTCATCTGGCTCCTTCATTACATTTACATTTCATTACATTAGGCACCAGGCAAAAGCATTTCTCTTTGACCATTTGGCTGATTAACATTCTATTCCCTTTTAAATGTAGTTGGGGGAGGGGGCTGCTATTGGTTTGTTTGGCTTTTGTTTTACAGTGGTACCTCAGGTTACAGATGCTTCAGGTTACAGACTCCGCTAACCCAGAAATAGTACCTTGAGTTAAGAACTTTGCTTCAGGGTGAGAACAGAAATCACGCACTGGCAGCAGTGGGAGGCCCCATTAGCTAAAGTGGTACCTCAGGTTAAGAACAGTTTCAGGTTAAGAACGGACCTCCAGCACGAATTAAGTTCTTAACCCGAGGTACCACTGTATTATGCATTTTGTGTTTTTGATTTTGCATTTTTATGTTGTGAACTGCCCCATGCTCTTTGGATGAAGGGCGGTATACAAATTTAAACACCGTATTTTCCGCTCTATAAGACGCATTTTTCCCCTTCTAAAAAGTAAGGGGAAATGTGTGTGCGTCTTATGGAGCAAATTCAGGCGAGAGGCTCTGCTCTTCTCCCTCCTTGGGGAGAAGCCCCTAAGAGCCGCACACACGCTCCGCGCGCTCTTTAAAGGGAGCGCAGCTCTTGGGGGAGCCTTCATCCCACTGCCTGGGAGAGGCTGCACGCAACTATCCCAGAAGCCAGAACAGCAAGAGACTATCCCAGAAGCCAGATCCCTCTTGCTGTTCTGGCTTCTGGGATTCAGAATATTTTTTTTCTTGTTTTCCTCCTCCCAAAATTAGGTGTGTCTTGTGGTCTGGTGCGTCTTATAGAGCAAAAAATACGGTAACAACAACGCTAATAAATGTCCATTGCCTCGAATGAGTCTACTCAAGAGTAGGGCAAATATTGGCTACAACCCTCTCTGTGTTCTAATTCACATATTGTTCCAGAAAATGCCTGTTTACTTGCACCTGGACCAAGGTGTGGCAGTGCCCATCAGCTGCCCTGTCCTTAGTCTCAGTGTTGTCCTCCTCCTGACTTCTACAAGCGACGATGGAGAAGGAACCAGAATGAGTTGGCTCTGCTTGCCATTGACTCAGGCTCCACATACTGTGGAGTACTCCACATACTCCTGCCTTCCACCCCACCAGCCCCAAAGGGCACCGGCCAACACTGATTGGCCTACCTAGAAGCCCAAGATCTACCAACCAGGTCCAAGCACCAGGTTCGTTCCTCACTATCTCCAGGAATGGATGGAAGAGACTCCTGGCTGAGTGTTGACGATACTGAACTCGATGGACCCATGATCCCATTCAGCAGAAGGCAGTTTCTTGTGTAACATATTACCTATGCAGCCTACATCCAGTTCACCCCTGACCTGGAACAACAGAAGCACACATTAGCTCCACTGTATATGGGACAGCCCTTCAAATAGTTGAAGATGGCTATCTCGTTGCCTCTTAATTGTCTTTTCTCTGGGCACCTTCAGCCCTTCCCTCTAGGACTTGGCCTCCAGGTTCCTCCTTGCTATTGCTCTTTTCTCTAGGGATTCCCTGATTGGCAAGGGGGGAGAGCCACAACCTTCATTCACCTGAGTCTCCTTTGCCTCCAGAGCAGCCAGCCACCTTTAACTATCTTCGTGCAATGAGTCTGGGCACCTAATTACAGCAGGAGGCTGCCAAGTTAGAGAGGAACAAGCCCAAAGGTTCCAGAGAAGTAGCAGTCATGGGCCCTGAAGTGTTTCATCACAGAACCTCTGGTGATTTCAAGGCGGCAGTGTGTTTGTTTGTGTGTAGGGTGGGGGTTGTGATGAACCCAGCTGCAGAATGCTCCTTCGGTGTCCAGGAGGCTTTAGATGTGGGAGGAAGGACGTCCTTAAAAGACTCCTCCACCCAGCTGGAAGATGCAGATACCAACAAATGAGGCAGCAGTGAAAAGTGAGCGTGGACACCTGTGCACAACTCCCCGTCCCAGGTAAGACTCCATGGAAGAAACAGGGAATTTGAGAGTTTGCAAAGTGCTGTGTATATATGCGCAGGTAACTCAAATGTGTGCATGGAGCAACATCTAAACCAGGCATGGGCAAATTCCGGCCCTCCAGATGTTTGGGACTACAATTCCCATCATCCCTAGCTAACAGGGCCAGTGGTCAGATGATGGGAATTGTAGTCTCAAACATCTGGAGGGCCAGAGTTTGCCTATGCCTGATCTAAACAATCTATTGCACACAGCGCTTTGATCTATGCCACGCATTCCTCTTACCCTTTTGGCATTCTGCTAAACACAGAGTGGTATACATAAGGAGGAATGCTAGCGTACATAAGAAGAATTTATTACTCTTTGTCATGTTTGCCAGTCGGTGATGCTATAATTTGCCCTTTGATGGGAGTTTTATATTATATCATATATATTTTAATCAGTATTATTATTATATTATATTATATTATATTATATTATATTATATTAATGTTGTAATTTTGTGTTTTGAACCATGCTGAGATCTACAGATGACAGGCAGTATAAAAATTTAAAAAGTTTTTTTTAAAAAAAAAATCTTTACTAATATTTAAAAGATTGATAGCCTACTCTTCATTGGTACCAATACCAGGGCAGGGATACAAAATGAAACATATTATTATTATTATTAACCCATCAGCAAAACAAAAAACAAAACAAAAAAAGCAATCCTAAAAGCATCATCAAAGGCAACGAAAGAGAACAGAACAAAGAGGGCTAAAAGTCACTTGTGAAGATCAAATTAAATCGTTATAATAAACACCTTAGAAGCCTGAGTGATCAGGTGCTCAGTCCTGAAATCATAGTACTGCAGAGTTGCAAGGTAACTGAATCAACAAAAAATGTATGATGAAGAGCCAGTGTAGTGTAGGGTTAGAGCAATGGACCTAGGAGAGCCAGGGTCTAGTCTCCACTCAGCCATGTAGTTCACCGGGTGCCCATGGACCAGTCACTGCCTCTCAGCCCAGCCTACCTCACAGGGTGGTAGTGAGGATAAAAAGGGGAGCATCTTGGAGGAAAGGGGGGGGTGTTAAAACAATAATAAAAAAAACTATGCAAATTAAAATTAGTTCTCAAGCTTAACATGAGTCAACAGTGTGATGCAGCAGCAAAAGAAGTTAATGCTATACTAGGCTGCATCAACAGAAGTCTAGTGTCCAGATCAAGGGAAGCCATAGTCTTGCTCTATTCTGCCTTGGTCAAACCACACCTAGAATGCTGTGTCCAATTCTGGGCTCCACAATTTAAGAAGGATGTTGACCAGCTGGAACATGTGCAGAGGAGGGCAACCAAGATGATCAAGGGTCTGGGAACCAAGCCTTATGAGGAATGGTTGAAGGAGCTGGGTATGTTTAGCCTGGAAAGAGGAGACTGAGAGGAGATATGATAGCCAACTTCAAATATCTTAAGGGCTGTCACATGGAGGAGGGAGCATGCTTGATATCTTCTGCTCTGGAGAGTAGGACTTCAACCAATGACTTCAAGTTACAAAAAGCAGATTCTGATTAAACATTTGGGGGGAGGGGGAATCTATTCAGCTAAGCAAATGGGCAGGACCTTTGCCTTATAAAGTCAACTATTTCCTTATGGATAAACCTTCAGTAGAGTCCAACCTGCATACATATTGTTACATGCCACTCCCAATCTCCACAGCAAGGAGTTCCAGGCGCTGCCTGGACTGAGCTGGCAGTAAATCAGACTGTGAAAGCTGCAGTTAACTCTTTATTAGCAATAACACGATCTGCACAAGCTTGGTGGTGTAATGAGCACAGACTCGACCAATGGATCAGTTGCAGAGATGGAAAGTCCCTGCTTCCTCATAGCCGTTTAAGGCCCCTCCTCTCCAGGGCTTTCTCCAAGCAATCGGAGACTGTGCCTGTGTGGAGAGTGTCACTGCTCCACCCGTTTTAGCCCTCTTCTGGTTCTGGGAGGCAATGGGGAGGGGAGTTTGTTGCAGCAAAAAGGGGAGACACCCATGCCTTTTCACCAACCCGACTCACCTTTGCCTCTTGGCCTCCCTCCTCTCCTGCTTCTGCTTCTGTTTCTGGTTTTCTCTCTGGCACAGACTCTCCCAGCTCACTAAGCCCCGTTACCTCTTCAGCTTCCGACACCTCCTCCTCCCAGTCTGCTCCCTCTTCTCCCTCATCATTGTCCCACCACCATTCCCCGGGTTCTGATCCTTCTTTCCTTGGTGTTTCCCCATCTGGTTCCTCTCACCATTCCTCTGCATCCAACCGGTCCATGACAGGCACTTACCTAAGGCCTTTGTTTTCTTTTTTTGATATGAAGCACAGCAGAGACTGTGGTGTCTTTATGATCTATGGTTTATTTACACATATATACAACCTGAGCCTACGTAGGAATGGTCCACAACCAGGTTGTGGCTTCTTCCATAGCTACCATTGTTCTCAAACGTTGCTCTTCATCTCTCTCGCTCTCTCTCCAGCACGCTGCTTCCCAGCTTTGTTGCTTAACTCCTCCCTGCAAGGCCAAAACTCATGGATTTATCTCTGGAGTCAAAAGGGCCCCACCTCTTTGCTCTCTGTGGCGAGTTCCTTTGATGGATTGTTGTGCATCAAACGGCTCATTACCCCACAGGCCTCCATGGAACTTAGTCAAGAGTAAATTAGCACCCGCTTGCCTTATTCAGCCTGTAACACGTGCTAATTTCAGGGGGTTTAGACACGTCTAATATGCAGGTCAAATATACACATGGGTCTAGCTATCACCTCACACCGGGTGTGAGGAGAGACTAGCTTTCAACACCTCAAATCTTAATTAAATTCTAGCACCTATAAACCTATTTTTATTCATTCATTTATTGAATTTATATATCGCCCTATACCCGCAAATTTCAGGGTGGTTCACAGAATAAATTCAGAATATAAAACCACAAAATACTTAATCAAAATAAAAACAAGAACCCAATAACTCCCCTCTCAAAAAAACCCCACATTTTTAAAGGGCATAGGATGTCAATCAAATCAACCAAAGGCCTGGCTAAAACGGAACATTTTAAAAAAACAACAACAAACAGCGGTCAGGAATGGTGGGAGTTGTAGTTCAAGGACATCTGGGTTTCCCCCCCCCTCATCTGCTGCACCCCACACAGTCCACACTGGGGTTTGTAGTCCCCAGGATAAGCAGCCAGAATAATCATGGGAATAATTGTTTCTAATCTGCCGGAGGTTCAAATAGGTTTTACTTCTGCCTGGGAGGTGATGACGAGAGAAATAATTTCCCTTGGCTCAGGAGCTGCCCAGAACAGTTTCACTCAGAGCACTACTGCATCTTTCAAGATCTGTTTCAAGATCTTGTGGTGAGCTCTCCAGAGCTTTGGAGCCAGGTGCATCAACAACACACTCATAACACACAATTGGGTTGCAATTCACCAACACCTCCAGATGCCCTTGACTTAGTCCTAATCAGGCTTTTGGGGTGAATCACAAGGAGGACAAGCTGAAGCCGGGCAGAAGAGGGTTGATGAGAATAGAGCACAGGTAGGCAGCAATGAAAGAAGACATGGTTTTTCCATTCCCACTCTGTGTCTGTTACATGCAGCCCTGTTCCTGTTCTGCTGCAGTTCATCTTCCACCAACACGTACATGATTATCCCACTGCCCATTGTGGTGAAACTCTGTAACTTACAGAATTTATGTAATAATGAAAACTGTGTTGCTGTAACGTTACTCCATACCATTTCTTCAAATACAAGGGGAAAGCAATGCAAATGGTGGGCGGGTGGAGGAGATGCAATAGATGACATACTTTTTACCAGACTGAAAACAGCAATACCTATCATATTCACTGGATCGCTTTCTATTTCTCACATGGGACAAATAAGCAAACACATGCACTTTCTGTTTGTATTGGAATACACCAACATTCCTAAAGGTTGTTGTTGTTTAGTTGTTTAGTCGTGTCCGACTCTTCGTGACCCCATGGACCAGAGCACGCCAGGCACTCCTGTCTTCCAGTGCCTCCCGCAGTTTGGTCAAACTCATGCTGGTAGCTTCGAGAACACTGTCCAACCATCTCCTCCTCTGTCGTCCCCTTCTCCTTGTGCCCTCCATCTTTCCCAACATCAGGGTCTTTTCCAGAGAGTCTTCTCTTCTCATGAGGTGGCCAAAGTATTGGAGCCTCAGCTTCACGATCTGTCCTTCCAGTGAGCACTCAGGGCTGATTTCCTTAAGAATGGATAGGTTTGATCATCTTGCAGTCCATGGGACTCTCAAGAGTCTCCTCCAGCACCATAATTCAAAAGCATCAATTCTTTGGCGATCAGCCTTCTTTATGGTCCAGCTCTCACTTCCATACATCACTACTGGGAAAACCAGAGCTTTAACTATACAGACCTTTGTTGGCAAGGTGATGTCTCTGCTTTTTGTCATTGCTTTTCTCCCAAGAAGCAGGCGTCTTTTAATTTTGTGACTGCTGTCACCATCTGCAGTGATCATGGAGCCCAAGAAGGTAAAATCTCTCACTTTCTCCATTTCTTCCCCTTCTATTTGTCAGGAGGTGATGGGACCTGTGGCCCTCATTGACCTTCCCTGAGTGTTTTCCATGCATGGAATGTGTATTTGTACTCAATAATACCTCTGTCTTGCCTCGATGGAGTGTGTGGCAAGTGTAGAAATTTTTGGTTTTTGTATAGCTGGAATGTAGCCTACTGCACAATGAATTACACACCTGTTGCTCTGCCTACTATTTGCCTCTGAACCTGCCCACCAATGGTATCTGACCCCTCCAAGAGGCTGCCCATGAGGGAATGTAGCTGTCATAGAAAATCCTATCTCTTGAGGCACCATACAATAAGCCACACTTTTTGATGGGACAACTCATCAGGCCTTCATTGCAGAATGTACGGCTTGGGTTGGCAGATGTGGGGAGAGACACTTCTTCAAGTATTTGGGTATTAACACCTTGAACTGGGCTCAGTAGCAAATAGGCAGCCAATTCAGCTCTCTCAGGACAAGTGTTATACAGTCCCTCCTTGCCTCATCACATTCTGCCCTAGCTGGAGCTTCTGGACAGTCTTCAAGGGTAAGCCCCACTTAAGAGTACATGGTAGTCTATCTAAGCAGAGCATGGATCACACAGCTAGGCTACCCAGCTCCATTTGTATTAACTTTAGGTATCTTTTCTTCCAATTGCCTTGTTGATGAAACACACCGAGACGAAGGCCTCCCAGGCTTGTGTGTTGAGCATGCTGCTTTATGGAAGTGAGAGGTGTGCAACTTACAACCATCAGAAGCAAGGTCTCAACAGCTTCCACATACTCTGTGTCAGGAGGATCTGGGGCATCACATGGCAGGACAGCATCTCAAACAAAGATGTGTCTCCCCTAGCCCACATTCCCAGAATGTTCGCACTCCTGTCTCAGCAAAGTCTACACTGGCTTGGTCATGTCCACAGAATGGAAGATGTCAGGATCCTCAAGGACATGCTCTACAGGGAGCTGGCTTCAGGCACCAGGCTTGTTGGTGGAACACCTCCCAAGACAGACGGATGCCAACAACATGAGAGATTTGTCCCCATCACCTTCCCTGCTGAGTTCCACAAGGGGCAGCCCTGATACTATGGCGGAGGAAGCTGGCAGCCAGTGTTCTCCTCTGGACTGGTTATAAGATCTTAGTCAAGCAGGTGGGGGCTGGTTGAGGTTGATGGGACAGTGTCACATTTGATCAAATGAAGCAGCCTCTATATAAGAAATCAGCTTCTGGTATTATAGTGGTCCACTTCTAACACTAATGTTATACTGGTTGCTTTCTTTATGGATGCATTAACCACACCGCATGTCCATCACATGTGAAGATTATTTCCTCTTCTCTTCTGACATTCCTAAAAATTAACCTCAAATGTATCTTTGGAATAATATAGCATCTGGTCATAACCTGAAAACAATTTTCTTTCCAATGAATGCACAATGAATTTTTTTTACCCTACTTCAAAATATATCCCCAAATGTCTAAAGAAACAGGTCTCTCAACTAATCCTAAGATTTATTTATCTGCTCTTCTGGGAAATGAAATTCTAGCAGAACTGCAGGCATTAGGATTCACGTCCTATTAACCAACTTTATTCTTTTCTTTGATTGTCTGATTGGTTTATTATGTGCAGACCGCAAAGAACAACCTTAACTAGCAGACATGGATCTCACTGTGATCAAGACGATTTTTCACATCCCTATGACTATCCTATCAACCCTTTTCGTGCGGTACCATGCGTTGCCTTCACTAATATTCAGGACCATGATGTGGTGAGTGCATAGCTCAGGTTATATACAGCAGTGGTGGGGAATCTGTGGCCCTCCAGATGTTGTTGGACCCCAGCTCCCATCAGCCTCAGCAGGAATGTTCAAGTGTGATGAGTGTTGGGAGTCCACCAACATCTGATACATGAACTGACTTCCATCCGTGGTCAACTATGCAGTGTCCTAACCAGGAAGCAGTATCTGTTTGGTGCAAGTTCAGAAGCCAGGAAGCCAGGAGGCTAACAGCTGCAATATGACAGCGAGGGAGAATCTGTGATCCTCCGCTGTTCTCAGACTCCAGCTCCCATCAGTTCCAGCCATCATGAGCAATGGTCAGGGATGATGGGAATTATAGTCCAACAACATCCAGAGGGTCACCTGCTTACAACACCCTGTACCAGGTCTGACTCTAGTATCTAGAGCAGGTGTGGGTAAGTTTTGGCTTTCCAGCTGTTGTTAAACTACAACTCCCATCAACCCAAACAAGCATCAGAGGCAGGAAGAGAGTCCCTAAATCTGATCTTGATGGAGGGCTGGCTTAGTTGCCAAACAAATCGGCTCCCAAATGCTGCAAACCTGGGAGTAAGTGTTCTGGTTTGCGAACGTTTTTCGGAAGCCGAACATCAAATGTTACTTCTGCTTGAGTACAAGAAGCACCTGCAGCCAATAGGAAGCCATGCCTTGGTTTTTGAATGGTTTCAGGAGTCGAACAGACTTCTGGAATGGATTAAGTTCGAGAACCAAGGAACCACTGTACATTAATCTATGAGAGGAGAAGATAAAAAAGGAACAAAAACAAGGAAGTAAGAGCTTGCCAAACAACACTAGCAAAGAAGAGCCATAAACAAACAGGATGGCAATAAATGGCCCCTTTAAGGAGTCTAAGGCTATACTTTTAAAGCACATTCGAAGCACAGTCTTTCCTTCAAAGAATTCTGGGTACTGTAGTTTCTTAAAGGTTGCTGGCAATGGCAACTCTGTGGCAGGGAAACTACAGCACCCAGAATTCTTTGAGCAGAGGTATGTTTTGAGTTTGCTTTAAAGGAACAGTGTGCTCACAACATAAATCCAATGTATTTTTTTTGAACGGGAAATATTGACACACAGAGAAGTCAGGCTAGGAATTGTGTCTTTCCGTAGGCTATCAAACCATCAGTAACCTCAGGATTGCAACTCTCTGCTGTGGGAGGGTAACTGGCAGGTGTTCCTCAGGATCGTACAGGTTGTTTTCTCTGGTAGTTATGATGGCTCAATGCACTAAAACTTCAAAGGACCGCTCCCAATGGCTTCAGAAAGGAACACAGAAAGCTGCCTGCTGACTTGGATCATTTGGTCCATTTAGCTGGTAGACCAGCAGCCCTGACGGGAGATGGTAGAGTTTGAGTACAGCATGCATCCCCCCCCCCAATAATAATCCTGGAAAACTTTTGTTTGTTAAGGGTGCCAAGGACTGTTGGGAGATTTCTGTTCAGCTCACAGCTAGAATTCCCTAGGAAGAGGGACTCTGTTTGAGTCATAGTAGCCTCTTGACAACTCTCAGCACCCATAATAGATTACAGCTCCCAGGATTCTTTGGGGAAAGCCATAGCTGCTTGAAGGGACGCAGGTGGCGCTGTGGGTTAAACCACAGAGCCTAGGACTTGCCACTCAGAAGGTTGGCGGTTTGAATCCCTGCGGCGGGGTGAGCTCCCGTTGCTTAGTCCCTGCTCCTGCCAACCTAGCAGTTTGAAATCACGTCAAAGTGTAAATAGATAAATAGGTACCACTCTGATGGGAAGGTAAACGGCATTTCCATGAGCTGCTCTGGTTCGCCAGAAGCGGCTTGGTCATGCTGGCCACATGACCCGGAAGCTGTACACCGGCTCCCTCGGCCAATAAAGCGAGATGAGCGCCGCAACCCGAGAGTCGGCCACGACTGGACCTAATGGTCAGGGGTCTCTTTACCTTTACCTTTATAGCTGCTTGAAAGTGTTATCATCCTGCTTTAAATGTATAGTGCAAATGGGACCTTGGACACGCAGCTGTTATGTAATAATATCTGATTATTTATATCATAAACCAAATAGATATTAATATACAGTGGAACCTCTAGTAACGAACTTAATTAATTCCGGAGGTCCGTTCTTAACCTGAAACTGTTCTTAACCTGAGGTATCGCTTTAGCTAAAGGGGTCTCCTGCTGCCACCGTGCCGCTGGCATGTGATTTCTGTTCTCATCCTGAGGTACTATTTCTGGGTTAGCAGAGTCTGTAACCTGAGGTGTTTGTAACCCAACGTACCATTGTAATCAATTCTGATGGCTGAAGATCCTTCAGAGCCCTTGAAACAGAGAGGGTTGGCCACAATATGGGTTGGACAGCAGGCCAAAGCAAAGCTGGTGAGCAGCAGAATCTCTGCCACCCTGATGTCAACTGGAAGTGCAAAATCACTCTTGCCTCATCTTGCTTCTCTCTATACTTTTAGGTTCAAACGTCATAGAGCGGGTGTGAAAGTGGAGCACGTGGATTGTGATGGCTACCGATTCAGTTACTTCACGCGGGGGCAGCCTGGACCTCGGCCATCCAT
Source organism: Podarcis gaigeae (assembly GCF_964106915.1). NCBI lineage: Eukaryota > Metazoa > Chordata > Lepidosauria > Squamata > Lacertidae > Podarcis > Podarcis gaigeae. Next base: position 105,729,221 of record NC_139679.1, read on the forward strand.
GCTGATGCTACATGGGTTCTCTCTCGACAAAAACATATGGTTAAATACAATCCAAGTAGGTTCCCATTTTGTTATTTGGACAATGCCCGATATTTGCCCAGGGAGCTGCTTCAGACTGGACAACTGGCACTTTTGCACGTGCCACAAAAATGCTCATTCTGCACTTGTAAGGAATCAATCATTTAGCGTGGCAACAATAACACTCTGGAACTCTCTGTCCCTTGACTATATTTATTTATTAAATTTGTATCTCACCTTTCCTTCCTTCCTTCCTTCCCTTGCTATATTGTTTTGCATGCAAATCATATTTTGTTTAGGCAAGTCTACTCAGATATGTAAAGCTGACATGTATTTTAATACGTAATTTTACTTGACCATATATAGTTTAAACTGTTGCTTATTTTGATTATGGTGCTTTTTAAGGTTAGCTTGTTTTTAACTCTGGCTTTGATTGGCAACAACTTTTATATATATATTATGAAAACCACTTAGAGGCTTTTTCACGATTAAGCAGTATACAAATTCTGTTAAATAAAGGAACAAAGCAGCTCCATCCACACCCTACATGCAAAGAACTCCCATACCATGTTAACAGTCATGGCTTCCCCCCAAAGAATCCTGGGAAATGTAGTTAAGGCTCCCCTAACAGACTTAACAAATTACAGCTCCCAGGATTCTCTGGGGGAAGCCATGACAGTTTAAAGTGATATTATACTTTCAATGTATTGTGCAGCTGAGGCCTTTGTTAAACCTCTCTACAAGTAGATAAATAGGTACCGCTCCGACGGGAAGGTAAATGGCGGTTCTGTGCACTGCTCTGGTTTCGCCAGAAGCAGCTTAGTCATGCTGGCCCCATGACCCAGAAAAACTGTCTGTGGACAAACGCCGGCTCCCTTAGCCTGTAAAGCGAGATGAGCGTCGCAACCCCAGAGTCGTTCATGACTGGACTTTACAGTCAGGGGTCCTTTACCTTCTTTTTTTTTTTTTTTACTGCCTTTCTGCCCAGGCACCCAAGGTTGTTTAAAATCTTAAAATACCAAAACAAACAAAAGAAATAAAATAAAATATAGAGCAACAGAGACCTCTCAGGCTGACTGATGATGTCTCCAGAAGCTGATGGCATAAGCTCCGAGGCCTGGGCCTCCCTCACTTCTGCCTTCCCTCAGGTCACACAGGTCTTTCTTAAAACAAATAAAATCCTTCCAGTAGCACCTTTTTTTGTTTTGACTATGGCAGACCAACACGGCTACCTATCTGTAGCAGGTCTTTCTTAAGCAACCCCAGGCAAGGTGGGGAAAGCGGCTATCCTAACAGCTCTCTTGGGCTGTTGATGGTTCCAGCAAGAGCTGATGGTTCATATGCTCTCAATCTGTACACATGAGACCAGCCTGCTAAAAAAATATGCCACCTTAACCACACCACCTTTCAGCAATGAAGAGGTCCACTTATGCAGCTGGTAGAGCATGAAACACTTACACACTGGGCAAAAGATTCCTGCGGAGTGTTGGACTAGATAGCCCTTGTGGGCCCTTCCAGCTACAATTTTATGATCCTCTATGATTCTATGAGGGACGCAGGTGGTGCTGTGGGTTAAACCACAGAGCCTAGGACTTGCCGATCAGAAGGTCGAAGGTTTGAATCCCCGCAATGGGGTGAGCTCCTGTTGCTCGGTCCCTGCTCCTGCCAACCTAGCAGTTCAAAAGCACATCACAGTGCAAGTAGATAAATAGGTACCTCTCCAGCGGGAAGGTAAACGGCGTTTCCGTGCGCTGCTCTGGTTCTCCAGAAGCAGCTTAGTCATGCTGGCCACATGACCCAGAAGCTGTACGCCGGCTCCCTCGGCCAATAAAGCGAGATGAGCGCCGCAACCTCAGAGTCGGTCACGACTGGACCTAATAGTCAGGGGTCCCTTTACCTTTATGATTCTATGCTTGTTTTGATTCCTTGGTTTTGTATGAAGAACGCCGTCTTTCCACAGCTCTTTCCTCGTAACCTCCACTTGATCTGCCTTGACATGCCCGGTCATGGAGAAACCACTCGCCTGCTGGGGGAAAGCTACACAGCTGCAGCTCAGACTAAACGGATACACCAGGTAAGGCCTCCGTTTACCCAACAGAGACCCATTCTATCTTGAAAGCTGGCAGGTGAGTGGTTCCCAGAGAAGACCTTTACTGATTGGTGGAACATGGGAATCGTCATCATGGCTGACTGTGTGATCACTTCAACTGGGGCCAATGGGCTGCTTAGAAGAAACCAAGTTGGGAGTTGAACCCTGGTTTGCAGGTTGTGGCCCAACACTCTAGGAGAGGCCTGGCTAAAACAGATCACCGTATTCTCTGAGAAACACCCTGCCTGACTTAGTTGCTACAACAGGGTCACAAAACTGCCTAAATATATGTAACACGATTTCTCTTTACCTGCACTGCATAAAAATAAGTAACAATTTAATAATAATATTTTTATTATTTCAGTTTGTTGAGGCCATTGGCCTGAGCAAAAAGCCTTTTCACCTGGTTGGCATGTCTATGGGAGGAATGGTTGCCGGTGTTTACGCTGCTCAGTACCCATCTGAGATTTTCTCCTTGTCCCTCCTTTGCCCGGCAGGTGAGTACCAAAATTCTTCAGATCTCCTTCTCCAGTTGCCCTTCCAAAATGACACGGGTGATTATTCCTAGAAACTCGGAACTAAGTCATAGCATCGCAGAGTTGGAGGTGCTCCCAGGGGTCATCTAGTCCAACCTCCTGCAATGCAGGAATCTTTTGGCCAATGTGGAGCTGGAGCCCATGGTAATGGCGACCTTCTTATGGAACATTTTCCCCAGCTGGTGCCTTTGAAGTTGCTTTTACTAGTTGATCCTTTAAATTCTGCTGCCATTTTGTCTGTTGAAACTGGGGTTGTGCCATGAATTGCTTTGGTTTGTCTGGACATTCTGCATTGTCTCCCAACTCCTAGGTCTAAAGTATCCAACAGAAAACGAATTCTTCATGCGCTTAAAAGAGCTGATTCAAGCCAAGAACCCTGAGGATACTACTCTTATTCCAGTGACTGACAAGCAGAGCAAACACTTGTTCAAACTCTGCTTGCATCGCCCCAGCATTGTAAACACACAGGTGAGAGAAGCTGTTCTCCAAAGAATGCCCAATCCTCTGCAGTGATGCCTCCTAGCTATGCCAACATCCTATCCCCACTCCTCAAAGCTACTTAAGCAGGAAAGGCACAGGCTGAAATCTGAAAACTATGGAATTAGCTTCCGCAATATAGGTAGATATGGCTCCCAACTAAAAAGGATTGGATGAATTTCTGGAAGAGGATATCCACAGCTACCAGCCACAATGGCCTTTGGATGCCAGTTGCTGGAGACCACAGAAGGGGAGAGCGCTGTTGCACTGAGGTCCTGCTTGTAGGCTTCTCAAAAGATATCTGGGTGGCCACTGTGAGTAGAGGATGCTGGTCCGGATGGGTCTTTGGCAAGAGAGTGCAAGTTCCCTGTAGGTAATACAGGATGCCTTTCACCTGCAACTGGTAAATATGATAGGAGCAGGGCCCCCAAAGCCAGCAAGGCTGCCTCATCCCTATTTTGAAGTGAGGTAATGCATGTTAGCATCTAAAGACCACCAATCCATTAGACCGTGATAACCAGAGCCCAAAATTACATAACTACACCATTGATTAATGAATGTAGCAGCTAGACTGGTGACTGGGAGCGGCTGCCTAGACCACATAACACCTACATTGGCTCCCAGTACGTTTCCGAGCACAATTCAAAGTGTTGGTGCTGACCCCTAAGCCCTAAACAGCCTCAGCCCAGTATACCTGAAGGAGCATCTCCACCCCCATTGTTCAGCCTGGACACTGAGGTCCAGCGCCCAGGGGCTTCTGGCGGTTCCCTCACTGTGAGAAGTGAGGTTACAGGAAACCAGGCAGAGGGCCTTATTGATAGTGGTGCCCTCCCTGTGGAACACCCTCCCATCAGATGTCAAAGAAATAAACAACTATCTGATGTTTAGAAGACATCTGAAAGCAGCCCTGTTTAGGGAAGTTTTTAATGAGTGATACTTTAATGTATTTTTAATCTTTTGTTGGAAGCCACCCAGAGTGGCTGGGGAAACCCAGCCAGATGGGTGGGGTATAAATAAATAATTGTTATCATCATCATTATGGTCTGGCAGCAGCAAGCCAAGAATGAATGTGTAAATACCAGAATGAGCAACTACCACCACAGCTTCTCTACTCTAACAGCCATTTTGCCAATTCGCAGCTGATAATTCCTATAAACTCATAAAAGTGGAACAGTTCTGAGGTGAATTCACTTCCGTTAGCCTCATTTTCATAGCAATGCTTTATTAATTTCTTCGCACGCTGAAAAAAAAAAAAGGCAACAGATTGCGCTTCACATATTGATATGCCTTATAATTCTTTTTAAATGTTGATATACCAAGTTTCCATCCGGTCTATGAAATACATAGCCAGAGAATCCAATGTATCACCACCACCAGCTGCCTTAAGAAAGGAACATATCGTTCCCTGACTTGAACCTCACAGCCTTCCGATGTTGTCATCTTTGACTCAGACCTTCTTGTTTTCCATGCTTAGCTGCTGAAGGCTTATCTCGATGATCGGAGACCACATAAGATGTTTTTCATAACATGTAAGTAGAGAAACCAGTTGTGGAGTCATTCTATGTTGCTTCACACTTTACATGGAGTTAAGCCAGCTGAGAATCAGGAGCGCACTCGGCAGCGGACAAGAATACCTGCATAAGTCTGTTGCATTCACACATTCCAGTTTTCTGAACAAGCAGAAAGTGGCTTGCTAAATATCCTTGAGAGGTGCTCATGCATCAGAGAAAGGGGAAGTTATGGATTCAAGCTATCACTGGAGCATAGAAAGATGTTGTATTGCGTCAGACCATTGGGTCCACCTAGTTATACTGACTGGGAGTGGCTCTCCAAGGTTTCAGACTTGGGACTCTACCAGCACTACTAAGATATGGCCATCAATGGCTACTAGCTATGATATCTGTTATGAGACATATCTCAAGTTTTGCAGTGAGGGCCCAAGTAGATGCATGAGTGAGACGTCCCTGGTTGTGGTACAGAGGGGTTGCTATTATTCACCTTTTGCACTCCTTCGAAAGGGTGGGATAGAAGTTGAACAAATAATATTTGTTTTTACTGTATTGGCCCAAATATACGCCACACTCGCCCCCCAAAAAAATTTGACTGCGAAAAGTGGCATATATTTGCGACCTTACAAAAATTGGCTTGGAGCGGGCTTGTCCCTGGATGTAGCCTGGTTTCAGCTGGGCCTGCTCCCAAGATGGCGGTGCAGCGAGGGAGTCCCCGAGAGGGAGCCAGAAGGCGGGGAGGAGGAGGAAGGAAGGGAGGAGCACAGACGAGAGAGCGAGAGAGCAAGAAGGTCTGCTAGGAGGAGGAACAGGAGATGCAGCCGGTGTGCTGGGACTGGTGCTAGCCCGAGGTGCTGCCTGGCTTTAACCCAAGGGGCATGTGAGTCCCGCCAGCGGCCGCCTCTCCCCGCCTGTCCTGTGGGGGGGGCCATGGTGGTGCTGACCCTCTGGAAGTGCTGCTGCCCCTGCCACCGGAGTGAAGGTGCTGCCTCTTTGGCCCCCCTTGGCCCCCGCTCCTCCTCAGATATTGTCATTTCCTTTCCCCCCTTTAATATTATTATTATTATTATTATTATTATTATTATTATTATTATTATTATTATTTTATTATTTTATTGTTAAAATAATTCAACATAAATACACATACAAACATACATTTCATACAACATACCTACATACCTACAACATACCTACACTCAATCCCACAGATAATTCCCATCACCATCCACCACCCCTCACCCTTTGTGTTAGACTTCCAATCTACTCAATTGCAATTTCTTTCTACTTCCATTACTTTCTTTCACACACCTTTAACCTAATTTCATATTTCTTTTTCTATTACACATTATTATCCATCTTATTTAGTATTCCAATATTTGAAACGAAACTTGTTTATTCTAATAGGAGTTTTGATTTTTCGATATAGTTTTGCAAGTATCTTTTAAACACCTTCCAGTCCCTGTCTGCCTTCTCTTTTGAGATCCTTCCAATTTCTCCCATTGTTTTGGATATATTGTAGTACTCCAATATATCCAATTGGAGTACCCCCCCCTTTAATTTTAAAGGTATGACTTATATTCGGGGTGCGGCTTATATTCAGGCCAATACAGTAAATGCAGCTGCATGTTTTCCCCCAAAAGGCAAAGTGAAGCTGGGGAGGGGGAGATTAATTAGGAAAACAGCTGGGAAGTCAGCTAAAGGTCCTTCCTCTGTGACACAGCCTCTGATCAAATTAACACAAGCAGGTAACGTTATTTTTAAAAGCTGCAGAAGATTGTGATTAGGGATCCCCTCGGCGTATCTAGTTCCCCCTCTGCGCATGACAGAAACAGTCCTAACTCTGCTTCCTTGTTGGTAAAGGTTTCTTAGACGTCTCCAGTTCTAAGTCCAGATACAGCCTTCACGACAATATGAGCAAGATTAAGGCACCTACACAGATCATTTGGGGACGGAGTGACAAGGTAAGTTGTGCGTGCGCATGCTTGTGTTCCTAGGGAGCGAGGCAAAAAAGTGAGCTGTTTCAGTGGCTTTTCATTTCCCGAGGTTGTTGCTGTTCTGAATGGTTCGTTTATTTAAATTTGGCACATTTATGTTCCCACCTTTCATAATGGAAATTATAGCAGCATGCATGGGCTTCCTAGACAGTCTCTCCTCCGGACACTGACCAGGCCCAGACCTGTATTTGCTTTAGCAAGGTGACTGCATCACATGCTCTCAGACCATGGCCTAGGTTAGCTCAAAACAAAGAACTTGGTTCATGGCTTTTATTAAGCTGGAAATCTAAGGCGGGAGAAACAAGTGTAGCAAATAATTCCTTTAAGGCTTCTACAAACCTAACTCACGCATACATCCTGACACCACAGCCACCAATCGTTAAAACAGATACAAATAGGCACATGCCAACCAACAAACTACCATGTCAGTCCAATCAATATTTGTTTATAATCTGAAATTTAAGGCACCACAATTCCAACACCTGCCCTGTCCTAAGAGAACAGGTAATATGTATGCCCTGGGGAACATAAATTCCCACTGAAGGGGTGACATACTAAATCACACTGGAGTTCAAATTTAGGAAAGTGAATACAAAATGGGATGAAGTTCTCAGAGTAAGGTGAATAATATTACAATAACTGTGCAATGAGCATTTTTTTAATGATTCTGTATTTTCTTTGTTGCATTGTGAATTTTACTATTATATGAAAGTCAATCTGAGATGCTTGTGCAAATAAGCTTAATCAGTTGGTCAGTAGAGCGACTCTACAAGCAGAATTGGGATTCAGCTTGTCACTAAGTACCACTTAGCAGTTGCAAAGTTACTGTGCAAGGCGAAACCTCTCTGAATGGAGCAGGACTTCCTCTCTCCCTCCGATGTCCACCGCCCCACAAATTTGATCTTGGTTATTCCCCCAACCCTTTTAGAGCAAATTAGGGGGCAGGGGTGCACAGGAGGATGAGAGGGAGGGGAGATTGGTTGGATTCAGTTGTGACTGACTACTGATGATGGTGATGATGGTAATAGTCAATATAGATTTATACCACAACTCACCAAAGGTTAGGGATGCTATCAATAGTCACAGGTGAGAGATTTCCTCCCAGTGCCATGCAGACACCGGGGGGGGGGGGGGGAATATATACTCATTCTTTGTTGTTCAGGTCTTCGATTCGTCCGGCGCAGAAGTTTTGGCAACAGCAATTCCCATCTCCCAAGTGCATATGCTGGATAAATGTGGACACTTCATAGCATTCGAGAGACCCAAGAAATCTGCAAAGCTCATCCTAGAATTCTACAATTCAGTTTGTGACAAAGCAGAGACGAAGAAGGTGGCATAAACCTCACTGAGTCCGGCAGCTGGAGTATTTAAAGGGACTTCCTACTCTGGAAAGAAAAAACACGGGGCATAACATTGTGGGTGTCTGTGCTGGCTTCCCCCATTTGTTACAAGACGGTTATTTATTTATTTCTAAAGTTGGTTCTGTCCCACCTTTCAGGCCTGGACTGACCTTAAGGATTCTGGAATGTTCAAGTTGACTTCTTTCCTTCGGCATATTGGAACCCGGAATTAAATTGCATGATTTGCAGCACAGTCCTATGCACCTCTATTTAGACGTTAGTCTCATTGCGTTCAATGGGGTTCACTCCCAGAGAAACGGTACAGCAGAGGTGGGGAACCTGGGGGTGTTTGTTGTTGTTGGACTCCAAATCCCACCAGCCCCAGTCATTGCCAATGGTCAGGGGTGGAGGAGCTGGGGCCCAGTATCATCTAGGGAGGGCCCACGTTCCCCATGCTAGTGCCACAGCCTTCAATTATAAAACCAAACTGCGAGCCTTTATGGAATCATATTGTGTAATTTTTACTTGATGCCTGTCACTTCCCCTCTGCCTTATTTCAAAAATAGGGTGCACTTCAGAAACGGACAGATCTGTCAAATGCACCTTGCTATCTCAACAGACAGCATATACATTTTAAAGACAAACTTTAGGCTGCTTCCAAGATGGTGGTGCCATAAAGACAGGCCCCTTTTTACACAGTCAATATTCCATCTGCCACCAAATCCTTATTCAGACACTTCTCACAATACGTTGCAAAAACAGAAACGCTGCCATTTTTCTCCATCCCTTCAATAAAGCTCTAGCCACACCTCCTCCCTTGTCCGATCTCAGTCTTTTCACCTCTTAACCAAACTGAGCATCCATTGAGAATTCATCTCTCCATACTGGGAAGTCTGTGATGCCCCTCTGCAAATTTTACAAAGTCCCGTGCCCTTCCACATCCAGCACAACTGCCTGGTCTTTCCTGTTAAAAGCAATCCAAGCTTCACAAACTGGGCTCACTCCTCTCTGCCTTATATTCACCATTATCTCTCTGCTTCCTATATTCGCTGGCATTTCCACCACCATCAAGTTGCTCAGAAACTGCAAAGGATCTGCTCGGTTTTGGTGCCATTTCTGGAATACTCCCCTTGGATCACCTGCATAGTTCTCTACTTCTTTTCCTTCAATTCCTTCCCCCAAAGTGCACGTTTTACATACAGCATATTGCTTAGCCTCTTAAGTCCACATCTCCAAGGGAAAAATGAAGCTCTGCAGAACAGACCTATGAATGCCAATCAAAAGAAAGTCCAGCTGTTTTCCAATGGTGCTTAGTCCAAAATTAGTCTTTAAAGGATTAAAACTTGCCCATTTAACCATGTTTGTTCATATCCCTAGGTGCCCTTGTCTTTTCATCATTCCTCCAGTGTTGACATTTATATTGTAAGCTCACTGGGGTAGGGACCTGGATTTTTTCCTTTCCTTATTCCTCTTTGTAAAGCATCATGTAGCACAGTTTCCAGTAATCCTGTGCCCCTCAGAAGTTTTGGACTACAACTTCTATCAACCTCAACCAGCCTATGCACTACTAGACAGTAGGAATTGTACATGAGGGTGTCACATGACTCAGAATTGCTTCTCTCACTAGAAAGTGATGAAGGTGATTGTTGATCCATGGGTAGCACCAGCAAAGAGAGACAGGCATTAGGACTTGAGGTTCTAATCGTCCAAATCATGTTTTCCTCCTGTTATTTGGGAAAGTTGGTTAATGGGCAAGAGATCTATGCCCTCCACACTCTTTAGACTTAGCAGAAAGAATAGTCTAGAAAGCAGGACATCATCAAAAGAAAATCCTCATTTAAAAAGTCGTGAAAGGGACAGTCTTCACCAGCTCTGAAGGACATAGCATGTGTTTCTGTCATGCCGTTTAGGAACATGCAAGCGGCAAGGTTATTCTTCCATGGTATACTTCCACAGGGCTTCAAGGAACTTGGCAAAGTAGAGCTTTCTTGTACAAACATAATGGTGATTATCCTGTCAATTATGGTTCAACTTTAATAAACCAAACTGAGCATGACTAGCTGACATTATTAAGGAATGCTTCCCCAGGAAAATGTGCACACAGTCCTTCAACTCGAGAGCTTACCTTTACTTCCCAAAGCTGAAGTTGACAACAGCATTAAAGCTATTCTCCAACTGTACTGAACACTCCAACATGAAACAATCCCCATGTTTAAAAATGAATAGGAAAAACAGAAACACGGAGGCATGACAGAGGCTTACAAACACTTTGCAGATAAGACACACTTTTCTCCCATCCTTATAAATTTTGAAGCTTTGGCTTGTAAAATGTTTGATTGGCATTAGGCTCAGGACAGCTGTGAACTTCACATAAAACAACTGATGGAACTCACAGCCACAAGCTACTAACAGGTAGCTTTTTTAAATTGTCATACAAATTCATGGAGTATTAAGTCCATCAATAGCTTATCAGTAACTGTAAGGTATGATAACTAAATCTATGGACCTATTAGGATAACCAAGGGATGGTTTATTACCCCTCATGTCATGTTTTAAAGCTGGGCACTGTTAGGGGGAAAACATACCTAGTACAAGAAGGGCGTCTTTTTCTGACTGAGGCATCAAAAACAGGCTCAAATAGAGACACTGGCTTTATAAGCCATTATAACCAGTACTGTGGGACGCAGGTGGCGCTGTAGGTTAAAGCCTCAGCGCCTAGGGCTTGCCGATTGAAAGGTCGGCGGTTCGAATCCCTGTGGTGGTGTGCGCTCCCGCTGCTCGGTCCCAGCGCCTGCCAACCTAGCAGTTCGAAAGCACCTCCGGGTGCAAGTAGATAAATAGGGACCACTTACCAGCGGGAAGGTAAACGGCGTTTCCGTGTGCGGCTCTGGCTCGCCAGAGCAGCGATGTCACGCTGGCCACGTGACCCGGAAGTGTCTCCGGACAGCGCTGGCCCCTGGCCTCTTGAGTGAGATGGGCGCACAACCCCAGAGTCTGGCAAGACTGGCCCGTACGGGCAGGGGTACCTTTACCTTTATAACCAGTACTGTACATCTGCTGCAATTTGATGAGTAAAGAGCTCCATTTCCGAAGGATCTGAGTTTTCATTTTAAAGAAGTTCCTAGAATTATATGAGTGGAAGCTAAAGATTTCCTGTTGGCAAGGTCATGCCTCAACTACAATTCTGCAAAATGAGAACATGCTAATTTGCTTAGTTTGCATAATTTATACAAGTCTCAGAAATGGGTTCATTTCTGGGGGAATTTGCTGTAGAACTACCCCCCCCCAAAAAAGTCAGTACACACAGAGACACGAATATAACATACTCTAGCAGCAAGTTCTACTCTATTGCAGCTTTCTACTGGCAAGCAACAGAACACTCAGCCCTGCTCAGACAGACTAAAATAGGCTACATTACTTTCAGTGCCCTTTCTCTTACATGTTCCTCGAAATCTATGAAACAAAGCTTGCTACTTTTTGCCACTATATAACTGAATCATTGGTGCTCCTAGGTCCTAAAATTTGCTTTGTATTGAAATGATGTTTTAAAGTGAACTGCAAACGCAACTCAAGTGGCAAACAAGAACTCGAACAAATTAAGATAAAACTTGCATTAATTTAATGAGAACCATACAGATCATCCTTCCCGGTGGCAAGGGGCTGTTTCCTTTTCATGCAGATCTATTCTCCGTAACAATAATCCTTAAAGCCTTCATAAGCTCAGCTTCAGATATCATAAACAGCTCAAAGAATAGCACTATAAAAACAGCAGTGCCAGCAGGCATTGGACCAAGAGTCAGGTTGGAAGTGGAGCACTCAAGACAGCCATGGGTTGTGGGGCTTCCAGTGACCCAGGTGAGTTGGTGCGGCTTGGCAGCAAGAGCTTAAAGGGTTTGTAACAGAGCAGCCAAGAAATGATGTATGGTACCACAACCATGGACATGGGTGGCGCTGTGGTCTAAACCACAGAGCCTAGGGCCAGTGGCATAGCGTGGGAGGTGCAGGGGGGGCCGCCCACACCGGGCGCAACATCTGGGGGTTAGGGTTCGCAAATCCATGGGTTAGGGGGTGCAAATTACTTTCCTTGCCCCGGGTGCTGACAACCCACGCTACGCCACTGCCTAGGGCTTGCCGATTAGAAGGGTGGAGGTTCGAATCCCCGCAACGGCGTGAGCTCCCGTTGCTCAGTCCCAGCTCCTGCCAACCTAGCAGTTCAAAAGCACGTCAAAGTGCAAGTAGATAAATAGGTACCGCTCTGGCAGGAAGGTAAATGGTGTTTCCGTGCGCTGCTCTGGTTCACCAGAAGCGACTTAGTCATGCTGGCCACATGACCTGGAAGCTGTACGCCGGCTCCCTTGGCCAGTAAAGCGAGATGAACGCTGCAACCCCCGAGTTGTCCACAACTGGACTTAATGGTACCTTACCACAACCTTGCTGAATAATTTTTGCTAAGGGCTACTGAGGAGAGTAGTGGTTTCTCAAGAAAGCAGGGGAGAGTTGCACAAAAACTGCTTCGTATGGGCAGCACTTCTTATCACGCATAAGGGTGTGATGAATCAATCCTTGGACTTTGGGTGGAAGCGGGGAATAAGACAATTAATTGGTCCTGTTTCGCCTTAACTGTGGGAGCCAAGGTAATCTAATGAGCTGCCCTGATCCACTTTGCTTGATCTAGTGTGGGGGTAGCAGCTTCAATTTTTTCCCCTTTTCTTTTAAAGCTTCTCACAGTAAGTTAACACTGAGGAGTGCACGTTCAACAACACAATGCTTATTTGCCTTACGCAGGCGGAGCAAATTGTGTTCAATCAAAATTCCTGCACTTCCAAGCGGCAACATTATCAGTAAGAGGGAAATGAAGCAAGGAAAATAAACGGTCTGCTGTTAATGCTGCACACTTTTTGTTTTATGACACATTACAGTGGTACCTTGGTTTAAGAACAGCTTAGTTTATGAACAACTTGGATTAAGAACGCTGCAAACCCGGAAGTAGGTGTTTTGGTTTGTGAACTTTGCCTTGGAATAAGAACATGTTCCGCTTCCTGTTGAGTGTGTTCCATTTGTAAATCGAGTCCCCTGCTGCTATGGAAAAGCAAGCCTTGGTTTAAGAATGCTTTGGTTTAAGAACGGACTTCTGGAACGGATTAAGTTTGTAAACCAAGGTACCACTGTACTAGGTAGTGTAGGAGAGTGACAGTCCTGCCCATCTTATTCTGTTATTGAAAGACACTACATCTCTTTTTGTCAAACCAAGTAAGATTCCAGGGCTGGATTGAAAGACTGTGTATCGATTTTGCATGCAAAGCTCCCTATTTCTAAAACTGGATTCTAGTTGAGTCTTAGGGTGTATGGGAGAAATGTGGTCAAATGTAGTTTGCAGAATCAACATGGGAGCCCAAGAGTTGAGTTTTAGCCAAGTGAAAGACAAACACTGACGATGACAGAAATCAAGGAGAAAAGCAGCAATTTCAAGCAAATTATGCCCCATCTCTAATTGTGAATTTGGGTCCTAGAGTAGCTAAACAAGTGGAACGGCTGGGATGCAAAATCTTTAAGTAAAACCAGGCTGTGTTTTAGGTTTCTACAATCACCTCCGTTCATATTGCATAACATTTATTTTCCAGGGCCACCAGAATGTGAAGAGAGGTAAGATATAAAAGTAGCGAAAATTGTTACCCACTTGGTAAAACGATGAATGAGAGTTAATTGAGACTTAATTCAATCAACACAAATCTGTTCATTTAATGTAAGAAAAATAAAGTTCTAAGAATGCATTTATCAAATCAAGGACCGTAGAATCACAGAATCTGTAGAGATGAAAGGTACCCTGAAGGTCATCTGATACAACTCCCTGCAATGCAGGAATCTCAAGAAAGCATCCATGACAGATGGCTACAACTTCTTCCTTTCCCAGTCTTAACCAGAATTTGGCATTCTCACCTTAACAAGGATTTGAAAGAGATTAACTCTGGTTAAGAGGGAACCTGGTTTGCATTAGTTGGTGCAGATGTAACGTTAAACCAGTTAAAGAGAGCAGGGAAAATTTGCTCCAGAAAATGGAAGAGGAGGAGGGACACCACGGACCAACGTATTTCTTAACTATAGTTAATAAAAATGCTGTAATGTAAGGGTTATAGCATTCTGCCCAAATTTCTTCAAGGTGAAGGAATGGCAACAGGATCCTGGGATATCACCCAGAAAGCCCTTAAAAACACATGAATAAATTACACACGAACAATCACACAATCACGTGTACAGAGCCATGTTCACACATCAAATTAACCATGGTTTATCGTGATTTCCACCAGAAGCATTGAACTTTAGATTCCTGCACTCCTCCTTCCACCTCCCTTTGTGTCTGGGAAGAAGCACACAGGAGCTTTTAGTTTCACTTTGAGTAAACCATGACTTCCTGTTCCAGCTGAATCTGGAATTGTAGATCAATGCTACTTTGATCGATTTCAAAACAAGCCAACTCCAAACCATGGGTCATGAAGCTGGTTTGTTTAAACCAACCAGAGTTAGCATTAACTCATGATCCCCAGTTTGGACAAAATGGGAAGTTGTGTTTTACCGAAAGTGAAAGCATCTACAGTCCTTGTTCCAGTCACAGAAGAAAGAGGAGCAGGGAGCAGCCCAAGGGTTACTAGGGTTGGACACATCACAATAAACCTTATCATGATATGCAAACTAGGTCACTGTACAAACAACTCTAAAATGTCAGGTGTCACACTTTCACAATTAAATGAGCTTAGAATGACACTCCCATTTAGTGCCAAGTACTATAATTATAAACAAATCATTTCTCTTTCATCTACTCTTTTGATCAATGACACATTTAATCCAGTAAAAGCCTTTTAATCAAGAAAGCAATCTAACCAATTAGATAACCAATCACTGCAGCTTTCTGCAAAATGCCACTTGAACATTCATATATGGTGCAAAGGCTTTTGAACTAGTGTTTAAATATGATTGATGAACTCATTTAATGCAATATGCCGCCAACAGAAGCAAGCACTCATTAAAATGTTGTTTTTCTTTTGGTTCAGGGCAGAAAGTGAAGGCAGGTAAGTTGTGTTGCAACACACACACACACACACACACACACACACACACACAATGTAAAGTGTCCTTACTCGTGTTAATAGGAACGCAAAGCCACGGGATGGTTAGAATTTGTTTAAAATTATTATTATTTATTAAATTTGTTAGATGCTTCATCTTGCCCAAGGCAACCCAAAGAGACACACAACTAGTACTAAATTAAAATGTGGCCTTTAAAAAGGTTATCAAAAGAAAATTATTCCAAGTGAATAAGCAAGCAGTAATGGGTAATGCTGGTGTCACAGCTTCACAACATAGTAGCTAAGTTATGAACTACAAACCCAGGTGTCCTCAGTTCAAATATTGCTTCCCCTAGGAGCTCACAGATCTACCTCCTGGGAAGTCACTCTTAGGCTCAGTGTAATGGGGCTTTCCCCCTCTACCTCCCATGCCACTCCCACTGGTATGCAGAGGAAGGAAAGGGTGGGCTGTTAATGGGTGTAGCCAGGCTTTATTGGGGGGAGGCTTTATGGGGGAGGACAGAACCAAGTTATCTGTGATGTGATTGGTCAGCTAGTTTTTTTTATTTATTGACTTAATTTTGGGGGGCAGCTGCCCCCTTGAATATACCCATGGGGCTGTTCTAACTGGCAGCATGCTGAATTTCTCCCACAGCACTGTGGGATATAATCCACTGAAAGCAGTCAAGTACAACTTTCCTTGTTTTCCTAGAGTGGACATGCAAGGGAATGTTTGGTCCAGCCAGTCGAAACTTCCTGTTCCTCCTGGCTTGGAGCATCCTTCCTTGCATGGGACTAGTGGGTGGGCGTGACTTTTCCAGACCTGGTAAAAGGACAGGGCATGCTGCCACTCTCTCTCTTTTCCATCTTCTTTCGTCCTGCGAACTTCCTGAAATGAACTGCTGGCTGCCAACCGAGCAGTCCCTCAGGTCATCTACCTTATGGGGTAAACGTGTTTTTATACATTTGTAACTTTAAGCCTAAAGTCTGCCTTCAGGGATCACACTGTGCTCTGCCAGATCGTGAGTAAACTTTCTTTTTATTGCTTATGAATAAGACTGTGGTGTCTTTATTCTTTTAGGTTGGGATTCAAGGGGTCTTACCAGGAAAATATTAGAACACATTTCAATCTGGATAAGCCAGACTGAATTGTGTATTGTCTTAAGAAACTCACACGAGTTTGCAACTAGTTCTTTGCTGTGCGTGAGAAGGGGAATGTAAATTCTGCTAAGTAAAGGAACTTGCTAGCGCAAGTTAGGAAGGATATTAATAAACAATATATCCTCTCCTGCCACCCTGAACATTTCCACAAGCACTAGAATATATGGGTGGTATTCAATGCGAGTCCTGCTTGTTCATTTCAATGGGTCTTCTGAGTAGCACTTAGTTAAATACTGGCTTTAGGGCACAAGCAGTTTGCATGGATAGCAGAGTTTGCCCCCTCCAATATGGTTAGTTACAAAATATAACCATATCCCTACTCCTTTTCATTTTGATTTATGCTCCAATTCTTATAGACCCCACCTAATGGGGAAGTACCATATTTTTGATAATTCTGTGACTGAATCCCTGCGCTTATGCTCTACAAGAAAGAAAGAAAGAAAGAAAGAAAGAAAGAAAGAAAGAAAGAAAGGAAGGAAGGAAGGAAAGAAGGTGGGGAAAAGAAAAGAGCGAGAGTATTACAGGATAGACACACTCCACAATTTGGCTGCCATCTACAGGGCTATGGCCTCTTTGAGCTTGCTGCCCTCTGCTATTAGTAGGGATCACACATTAGTTGAAATTCATCTAATATACCTCAGGGTTCCTGTTCAAGCTAACCTCCACTATATCTCTTCCTTACTACGACAAATGAATTGTTTAGGCCGCCAACACAAAGCACTTATGTTGGACAAGGATCAAAGGCAGATATTCAAGAGGAAGTTAATAGGTTGGTATCTTTCCCCAGCCCTTGTGCTGTTCCTCTTGCCACACAGCATAACAACACATCATGTTATGTAACGTTACTTGATTCCTCCTGGCTTTCCAGCATCTAATGCAAGCATAGGAGAGGTGGTGGTGTGTGTAAGATTCATATGCAGACAGCTCTGATACAGAGGCATCAATGGAGGCCTGGAAAGACGTGAAACAGAAGCATTTTTAGGAAAATGCCCAAAATAGGACTGGAATCCACCTGATGCCGCTTTATAAACAGGGGTGAAGGAGGTCGTGTATGCCAGTCCAGCCTAATACTTTGCTTTTCTGTTTTTCTTGAGCTAAAAATAGCTTAATTCCATCAAAACCATCTGTTCTTTGATTTTATGGTGGTTGGTTTTTTTTAAGGGTACGTTACAGAGCCAATAAATGTTTCTTGTCTCTTATCAGCCTGGAAAGGAAGTCATGAGAATGGAAAAGCTGATTCCCAATTACCTGCTGCCTGGAACATTTTGCACCTTCGGTTATAGAAAAATGAAAAACGAAAAAAAATAATCCTCGGTATTTTGCTCAACGGGAAATTTGATTGGCTGACAATTGCTCCCAGAATTGATCAAGGATGGTTGTAGCAGAAATGGACTAACCCAACTGCATCCAAAAGACTTGGGGTGAAAAAGAAGAACAGCTCTGTAAAACTATAGGCTTAACTCCTGCATATCAGTCCATACCAGTGTAGCACCACAAGAAAGTCCCACAACAACCTCTGACAGGCTTCCCACAGCTATAGGACAGGTGCTGAGAACATCCATCTGCATGCTACAACTTGACGTGGGAAGAATGAGCACCAATTTCTTGCCAGATCAGAGATTGTATAATGAGCCTTTTTGCTAAAGTCGGGAATACCTCATGTTGTAACAATGCCATGTGGAAAAATGGGGAAAGTGTTAGAATATCAGATAGTGGTACCTTGGGTTACATATGCTTCAGGTTACATACACTTCAGGTTACAGACTCTGCTAAGCCAGAAATAGTACCTCAGGTTAAGAACTTTGCTTCAGGATAAGAACAGAAATCGTGCTCCGGCGGCATGGCGGCGGCAGGAGGCCCCATTAACTAAAGTGGTGCTTCAGGTTAAGAACAGTTTCAGGTTAAGAATGGACCTCCAGAACGAATTAAGAACTTAACCCGAGGTACCACTGTACAGTCACACCTCGAGTTGAATGTGCTTCAGGTTGAGCACTTTCGGGTTGCGCTCCGCGGCAACCTGGAAGTAACAGAGCGCGTTACTTCTGGGTTTCGCCACTCGCGCATGTGCAGACGCTCAAAATGACGCCACGTGCATGCGCGTAAGTGGCAAAACATGACCCGCACAGACGCACCGTTGCGTCTTACGTTCCATTCAGGATGCGAACGGGGCTCCGGAATGGATCCCGTTCGCATCCCGAGGTACCACTGTATATAATCTAATGGCCCCTTAAACCTATGTTACGGTCGTCATAATGCAATGTCTAGGTACCATTCCCTGCCCCTGTAGGATGATCGTTGTTGTTGTTTATTTCATTTCTATGCTGCTTTGCATTTTAAAGAACAAATCTCAAACTGGTTTACATAAAATATCAAATAAAACAATCCAGAATAAAACAAATTCAAGCTTCAAGGAAAATATTTCAGATCCTTCTCTGACATTCTGCTTTCCTCAGTCACCAACTGCCTTCAGGACTTATTGTAGTGGGAAGGTGGGACTGAAAATTTTTAAACAAATAAGAACAATGGTATCTTCCACTGGTTTGCAAATATTTGAACTTTTCAAGGCAAGGACTCTAGAATCAAGTGTCCAATCTGTGGCGAAATTCATACAATGGTTCAACCTCGCAGAATACTGTTACTTACCTTAAGGTGATCATGCTTGAATAAAGGAACTTCAGAGAAAGATTATGTAGGGTGAATCCAGTGAATTATAATTTATCAAGATTTCAATTCTATCACCCCAGAGGCCTGAGATAATGGTCTTTAATCCTCAAAAGGTGTTAATTAGCTTACCAATGCTAGGAAGTTTGTGTTAATGTTGCTTTGTGAATTGTGAATAATCATTTTTGTCAAAATCAAACTTTAACGTTATTATTACCACCTTTATTATTTGCATTTCTTTCTTCTCTGATGTTACTGCTAACTTTTCTTCTTCATTCTCTTGAGACAGACAGATGCCAGCCAGCCAACCAACCAGAAACACCCACACCCACCTTAGGATATTATTTCATGCAGCTGGTGGATTCTAATGCACTGAGGTTTATGCCTTTTTTATTGTGGTGTAAGACATTACCTTATGATTCATAAATCAACCTTCTATAATAGCTACAGTTCGCCCTACAAATAAATTTGTAACTAAAATAAAAATCTGCTGTTCTGTAACCTTCATTTAGTAGCCAGACACTGAACGAGTTATTCCACCTGCACACTTTAATGATTCCTCTGGCATAAAAACCCAAATGCAAATTCTGGAGAGAGAAGGTAATACGTAAAAATATGGGTCTGTGTGCTTGGGACGAACAATTGAGTTAGTAAGCCAGGTGTTCAACCTAAGTTGGGAATAGTGCAAGACTGACTTTTGAAAGCGTCTCTATGACTGTGGGGGCTAGAAAGAATAATAATAATAATAATAATAATAATAATTTTGTTTATTCCCCACCCATGCAGCTTTTCCTGTCTGGCATGCTAGCAAGGAGTCTGACATGCAAGAGCATTTGAGCACCTGTTTCTGACCTGCAATCCAAGTGATCTCAGGAGGGCTGCACCGGGTCAGACTACTGGTCCATTCAGCCCAGAAGTATGCATTCTCTCTGGCAATGACTGCCCAGTGTATATCAGACTGAAAGGTCATTCCTAGCACCTGCCACCTGAGACGTTTTAACCTGGAGATGCCAAGAATTTGACTAGGGACCTTCTCTGCATGCAAAGCATGCCTTCTTCCACTATGCAACGGCTCAAACTGAATTGTCTCTTTTAATTTGTAAGCGTGGGTAAGGATCACGTGTGCTGAAGTTTGAAAAGCAGACTAAGACACACAAGAAGGTAATCAGGAAGGCTGGACATGGCATGTCAGGTTTTATTAGTCGGAAGTGTAGTCAAACCCCAGATCAGATTGACACCAGCATCTCATATGGCGGGTGTACTCTCCCCCGCCTTGGGCAATACGATAGTGCAAGAACTGATCCCTCTGCAAATCTGCCCACACTTTTTGAAAACAAAACAAGGACAAAAAAAATGATCAAATATTAGCTGTAAAAATGAGTTAAAACAGGCCCCTCCCCAACAGATTTAAAAAACCCAAGAGAACATCCCACATACTTAATGCAACAGAACTTATAACCAGTTTGTGGAATTCTCACAGGCAAGACACATTTACAGCACTTGGAGCCTTGAGGTAGCATTTTTAAGCAAAATTGAAATTACCTTTGTGACCGGAGAAAAGCATTCATAGCACATGGTTTAAGATTTAGAGAGGCTCAGAAAATTTGTGCCACGTGCCTAAGAGATTAGGGACTGTTTTCTGCTTCCTGGGTGATCAAGGCGCAACATAGCCCTACAGCCTGTACAGGGAGAAACCACACAGAGAGAAGGCCTCTTCAAATGAATCGTGTGGCTGAGCAACTGGAACACATTGACTTCACCAGCAGTACTCACAACAAAATATAACGGGGGGGCCGGACCCAGAAAAGTTGTATTTTTGGCAAGACTAGTATACAAATACATGTCAATAACAACTGAAAAGAAAATGGCATTTAAAGGGGTTACCTTTTCTCCTCTGCAAACCTGCACTTCACATATCAACATTTCGTTTCTTACATACATTTAGTGAAATTTGTGCTGTGACATTAACAGAAGTATAACACAGGGACACTGTAAGCTCTTCCTACCAGCCTCAAAAATGACAAGCAGAAAGCTGTGTTGTTGTTTTAAAAAATGACCATATGAAGAGATATCACTCTCATTAGTCACTTTGCTGCTGAGTTCTCTTATTCAAGCTAGACATCACCAGTGATCATACGCAAACTATTCGCAGATTTCTTTCCCCCCTTGATAAAGAGCAATACCAGAAGCAGAAACAAAATGCATAAAATACGTTCAAATGTCATAAGGAGTTAATGCAGCTATGGTAAAGCAGTGATCTAAAAATGGGAGCTGAACCACTCTCGGCCAATATTGCTAGACTCCAGGGAGATTGGGGACGGAGGCATGAAGGGGAAATAGTATATGTCAACATGATTCGTCCAAGTATCGTTCACTCTAAGTATTTCACAATACATCATTTTACAAATAGCCAAATCATTACCACTCAGACATATAAAAAATGGCTCATTTGAAAAGTAATGTTGATGTCTTCAGTGCGAGGAGCAATCCACACGGCTACAAACTGGACTTGCATTTAAATCCAGCCAAAGAAAGAAGACTGTCCTCCTTGAATGTTCAGCTGGAATTCCCACACAACTTATCACAGGAACACCAGAAAATTGTGGCTCTTGATAGTGAGTCATATGACCAGTCCACCATCCATAAACACACGGCGATAAATCAGTTTTGCACAAAATGGAATGTCCAATTTTGGGATTGTGCATTTGAGCCCTTCAACTTGCCTGCTTTCAGAAAAGTATAGAAAATTATTTTCAGCAGGTAGTCTATAGATCAGTATAGCTAGTCTGGCCCTCACCCACTCTACTTCCTGTAAAGCCATTTCCCTTCCCTGTCGTTTCTTTCTAATGCAGCAGAATCCTCTACGAAACTCCAACAAAACAGAACCCCAGAACTTCAGCTTGGCCAGGTTGAGAAGGTGCCATTTTGAGTAACCTGTTAAGAACTATAAAGCAATGTTATATAGGACAAAGACAAATGCCTGCAAGGTTCCAGTGAATAAGTGCTCAGCATAAGAAGGGAAGGCCTCTACTGGCTGGAAACTGGGGGTCTAGAAGGAATTTGGCTCCCCTGAAATTTGACAAAATCTTAAGGAAACCTTGAGAATGGCTTGAATGCATACCTGCTCAACTCAGCTTACAAAGGCTCCGCAGTGACTTTTCTCAACCAATCCCCTTAATTAGATCCACAACCTAAAAGAAGTTTACACACTGAAAATCCTACAATGAAAAACAATATCTTTGGTGTAAAATCTTAAGATGAATGAAGGATATTTTTCTTTTGGGCTTTTGTAGCAAACCTGTCTCCTACAAGCAGAGAACGCACAGCTGAAATGGAGGTGTTCGGGGAAGAAACGCAGGATACAATCACCAGAGCTTGGACGTCTTTTCCATTGGCTTTCATTACATTAAAAAAAGTCCTTTTGCCTTCAAGCTAGTACAGTATCGTTCCCTGATTCAACAACATATTAAAAATTATGTCTTAAATTGCTAATGTAAAAACATAAAAATGAGACAAACTGGGAAATGGCTACTATGAGCTAATTTGTGGTTTAGATCATTGCCAAGGAGGAGGAATTATGAATGGTGGAATTATTTCAGGTTTAATTGGCTGGGCCACAATGAGTGAAATCTATCATTGCAAATCCATAATTAGTGAAAATCTCTCTCCAAAATAGTCATTTTTATAACACACTGAGAAACACTGATAATGAAATAGTCAAAGCAAAATGACTACTTACAGGTTCCAAAACTTTTTTCCCCCAGAGGGTTGGGGAAATTGCCAGAGCAGATTTTGGGGGGGAGTGCACAAGGGATAAAATGAGGGAGAAAAGAAAATCCCAAGTTCTATTGTGCAAGCAGATTTTCATTGCACAGGTGGTGAACACCACTGGATGTTGCTAATTATTTTAAGTAAGCAGTAAGATAGAAAGAAGATACTTTTTTTAAAAAAATGCTGCTGACTTGGCAAGTGTTTTGGAGAAATGTAGTTAACTGAATCTGAGCTCAAAAGATCCCTCCAGCCACAACATCAATTGTCCAGGGAGTGAGATTTTTTTCATTTTAGGTTTGTTTTTTTTAAAGAAATCATTCTCGTTTGAACTAAGTTTCCAAAAAAGGTTTAGCAAACAGACTTGGCAACTGGAAAGTGTATACCTAATTTTGTTAAAGAATGCTGTAAAATATTACAGTAGAAGGGAGCCCCTTAAGTACATAAATATTAAGTTACAAAAAAAAACAACCAAAAATCCAACCCTCCTTAAAAAAAGAGCATTAAAACTGATTCTGCGCAGGGCAGTGCCATGCAAAATTGAAGTGTATAAAGAATCCCCACAAACAGGAAACTTGGGTTACGCACTTCTGTTTCCCATCAGACCACAGATTAAGTCTTAATCAAGAAAACAGGTCAACTTTTGGAGGACAATATTGTTGCAACACTTCTGGCCACTGGATCCCTTGACCTAATATTCAAATTCACTGTAGCCTAAAAATATTTTTAAAAACCTAATTCCGTTTTCTGCTAGATACTGCTCAGAATTCAGTATTTTGCTTCATTATTCATCGACGGAGTAGGTCCACCCTTGGACCCAGAAGCTTTAGAAGCTGCAGTACCTGCTATTGGCAGCAGATGGCAGGGAAACCTCAGAACTCGCTAGCTCCAAAATCTTCCCATGCCCTTGACATTATCAAATATTTCAAATCCAAGTACAACATCTGTATTAAAAGCAGATTGATACTCTGTCGGGGGGAGGAAACGTCAAAAGGAAGATACTGTAAGGAGGTAGCTGTCCCTGAAAGAAGGAAGAGCCACCTGCTATTCCAAATCACAATTACAAAGTTTTCTCTCGCAATGATTTTTGTTTAAACAAGAACAAATAAGAGGGCTCCACATCTTTCGTATCAGGCACTTGAATTGTTGGAGAGACATGCCATTCTGAATCAAGCAAAGTGAAAGGAGGATTAAGAGACTCAGCAGTAAGCTAGGTCTAATAATGAAATTTCAGCAGCAGCAAAGCAGAGGCCTGGAGCAAACCTTGACCTGTCCAGCTGTGCTGAGACCTATGTAGGTTTCTAAAAAAATGCCCAAGAAGACACCAACAGCCACTGTCCCATAGTGTCCTTCTTTCATTTGTGTGGTGCTGCGCTGTTGCTAATAGGAGACTTTTCTGTGTCTTGAACTGAGAAGGCACTAAGGTACTCTGTGCCTAATTGCCTGGATGGGTCAGGTCCAAGCTAGAACCAAACAACGCTACCAGCTGCTCTTCGTAATGGGTTATATTCCTCTTCATAATGTCCATGCAGGGCCCAAGTAACCTTTCGAATGCTTGCACATCCATAACTGCACAGAAACACAGGGAGACATGGAAAGAATGCATCAAAATAGACTTCAAGGGAAATCCCCGCCCCCACCTGCACCTCCAAAGAAACTGGAAGCAGAACAAGTTAACCAGGAAAACAGGGAGATATTGTTCCTTGAGGTTTTTATGGTTGCTCCAAGAGCAGCCACCTGTTTTAGGAAAGTTTTCAATGTTTGATGTTTTATCGTGTTTTTAATTTCTGTTGGGAGCCGCCCAGAGTAGCTGGGGAAACCCAGTCAGATGGGTGGGATATAGATAATAAAGTTGTTGTTGTTGTTAATGGTTTGGACTGCTGCATCAGCAGCATGGTAAGTCGCAGGGACAGAAGGAAAGTGGCACAGTTGATCTGAAGGATGGATCCTTTCCAAATCAGATCATTTCAAGGGAAAACCACTTTTCACAGACAGCAAACTTTTGCCTGGTATTGCTATTTACTGTGGATCCCAAGGCTATTCCAGAAATACATCTAATTCCAGACGGTAGGCCGCATCCAGCAGAATGAACAGAAAACAAAGCCAATGAGAACAAGTCAGATCTATTAACAAGCTGGTTTCCAAACTTCTCACCAACATAACTACCCAAGCAAACACAGAGCCAAACTGGAGAGCAACTTTTCTGAAAACAGTATGCCTCCAGTATCATTGGTAGGAAGCGTGAGCGAGAGGCCTTCATCGCTTGTGTATTTGACTGAAACTTACTGATGGGAAGGGTCGACCTTCTTGGTGTCTCCCTTACTGTCTTCTGGACACCAGGCTTTTTAATCTTTTATGGAAACTGTGTTAATATTGCTCTTTTAGATTTCAACTGTTTTATAATTTTATCACTGTATTGTAAACAAGCCTGGAATTCTTTTTTTAACACAGCTGAGTAGGATATAAATTTACAAAATAAAAATGAAACTGAACGCCCTGTCAGATTTTGAAGCAAACTGGAAGGAACTGATTTCAACTAGGATATCCCGTGATTTAAGTATATAATTCTATGTTGCTTTATTCCCAAAACGTAAAATGCATCAATAAATTTGGAAACCGCTTTGTTACAAAGCCACCAGGCGCCCATTGGTTTTGCCTTCTCTCCATTCTGAAAAGTCAGAGGATTTAATAAATGTGTTCTGGAGAACAACAGAGTTCATTGGAAGCATTTTAAGAGATTCAAGAATATCAAGGACTCTGAATGTTGGCTTGCCTGCCACTACTGATCTTCCTGTGCAACATGAAGTCAGGAACACTAGCCGGAGGTACACCTTTATCTGAATAGGACACTAGTGAGACTCAACAGCTGTGATGTGGAGTGGCTGTGTTCAAACATAATTCTAGACCAAGGTTTAGTGCAATGTGCATGAGCTGGAAGCCCAAGTGAAGTTTCAGGCTCACACACTTTCCTCTGCACAGGCAGAGGGATTTCACAAGCATTTAGTTTCAGTTTCACAGACTACTTGCCATGCCATGTGAAACAATGGTGTGGTATATCACAAACTCTAGTCAGTTTCAAAACTAGCACACTCTAAACTGTGGGTTATGAAACTGTCATGTTTAAATAATCAGTTTGTGATAAACCACAATCTCTGGATTTGCTTTGCAGTTACAATTCTTGATTTTAAATGACAGCTCACTTCCTCTTGAGCAGATAATAAAGTTTCAAGGGAACTTTCAAAATACTGATATCCTTAGATAACTCTGTTGGTTAACGTGACTCCTTCACTATGGGGCCTTGGGTGTCAAGTAAAGACTATCTTTTCACCTCAGCTTTTGAAAAGAATTGCTCAGGTCAGGGTTATTATAAAGACCACTGCAGTTTGTATTGTTATTTTAACAAGGCTGCATTGCTGTTCATCAATGTTTACTTAACTCTTTGCTTTTTATGGTTGTAAACCTGAATTTTATTGTTTTAACTGATTTACTATAAACTGCCCTGGTATTTTAAGTTGATGGCTGGTTTAAAATAATAAATAATATAATGCTAGAAAGGAATTACAGAGTGTTCATTCTCTACTGAGTTGGTTCACTCACAAATCAGCATATTTGTCCATAAAACTGAAGTCCATCCACTGCTCCTATTATGGAAACGAATGTAGTCATTCACCCAAGATAAGAGTGAAGACTCAGGAAACTGTAATTTTACTAGGCACCACTGACTGAACTTTCCAAGCTACCGTCTTGGATGAAGAAATCAAGGCCTCAAGTTCACTTCGGATTCAAATTATGTAAACAGGCCCAAACACAGGTACTTGCCAAGGAAAGAAAACAAGTCCTTGGAAACAAATCTTTGCATAGCACATCTCCTTTTGCTAGCAATCTTCTAACCAGCTGGGTTCACCAAAAGCTATGCAGTGTGTCAACTCAAACATCACAATTATAACATATTGGATGCTTTAAGAAAGATGCTGTCATATTTTCAAGATTTTCTTCATAGGGAAAAGAGCTAGAAACTCAGTGGAACTGATTTTCTCACTGGTGGTGCTAAGGTATTTTATTCTTTGAACCGCCCTGGAATCTCTTGATGAAGGGCGGTATATAAATTTAATAAATAGTAAATAATAATAATAATAATAATAATAATAATAATAATAATAATAATAATGAGGTACCCGAACAAAAAGATTATGGATCCAAACAGAAGTGTGGAGGAAAGGGAGCCGCTGGTGGTACTTGATCAGGAGGAACACATACAAGGAGAGAGAAAGAGTTCTTACCTAAACATTTGACCTCCCCAACTGCATAGGCAGAGGCTGCTCTGGGTTTGTTGGTAACAAGTGCAAGTTCTCCAAAATACTGTCCTTTTTCACATCGAGCAATCTCCACCTCTTGGTTTGCGTCCTTGCCTGTGACGGTCTGCATCAGAAACATTAAGAATTGGAAGTGATTCTTGTTCCCCTTCAAACCCTTCTATGCAGCGACACTCCTTGAGTGCCCTGCTGTCAGTTCCATGGCTATCAGAGTGAAGTATCACAAGCTACAGGGGCTTTTCTGTGGTGATGCCCTCATTGTAAAACTCTGCTCTCAAAGAAGGATGGAAGGCAGCATTGTCTACATACTTTTTAAAGTTGGCACACACAGTATTTATTTCAACAGGACCCTGAAGAATGAGGTTGGTCCAGCTAGGACCCATACAATGACAACCGTTTTCTAAAAAATATTATTAAATTGATATTGAAACTATTGATTGATTTAATTGTTACCTAGAGGATTCTGTACAGTTATGTTTGGAGGAATTAAAGTACAACAGGTTCTCTAAGGGAAAGCGCCACTGTAAGTGGCAAGTTCTGGGTGTTCTAGCATACTACCGTATTTTTCGCCCCATAGGGTGCACTGGCCCATAGGGCGCACCTAGTTTTTTGGGGGGAATAAAGGGGGGGAAATTATTTTTCCCCCAGGCGCAGGGCTGGGGCGGTGGAAGCCCAAGCTTCCCCCAACTCCAGCCCCAAGAACAGGCTGCTCTCCGCAAGCCGTGGGAGCCCTCCCATGGCTTGCAGAGAGCTACCAAAAGCCCGGGCGCGACTGCTCAGCGCACCTAGGCTTTGGGGTGCAGGCAGCTCTCCGCAAGCCATGGGAGCCCGGCGGGAACTCCCGCGGGCTCCCCAGGCTTGCAGATAGCTTCCTGTGAACCGACCCCTCTCGCTCTCCAGGCTTCAGCGAAAGCCTGCATTTGCCCCATAGGACGCACATACATTTCCCCTTCATTTTTGGAGGGGGAAAAGTGCGTTCTATAGGGCGAAAAATACGGTATTTGCACTGTAGTTCTCTCAGCTATCACACCTATCTACTTAAATCAAGGCTGACTTAACAAGAGGCTTTGAACCCTCAAAAGATCTCTGCAGCTGCATAATGTGAACATAGATTTCACTCAAAAGCAATAAGTGCACTGCTGAGAAGGCAAAGTACTAAGGCATTTTTGTTGACTGCATTCTAATACTGCTCCACTAGGAAACGTAATATTTTTTGTTGATAGCCAGGGTACATTGTGACTGTCAGCATACGGTATAATTTATATGCAAAACTTTTGGCATGGTGGCCCAAAGCAGATTTAACAGAAGGAGTGGGACATGGGTTCATGCACACCCTCTCTCCTCCTCTCTGCTGTACACACACTTCCTCCTTTCTCTTGTCTGTAGATTACAATGCTAGCAACACTGAGCTTTTAACAAGAGGTGTGCACAAGCCATAAGCTTTGGTCTGGACCCTGTTTCAGTGCTTCAGAAAACAGCCCAATTTAACTCAAGACCTATTTAGCGTCTGTGTGATTCAGATCTGAATTTCAAACCTGATTCAGGAAAATCAAAGCTAATCACTATTTTGAGAAATAAAAAATGTGATAAACTACTTTTTTAAACAGATAAAAGTTGCAGGTATATTAGCTGCGCCTGCCAAGATAAAATATCGGTTAATTTCATTGTACACAGGTTGTACATTGACAATAAAGGTATTATTATTATTATGCTAATTGGAGTTTTTGTGCTGGGCATATATAAGCTAAACACACACACACACACCATTTTCTATTTTTTTTTACTAAATGAGATTACATTTGCAGGCTTGGTAGCCCCTTCTGGGGGATAAATACTGCCAAATTTCAGAAGGGTAGCTGTATGTGAACCAGCCCCATGGTTTTCTCTCACTTATGGTATATTATGACCAATTCACATAGGACAATTCCTATGTTATTTTTAATACCCTTTCAAACATAACTTTCCTTCTTATACTAAAAGTATTTCTGTAAGGTGAAACTAATTAAGAAAGCTATGTGTAGAAAATGTGCATATAAAAACGTATGTCTAGAATATTTTTGTGTGCAAGAGACACATGCATGGATTGTTCACACATAAGTGTATACGTCTCATTCCTACACAGAGAATATTGCAGCACAAAAATGACATCCTCTGTAGATTAGCCCTGAACTCTCTCCCTGGTAATGTACATTAACCTTTTCCCATTCAAATGCATATTAGCTGCTTTATTTTAAACTCATTTTCCCAAATCCATCTGTGTGCAAGGTAACATGGAAGCAACAGCAATCTCTCAGTACATTTCCCCCTATAATATTAAGTCTTGAGAATTCACTAGCAAAGGGAATTCCACAACTGGAAATTATAACCAAACTAATACAGACCGTAAGCAAAGTAAAACTGAATGCAGAAGAGGGAGAGCAAATCTCTTCTTCCCATAAAAGAGATTTTTAGGCTTAATTGTTTGTTTTTTAAAAAAAACAACAACAACAACCTAGTCTGTACTTTCTTTAAAGATACATATATAATGTCAGAGGGATTCCTTTTCACAACAGGATAACTTAGATTTTCTTACCAATGTATGTTTCTAACTATGGCAATTCATAGCTTTAAGGCTTTGCAGTGGTCTTGCTCACAGCCTACATGAACTATTGCTGTCCTAAGAAACTGTTAATACCTTCACACAATTGCTTCCCTGCTCCACCCTCCCACCCCAATGGTAACTTTAGAGTAAAACAAGTAGCAGTTCTTATAGCAAGATTCTTGAAAATTATTGCTTTTTACTGGTCATTTTTCTTTATATTTGTATTTACTAAATTTTAACCAATCAGCACCGCAGCGTATTTGGACTCACCTTGCTTTTAATCAAGATCTTTACTTCACCAGATTCTACAATGTAAAAGCTGTCTGCCTTGTCACCCTGTGAAGACAAGAAGCTGTTTTCAGATTTGTTTTCGTTTTCTGAAACCTTGTTCAGCCCACTGACTTAGGTGGTGGTGTTGAACTGCTTTATTGTTTCACGGAAAAAATTCTGTTTCATAAGTTCATTAGTAACAACAAGTGGATGCCATGTGCAAATCAAATATTAGACAAGCTTAACGGTTTTGAAGTTGTTAGCTATAATAATAAGAAGTTATTATTTATACTGTGCCCATCTGGCTGGGTTTCCCCAGCCACTCTTTGTTTACTAAATACACATAAGCATACTAAATTATCTCTCTCTGTGGCATTTTCTGATATAAATTTACTTAAGTTGCATGGAGGGAGGGAATTCCAATTCAAACTATCGCTGATACAAATACTGGCATCAAACCACAATTGTGCTAAGTTCCGGAGTAAGGTAAAGGTAAAGGGAACCCTGACCATTAGGTCCGGTCGTGACCGACTCTGGGGTTGCGGCGCTCATCTCGCTTTATTGGCCGAAGGAGCCGGCGTACAGCTTCCGGGTCATGTGGCCAGCATGACTAAGCCGCTTCTGGCGAACCAGAGCAGCACACAGAAACGCCGTTTACCTTACCGCCGGAGCGGTACCTATTTATCTACTTGCACTTTGACGTGCTTTCGAACTGCTAGGTTGGCAGGAGCAGGGACTGAGCAACGGGAGCTCACCCGGTCACGGGGATTCGAACCGCCGACCTTCTGATCGGCAAATCTGATCGGTTTAACCCACGGCGCCACCCGCGTCCCTAAGTTCCGGAGTAGTTCTTATAAAATGCAAACAAAAGCATAGAGGGAAAATAAAAGATCCAGGTTGAATGACAAATAAGTATATCAGCAGAACCATGAAGTGCCACAGCAATACCACAGCACTTTGGTCAAGGAAAGAAGAAAGGTGCACATAAATGGCTACATTGCTTAAAACCCGAACATCAGTCACCCTAAAGGCTTATATTCGTTTTACTTTCTGTATGCTGGTTTGGGTAACATTAAGTAGGTATGATCAGCTAAAACAGGGAAGAACAGTTCATGCTGATAATGAAGTCAAGCTAAACCTGACATTGTGAGACGAGTGTGTTGTGGAAGAACGGTGTCCGCGTACCTGAGCAATGATACGTTCCCCATCTTGAAATGTTTTCTCCCCTATTACATCAACAATTTTCATTCGCTCTGAAGGCTGGAACAGAAAGAGAAAATGAATTCCACCTCCCATAATCCTTCCTCTGGCATAACCTAACCAAATGCTGTAACAAGGTGACCGAAGTGCCCATATGTGGATATGTTAAACCCTTCCCACAGTATTATTTGCATAACTTTGTCCAAAACAGCATTGCAGTTTATGGCCAATAGGCTCTTCACCCATTCACTGTTTTTGTCACCCATGCTTGCCCTCAACCCTACTCCTTCCACTGCTTCCCTGACAGCTCAAAGGAAGTCTGCTTCTCCATCCCTCCCCACATCATGAAACTGGCCACAGCAATTGATGCCTGTTGTTGCTTCTAGTATACCTGGAAGCCAAAGAGAAACAGCAGTGACAACCATAAAAGCGCCACGTAGAGCTCTTTTGCCTTCATTTTAAATTAGTAACTAGAAAGGCAATAGGGAGAACCACGCATGCAGCTCTTGGTGGCAGCATTTCATAAGCTGCCAGTTAGCTCAAGTCATCATTCTGAAGGTTCCATTAGCATTTTCCCATTAGAAACCCTTTAATATTGGGAAGAGAGCCACACAAAGCCTCGATAGCTTGGCATAGTTTGTCCTGCATAATTTGTCCTTTCCTCACCTTGGGACAATTTGCCAGACAAGTAGCAAGGCTGGCTGAAATAGTTAATGTAAAAATACAGCACGGTTCTAAAGGAGTTGCTGTTACAAGTCCAATCCAAGCCTGGCAGGTTCAGCCATTCACCGAATATTTACAACGCTGAAAAGTTAAGTATAGCAGTGCCCCTAAATCAATTTTAATCATTCTTTATTGGTCACCTCCAACAAAATACTTTACCTCCAGTGACTTAAGGATGGGCACTGACTCAATGAATAGTTCATATGTCTTCCTTTTCCTTGCATTGTTTTTCACGATAATTCTTCTGAACGTCACTCGATCCTTTAAGAAGCAGCATTAAAGTATAGGTTATTTACCCTGACAACTTCTATCTGAATTAGTCAAACAAGAACCTCTTCAATTGAAACAAGGAGGTCACTCCTGTAAAGTTATAATTACGTTTCAATTCTTTGTAAGAAGTGTCACATTTTTTTGCTAGTCAGGGCTCTGGTACTAGCTTTTGAAATGTCCACATAGTAATGTTAATACTGGAAAGGAAACAGGAAGAGAGAAGAGAGGGGGAAATGGCTCTTTCCTAACCTGGTTTCTCTACATGAACTTTGACTGATGCAGAGAGGATACATTCAAAAACTGCTTGTTGAAAATGAGCAAACATTTATTTAGCTCAGCTCACAAGGACCCATTAACTGCATACCAAATATGGAATTAAAATGTCCACATGAAATTTGCCAACCTTTCTGCAAATCCACATAAGGCAGTTCACAGTTTAAGATGGCAGCTTGTCATTTGATAAAAGCAATACATTAAGGAAAAGAGATAGAAAAGGAAGAGGAAATTTAATTCAGGCCCGATGCCCACTGCACAAGAGTATGATGGGAGGAGAAAAGCCAAATGGCAAGTTATCTCAGCCACAATAATGGAGGGAGCATCACCATCTCAGATGCAGCTAGGTGGGATGGATGATGGAGACAATTTGGGGTGGGCAGGCTAAATGTATATTTAGCATAAAAATCAAACAAATGAGAAACCTGCACCACATGTTTATCATCTCTGCCTTAACGCCATACTGTTATTCTTTTAACATTTTTTAATGTTTTATGTACACCACTTAGAAATTCTCAATATTAAGCAATATATAAAACCCTGAAACACATAAACTCCTGAGAAGACCAGCTCGACCCTGCTTTCCTAGTTACTGATAATTACATTTTAAAAATGCACTCAAATATCATGGAACTGTAGCCCTGGAAATTGCTTAAAAACATAAAGGAAAATTATTCTGAAAACAGCCAGTCTCTGAAACAAAAACAATTGCTTGGATAAAGAAAAGAGTGTCTTAATGTGTTTGGAAAGGAAGAATTCGTTTGCAGCTGGATATATAGCTATGTTATCTTTCCAGGAACAGTAAACTGTACACTGGAGCAAGAGAAGACAGAATCTGTAATGGCTGTGCAATAACTACAGAAAACAGTAATTCAGTTTCCCATTTTTGTCAGCACAGGCTTGCAGTGCTGCTCATGTTTAATTTCTCTAGCGTATGGCAGTGGTGGGGAGAGCCTGTCATTCAAGAATGCCCCCAGGGCCTAATAAGCAGCTGTGAGACAAAGTAAGGTAATTGAGAAAGCTGCTCCAACATGATGGCAGCATTTCGAGAAAGGAAAGAGACATAGGAAAGAGAATCTCTGGGAAGCTGAAAGCAATGCAGATAACCAGGGAGAAACCTAGTTTATGTCCAAGAAAAAAACATGTCGAGGGCATGGGCAGTGAAGCTGTTTTCATTTCTCTTCAACATTTTGGACACTCGTTTTTAAAATGGATTCACAAGTAACATCATGCATCTGATAAGGTATCTGGAATAAAATGCTACCTTTTGTTTTGCCCTCCTCTAATCAATAAACTCACATATTTGGTATCAATTACTTAGATGGTCATTTCCAACTAACAGCAGGGAAAGTGAAAATAAAAAAATTCCTTCCAGTAGCACCTTAAAGACCAACTAAGTTAGTTCTTGGTATGAGCTTTCGTGTGCATGCACACTTCTTCAGAAGTGTGCATCTGAAGAAGTGTGTATCTGAAGAAGTGTGTATCTGAAGAAGTGTGCATGCACACGAAAGCTCATACCAAGAACTAACTTAGTTGGTCTTTAAGGTGCTACTGGAAGGAATTTTTTTGTTTTGACTATGGCAGACCAACACGGCTACCTATCTGTAGCAGGGAAAGTGGTGGCAAATGACCAAGCCCACAATGGAGGACACACCTGCTTAGTGGTGGACAGAGTTTGATCAAAGCCATCCCTATCAGACAGACTTAATACTAGTTGCCATGAAGCTTGGTAGATACAGCGTACATATACGTAATCCATGACACTTCAAAGGGTTCTAGGACGTCAGAGCAACCAAGGCAAATTATTGCAGGCAACTATGAAGTGATCCCATATTATCAGCTGCAGATTAGTGCTAGAAGAGAAGTTCCTCATTTTGTAAATGTATCCCAGAAAAAGGAACAATGCTATCAGTCTGCTTTGGGAACCGCACTTCAGGAGCTCTTTGCACTCCCCTCTTGGGGAGAAGAGAATCTATAAAGGCATTTTCCAACTCCATATGTAGGTATACCAAAGCCTATGTGCAAGAGAGGCAGTTGTTCACTGGAACCAAATAACTGGTATATTTAATACGAGCAGGGATCTAAATAATTGCATTTCTAGTTTGACATGCCAGGGGGACTCTGGTTTTCGTTTCTTGAACAGCAGTCCCTGGTGCTGCATGGCAAATAACTTTGGGAAATGAGGCTTTCAAAAGCCGTTTGCAATATGACATGGGTAAGTGTGAGCAGAAAAAATAAAAATAAAAACATTTTCCACTAGGCATGGAACCAAGACTACCAAATACTCCCTTAAGCAATATCAGCCATCTTGTTTTTTACATGCTGCCTTAGGTAATTTTCGTTGGAAAGGCAAATGAGCTCAGTGAGATGAAATTAAATGAATTAGCCAGCAGTCAGTACTGTCAGTTCCCAGTCCACTTTATGTGGTAAAGAAAAGGACTGGGGTTTAGAAAACAGTCCACCAATAACGTAAAAGCTCTTACAAGGAAGTGACTATCTGGTACAGTGAGCCTTTCGTACAGAAAGCGAGTTCTCATAAATGAATTCTGCGATGTGACAGCTTAACTGCTAAATGGCAAAGGCTACAATAGATCTAATATACACAATTTTGAAAATAATAGCAAGCCCTGCCAAAACCAGGAATAGCATATAACCATTGGAGGGGGACAACATCTGATAAACATAATGCCTATAATAGTACAACAAACAAAATGTGAGTATTTTCCCACCCCGCCCCAAATAAACTTACCAATCCCCAAAGGGATCCTTCTGTTGTGGCAACAATTGTTGCAGCTCTAGGAGTGTTGTACATCAACGCCAGTTCCCCAAAACTGCCATGATTATCGTAGCGGCCAACACAGCGAGTTTGGCCATCTCGTGTTACAAAAATATCATACAATCCCCTAGAATGATGGGAAAACAAACACCATGGGCATTAGACCAAATATAACACTGCTAAAAAAACTCAACTTTGGCAAGAACACAAGGAATAATATAAGATGGTTTCCGAATCTCTCCTCTGTGGTTTGGAGAGACTATACCCTGCCAACATGTATCCTGATCTGCCCTCAAAATAACTTGGCTATTTCCTTTTCACTGTGTTAGGTCTTTATTTGGAATTCCTTTTCTCTTGGAAGTGCTATATATATTTATAATTTGCAAAATATTGTATATTTTTTATTTACAGCTCTCGGAATAATATTTTGAAATGGGTCATTGTTATTTCTGTTTTACAGATGAAGAAATTTAAGCAAATAAAAAAATTACTTGCTCAGAAGGCACACACTAAGTGAACAGTTGAGATGGGATAGTGATATATGCCTTAGAAGGAATATGTTAACATATTTCAGTGTCTATCAGTGATGTAGAGACTTTATTTTTTTCATGGAAATTCTTCTGTTTCATAAACTCTACGTATGAATGCCAACTGCAAATGGCAGTTTCAACGCTTTTAGTTTTTTGAAATAAAATAAGATATGCAAAATTAGATCACAATCTATGCTACTAGAGAAATTTCTGATGCAAACTGAAAACCACCCTAAGCAAATTACCCTGTACTCAAATGACTGCAGTCGTCCATGAGACTTAATTTTGACCCCTAATGGTTAAATTTTCCAGTTACTTAATCATTCAAAATACTACTAATTATGATATGGTGTTCTCTTTATCTCAAGTACCAGTCTAGTCAACCTCAGTATGTACCATTCGAAAAAACCAATTATTTATATCCCACTATCACTCCAACTGCCAGGCTTACACACACACACACACACACACACACACACACACACAGTTACAATGTCTTGAGATATACTGAAGAACATTTTGTAATCTGACAACCTTAAATCTGACCTGTTCCCCAAGGTACCATGCTATCCTAATAAAATACACTAGCACAGAAAGGATTATGATCTATCGCTACAAAAAGAGCAATGTTACTACTGAGCCCCTAGAGGATTTTGTGTCTTCAAAGGGTTTGGGGCTTAAACGAGCATGAAGTTGTCAGAGTTTATTTATTAACTAAAACTTTATTTTAGAACAGCAGTGTTCTAAGCTTGAGTTGAAGCCATGTTGCAACTTCCAAGACACCTAGAACAGTTTTATAGCTGGTCTAGTTCAGTGCGGCTGCTACTGGATAATACAGATCTTAGCGTGCAACTCTCACAACTCCAAGTTAGGATTGTTGATTTCTATGTATTAAACTATAGAATAGAGGGAAGAAAGCATGCTATCCAACTAAGCTCAACTTGGAGTAGACACACTGAAATTAATGTCTGTGCACGACTAATGTTGGATACAACCTTGATACTACAATATTGCCTTATGCTAATTGCTGAAGCTTTAATGCTAAAGCCATTAACATTTTGGGAAAGCTCTACTTTAAAAGGCACTCACCCTATCGCACAAGTGACAAGCTAAACAATACCAACTGGTTACATTTTGCACCCACTTTTTATTCCATGAGAGTATGAGTATGCAATGTTTTCCCTTCATAACAAAGTTACATTTTCACACATTTTCAGCAAAATGCAAGAAAAGGAAACACGTGAAAGTTGTCATCACTGGAGAACAATACATAAATTGGCTCTTGACAAACATGTCTTAAATATATCACTGATTACATTTGTACATCATGCTCAACCATAATTTAGCAAGACATGCAAACCTAGAGGTTACCAGAGCAGAGACAACAGTAGTTAGGCTATCCCTGCCCAGATAGGAGTGCAGCTGGGCCACCATCTGAAGTTGATGGAAGGCGCTCCAAGCCAGTGAGGCCACCTGAGCCTCAAGCAACAGCTTATTTAATTAAAACTAACCATAATTAATTAAGGTTAGCCACAGTTTCAGTTCCAGATGACTGGCAAGCTGTGACTAATCAAACATTGAAGCAAAAGCTTCTGAGCTCCTCCTTCTGGTCATGCAAGGGGAAGAAACCCAAGGCTCACTGTGACTTCTTTCCACTTGTGCATGTTGCACTGAACTATGGTTTAGTGTGGCATGCATAGACACTGTGTACTTATGATACAAAAAGTGAATCTCTATGTGGAACAAATTCTAAAACCCAGTGGCATGTGAACTAGCCAAGCAGTATTTGAGATTGATGGGACATACTAAAGTACAAGTTAATATCATTCCAGTTTATTCAACCCAGTTACAGTCAAACCTCGGGTTAAAGTTGCTTCAGGTTGAGCGTTTTCGGGTTGCGCTCCACGGCGACCCGGAAGTAACGGAAAGCATTACTTCCAGGTTTCGCCGCTCACGCAAGTACAGACACTCAAAATGACGTCACATGCATGCGCAGAAGCGGTGAATCGAGACCCGCGCAGGCGCGGCTTGCGTTCTCTTCAGGATGCAAACAGGGCTCCAGAATGGATCCCATTCGCATCCAGAGGTACCACTGTACTATAACCCATTTTTTCAAAACTACCATATTTTTCCATGTATGACAATGTTTTCTGCTAAAAAAAAAAATTGTCAAAAATTGGGGATCGTTTTATACACTGATGGTGAAAGCACAGGGGTTCAAGCTCTGGCCCAATTTCTTAATTTGGGGTTTAAAAAAATAGGGGTCATCTTATACATAGGGGCATCTTATACAGGGGAAAATATGGTACATTTTTATCTGCAAAACTCCAAAGAGGTACATCTTCAAAGTTGTTTCAAATATCTTATTCATCTTTCAAATATCTTATTAAATAGTTGTTCTATCTATGTGAGATTCTTATGTGCTCTTTTTAGATTTCAGATCCTCCCTTTTAACATTTTAAACTTTAAACTTTTAGCTTTTAAACATTTTATTGTATCTTTGATTTGTGCTGTAATACACTTGGAGATTCATTTGAAGAGTTATATATATATTCCTATAGAAATGAATAAATAGATAATGCATATACAAGTCCTTGTTAAAAATCTTGTGCCAGCTTAAGACTGTAGCTGAGCTGAGCTCTTAAGAGACTTTATTCCCACAGCCATTTATCCATTGGTTCATCAGTCTTATTATCATCCTCGTTCCACAGGAAACCATAAATGTTCATATTTCACTATTATCTGTAGAAGAATTAAGTAGGTGTTCATCAGTAAAACTGTCAGGATAATAATATTTAAGAGGGAACATTACATGACAGTTTTAGACACTTCAAAAATGATATAAACATATTTCATGACTAACGCACAAGCTTCACAAAAAGACCATTCTTCTTACTTGGAGATAATGTCAACATAGTTAAAAAGATAATGTACAAAATCAACTTAAGAGTTACTATAGCTCTGAAAAGACAACTGCCCCAAAGCTTCAATGAAGAATCAGGCTATGCACAATTAAAGTTGCTGGCGTTTTACAGCAGAAGCATTATAAATTCTATGAGTATTGTTGATGGTTAGCTAATGTAATGCGCATTTTGTACACCTACACTCAAAGGGATCTTTTGACTGCATCTGCCATTGACAATTAATGAATGAGCCATGAAGGCTGAAGTATTATCCAGGTATCATGTGTGCTTTCAACCATATCATGTTTGTAGAACCCTCTTCTCCAGTATGCACCCTGCTTAGAAAATTCCATTTCCTAGCAAGGCACTCCGAGGTACTAAATTACATTTCAGAATACCATTTTCTACTCAGATAAAAAACCAAGTCCTAAACCCATGATAAAGCAATGCTTTAGCATCTTACCGTTCAATTACATAAAAGTTGTCTCCATCATCTCCTTGGTCGATTACATGATCCTGAGGTTGAACTTTCATTTCAAACATGGCATCAAGAACCTGTGATAGTTGCTCCTGAAAGGAAAATAACGCTTGGGTTATTTTTATGCCCCAAATCGTCTTGTTTGTGCCTACAGTCCCATGTTCCATGTGAGGAGAAAAGTCAAGTAGCCATTGTAAATAATGGCTTCTTGGAAAAATTCAAGATTATTTGCACATTCAAGATTATCTCATGAAGCAATCCAACTATTTAACTCTGAAAGCAGACACTTATTTTAAACATTTGCTGTGGGGATCAAGCAAGCAACCAACTCGAGGCACTTGTACTAATGCAGTTCTTATATAGAAGTACATTTTGCACATGACCACCAACACACAGGTCCCTTTGGACCCACAAGAGGGCAGCACAGGGGCAGAGGGGGCAGAACAGGCTTATGTGTGCTCTGCTGATATGTGTGAGGGCCAGGAACAGATCCTGTTGCTGCCTGCATTTACACTCACTTTGCAACACACACGTGAGGATAAGAAGTGAAGTAATCAAAGCACCTGCACACTAAATACTTTATTATTAAATGGGAGTAAGTCTTAGCAGACAAAGCCAGAAAATGCTTTGTTACAAAAACCTGCTTCAAACATTATAGTGTAAATAGCACACAGAAAAGAATGAGTGTCTAGATGGGGGGCTTCATTAACACAGAGTACTTTTTTATCACAGCTTGTATCTGTATTGATTCTGAAATTGTTTTAACTGGGTTGTATCCAACTAAATCATTGTACATGCAGGACTACTTTTGTGAGTGCAATGAAACTCCTCCCCCCCCCAAAAAAAAAGAACTGCTTTGGGAGCTCCTGAAGCCAATTTGCAGATGGCACAGGGAGCAGAGGAAGGAGAAATTCCAGTGCACTCATGGTAGACATTTAGTTGGCTAGAATCCATTGTTTTTATATATTGTTTTAATTGTTGATGTTTTTACAGTGTTTCTACAGTTGAATCACTTTAAGATAGGAAGCAATTCATAAATTGAAATAAATAATTTCTACACATTTTAATCAGCTCTGAGTAGCAAGAAAGAAGTGGGATTGAGGACATTACTGAAAGGATTTTTGATTCAGAGGAAGGGATTCCCTTAACTGAAAAAAGGCTCCAGAGCAATATAACTTTCATTTAGTAGCTATTATCTGGAAGTACTTCACAATACTGTGAATTACAAAATGAAAGGGCACAAACTGTTTGGCAATTACAAAATGTAATTGCCAAACAATTACAAAAATCGTTAAATAAAAATAAAGCATCTCTATGAAAAATCGATTAAAATCAATGCAATTATTATTTCTATCACAGACACGAAACAGTTGTAAGAAACTATATTTTCAACCCATAATTTTATTTAATTCATGTGAGAAACATAATCATCCATTCGCAACCTGCAAAAGTGTTTGGCTGTACAGAATTAAAATACTGTGATGACACTGAGACCAATTTTATATTAAATTTTATGTTCTCAAAGCTGTCATCTTATTCCTCAAATAGGACACAAATATTTCTTATCATTAACATGCAGAAGGCAAATCTGTTTATGTCCTAATGCAACCTTTCAACTTTGAATGATGCTTGCTAGGCAGTGAGCCTGCAAATACATCCTTTATTATCTTAGTGTTGACCAGCCTACTTAACAACACATATTTTCCTTTCTCATAGCAAGTGCTGTTTAGTGACTAAGAACCACTTTTCGGCCTGAAGGCTGCGCAAGCAGTTCACTGTTACACATACACCCGAGTTTATACTATCAGTTACTAAAATTTTGTTTGATACTGACACATATGAACTCAGTTCTCAGTTGTAGCTTGTTTGCAGTATTACTGCTTTTTGAATGATTAAAGCTGAAAGTGCTACAGTAAACATTTTGAAAGCACAAGGGATTATCTCAGAGCTGCCGAAGAACCGCAAAACAAACTCTGGACCACCTTCAGTGCAAAGAGGGGGTGGGATTTGAAAAGGTTTCAAACTACAGCAGTTTGGGGAGCTGACATTCAGACAAAAGGTTGTTCTTCCCTGTTCAAATCCTATCAAAGGACGTTCTAGGGCTTTCATCATACCAGGATTCCCGGTGCATGCAGCGTTTCTGAATCATCATTAAAAGGATGCAGATAGTAGCTAAGCAACCTATTAACAAAGCAAAGAAAACCTAGAGAAATAAAGGTTTCAAAAGGTTTTACAACGCCTCTATAATCATACTTTCTAATAGCTGGCAAACAGATGGGGCAAATCAAGCTGGGTCACAGGATGGATTGAATATCTCAAGGGCTTCCATAGGTCTGCACAAGAGAATAAACTCCTCTACTTCTGATTCACCACTCCATTCATCATCACCACCACCATCATCCTCTGGCAGATGATCAGAGTCAAGGTCTTCAGGGGAAGCAAAGTGTCTGGGTAGGCACTGTGTTCCTCTATCCTGAAGTGCAGGGGCAGCAGAAACCCTGGGTTCGGAGTGAGGAGCCCTGTGTGAAGGTCACGCTTTAGGCCAGGGGTAGGCAACCTAAGGCCCGGGGGCCAGATGCGGCCCAATCGCCTTCTCAATCCAGCCTGCAGACGGTCTGGGAATCCACAGGTTTTTACATGAGTAGAATGTATGCTTTTATTTAAAATGCATCTCTGGGTTATTTGTGGGGCATAGAAATTCATTCATTTCCCCCCCCCCAAAAAAAAATATTGTCTGGCCCACCACTTGGTCTGAGGGACAGTGGACCGGCCCATCGCTGAAAAAGGTCGCTGACCCCTGCTCTAGGCTGCCTGTTGGAGCTGAAGGGATGAGCAGGGGCAGCAGATAAAGATTGTTGATGAAGAAGATTTGGAGACTGAGAGGGCATTGAGGGCAAAACTACTTCTGTAGCTAGATCTACTAGTAGAGCCTCCTTAAGGTGGTGTAGCAGATCTGGATGAAATTCGGGAATTAATAATGCTGTATTCTGAAGCAGAGACTGCTGCTTGATTGTTATGGAATGATGCTGAAACATTTGATTCATGTTAGGCCAAACTGCATGAACACCTTGACTCAGAGAGGTTTCCAGGGAATGAGGAAATTCCTCTAAGTTCAGCTGAGGAAGAGCTTCCCTGTTAAGTGATTGAACTTGTGAACTGCATGCTCTCCTTCACCAGAAATAGATTGTGTTGCCCTCCTCTCTTTGCCTTGTGAGTGCTCCTAAACCAAAGCAGAGGTACAGTCATCCCCCTAATAATTGCAGAAGGACCTGATCTCTTCCCCCCCCCCCCAAGAGGGAGAAGGAGAGGCTGGTAAACCAGGAAGATCTACCATAACTGAGCTGAAAGTGGTAAATACTGCTACTGGGTGGCAGCTAGAGGTAAAACTTGAGTAGAAGCAGAGCTAGCTGTAATCATGTCTAGTTCCTTTACGGGCTGTAATTTTGCTGCTGCAACTTGTTCCTCGCAGGAAGTTAGCAAAAAATGCAAAGAAACTGGCTGGCCCCCCACTGAGCTAAGGTCTAGTAGTTTGAAAAGCCTTAGCTGTACAGAGCAAAAGGCTGGAAGAAGGAAGGAGGCTAACTAAAAGCAGCAAAAATGCAATAGAGAGTCTGAAGAGATTGTAGATAAGGAAACCAACAACTGAATTGGCCTTAAAAAATGAGTGGGAAAACACCAGAGCGCTGGATGGAGCGCTGAGAAGAACCAACAATGAGGCTAAACAGAGAAATTCAACAAGAGGTAGAAGAAACAAGGAAAGAGCCAGCTTGAAAGAAGTTTCAGGAAGAAACAACCGCTTTCTGCGACTCAAAGTAAAAAACCAAAGGAGGAAGTTGTGGGGAGGAGCTAAGACAACAACTTCCTGTTTGAACTCTTTATTTTTATAAGCTTGCAATGTTACCTATTGACCAAATCTCAATCTAGCCACAGCTTTTGTGGGATTCTCCAGAATACACATCCATAGTCTCAGCTAACTAGTGGAACTGCTCAATTATGTAGGGTTGACATACGTCTGGAATTTCCTGGACATACCCGGAATACTGCAGTCAAAAGCAGTGTTTGGGAGGAAATCGGCTAAATGTCTGGACATACGGCAATCGCTGTCAGCAGTGTCGTTTTTCCAATCTTCCTCAAAAATAGCTCTAAAACATTCAATTTCTTAGCGGTTTTGCAAAAAAAGCTCAGTAATATGGCACTCCTAAATTATGGAACAGCTTGGGTAGGTGCTACCAGGTTTGTTCCAACCACCAGTACACTTGGTTTGGTTTCTGACTTCCATGAAGGAGTGTGCCCCAGGCAGTACTATTTCTTGTTCCTTCTCCCAGCAAAACTACCACTCAGGCATTCTGCTGCTCAGGAAGGGAGAAGAAATCTGACAGCACCATAAATACAGCCTCTGGTGAGAGCTAACTTGTCTCCCTTCGCTCAGCCTCACTTCTGCAAACACTTGACTATGAATTCCCCTTGTTAGAATTTAATGAATAAAGAGCAGTCACATGTAATTTATGAATAACCTTGAAATTATGGCTGCGCTTATAAGACGTTCAGCACAATTAAGGCTACTGAATTCAAAGACAGCTTGTTCCAGTTAGGTTAAAAAGCTGTTTCACAAAGTTGAAGCTAGAATGACAATCATTCTTCTTGGGTGCATCACAGAACAGAGTGGCAAGAAATGGTGAAGAACATTATAGACCAAGACTGAATTGCTGTATGAACAGTGATGCCAGGGCAATATATTATCCAAACATAAATGGCAATTAAGAGCGGGTTGAACTCTGTGTTTGCACAAAATGACGGAGAGATAAACAGATGCCGCCTGGATTCTTCATTTTGGAATGGTGAAGCAGAAAAAAAAGCTGTCATGGCATGCTAACCTTGAAACAGGAAACTATGTTTTCGCCTTTTATCACTACACCATTCCAAAGAATACCTACAGAGGGGTTTGCTACCTTATTGAATTCTAACCTTTCACTGCTCACTGACACTTGCTGATGCTGGACTGCCTCTATAAGTAGCACAGGCCAACCTTTCATAACCTGCCCAAGTATCAGGTTTTATACTGACTGCACTCATAGCTTCCTTGCACTCTCTTCAAGGACTGTCAGGATGTTGCGGAAAA
This sequence comes from Podarcis gaigeae, assembly GCF_964106915.1. Taxonomy (NCBI): domain Eukaryota; kingdom Metazoa; phylum Chordata; class Lepidosauria; order Squamata; family Lacertidae; genus Podarcis; species Podarcis gaigeae. Next base: position 105,773,270 of record NC_139679.1, read on the forward strand.
TCTGAAGTGCCCAAAGTGGGTCCCCATGTAGCAGAGCAAAGCAGACGTTGGGTTTTATATATATTTGAGTGTTATGGCACTGATGGAAAATCACTAGTGTTATAGAACAGCCTTTTTTTGTAGCCTGTGGCGCATCACTGAGAGCACAGGGGGAGAATCTCTTCATCTCTCTATCATTCGCAGGCTAAAGAAAGAGGGATATGTCAAAATCCCTCTTCCAGGCAGAGAAAACAGGAAGAGAATACTAGGGAAGAACAGATCATAAATTTTAAAAAAAAACTTTTAAAACAGCTCTTTCCTTTTCTTATTTATGTCACTTAAGACACCAGTACAAATGACAACTTAAATACTACCATAAATATCACTTTCCTGATGCCTTATAAGGTTATTTGTTAGTAGACACGCTAGATGAGCAACAACGCTTTTGCAAGCGCTTCAGCTTTGTTCACTGTTTATACTAGGCATAAATATCCTTCTTTGGTTGCCTGATGTGTGCAGAGTAGCAAATATTTTCTCCAAAAAGCCAACTGAAAAAATGTTTTGTGACAGAATAATGCATCAGTAATTGACTAGCAAAAATTAGCTGGTTTGCATAGTAATTTGGTCATTTGACTGGAGTGCTTTAACCTAAGGATTGATTTGCTTTTTTATTCTTTTCAATTAGTGTCCCATTATCCTATCCATTAAAAACTCTGGGAGTTCCTTAGTTAATTTATATTCAATATTTGTAAATTGCCTTAGATGACAGTATTCAGAAAGTAGAACGATATAATATTTCTCCCCCTGCCATAAACTAGAACTTCCAGTGGAATCAATTAGCAGTAGGCTCAAGACATAAAACCAAGGACTTCGTAAGACAGTGCATAATTTAAGAAATTCACTTTCACAAAATGTCCCCAAAGATTGAACCAACTGCTATTAGCCATGGAACCACTATGTAGTGAGGCACAATGGCACCTGCAAGCCCACAGTGGGCAAGAGTAAGATGGACTAAATAGACCTTTGGTCTGATCTGGCATAAAATTATAGAGTTGTAGAGCTGGAAGGGACCAGAAAGGTCATGTACTCATATACTTGGTCTAAGGCTGAAGTTCTATGTACAATTTACTAGTGATTAAGTCTACTGGACTCAAGGGGCTTACTTCTGAGTAAACAGGCACAGGGACTGGGCTGTGGCATTCTATTTTTTCTTTCTTTCTAACTAATCTATAGCAGGTGTGGGTCTTTCATTCTCCAGATGTTGCTGACCTGTAATGCCCATTATTCCTGACCATTGGCCATGCCCGCAAGGACTGATGGGAGTTGTAGTTCAGCAAATATCTAAAGGGCCAAAGTTTCCCACTTTTGCTCTATGTGGAAAAGCATGAACAGTCATATGCTAACTGAAGACTTAAAAAATAATAATACTGCGTTTGATGGGTAAGAAAAGAGTAGTTAACATTAGTTGATTTCAGGCTGATTCTCTGTATTGTGAGGTTAAAGCCAGAGAATCGTTTTCAAAAGTTTTCTTACAGATTCGTGGAGAATACCTCTTAAGACTGCAGCACCAGAGTGGTTACTTCCTGCTAGCAGACCAACTATTTAAAAATGTCAAAAAGAATAACAGAGTTTTGGTCTTTAACAGCTTTTGAGTAGTTTGCTAAACCTAAGTTGAATTTGTAGGGCAGCTGGCAGTGCAGTGGTACCTCGGGTTACAAACACTTTGGGTTACAGACTCTGCTAACCCAGAAGTAGTACCTCAGGTTAAGAACCTTGCCCCAGGATGAGAACAGAAATCACGCAGCGGCAGCGCAGTGCCGCGCCCCATTACTTAAAGTGGTACCTCAAGTTAAGAATAGTTTCAGGTTAAGAACGGACCTCCGGAACAAATTAAGCTCATAACCAGAGGTACCACTGTAGCTTGAAATTACAGCAAAAAAGACCATTGGCAATGCTGCTGATAGATATGCTGAAATGGCTCCACTGTGCCACGTTTTGTGGAATAAGTAATAAACCAATTTTATAGTACACCTACTTATACCAGATGAAAGTACAAATTTCTAGCAGCAACAATAGAATGAACAATGCCTGAAAAGTGATTTTTCCTCTACCCAATCTCACTTGCCAAGGAAGGACTGATACTGACCTTCATTGAGAGTCCAAGCTGGGCCCATGGGTAGCAACTCATACCAAAGTAAGTGAGCAGAGGCATTTAGAGTTACTGTAGAAAGGTCCAGCTTTCCAGAACACCAGCTACGCACTCTTCCTTTCAAATACTGACAATAGACAAGGCAACAGAATGCACAAATCCTTAATACAGCAAGAGAAAAAGAGGCACTGAGGTGGCTGAGGCAGGTACTTCCCCAAGTGGTACCAACGTGAAGCACTAGGCTATTGCTATTGCCAAGGTCATTCACCTAATGACAAAGGCGCAAGAATTCTTGTGAATATGCTGCTCTTGAGGAGGAAGAACAAGGTGAACCTCTGAGTCAACAATGATTATGTTGCAAAGAACTAACAAGATAAGACATCAAATAAAAGTAGTAAACACAACAAAAGCAATGCTACCTGATCTAGATTTTTGAAGAGGAGGATATCTTTGCATGCTTCTTGCAATCTGCATCTCTGCTCATCTGTTTTGGGATTTACTACCTGCAAAACATAACAAAAGGAAAGAATTATAGGAGAATAAGCCAGTTTAAATTTAGAATATACCATCTTACTTTAAATCTGAACAGTGAAAATTCAAACATGTGTACAGAAATAGGTACCCAAATTTGATCGATAGACGGGTGTGTGGAAATTCCACTGGTGGAACAGGGCTTCCCAGTACAAACATGTGGACCACCACCCCTGCCAAAAAAACACCAAACTCATCCAAGTGTCAAAGGACCTTCTGGAATGAGTAAAATGGGAGAATTTGGCAGGGTTCCCTTGCACAAGTGGGACTGTATTTCTGTTCACACAAAACATCTCTGTTTGGTATCCAATGATTAAATGGATATCATTAAGTGCACCTCAGTAAATTTCATGTTCTATGTTTGTTGGAGAGTACTCTGAAAATACCTAAGGAGCAAGTTTTCCCATTGCTATCTAGTTTGTTATTCATTTTTAAAAACTTTAAATAACTTGAGAAAATGAGAGAAAGAGAATGCTAGTTTACAAGTGTAACTATATTTGCTCTAGAGATGTTTTCCCTATTTGAAAATATGGACTTATCCCATGAAAGATACGAATGTTTGAGAGTATGAACAGTTTGTTAAGGAATATTGAGCATTCTCTAAAAACAACTGCATCTGAAATCCCAAACAAGCCTATACATACTTTTAAAAATTGTATAAAACAAATGTTTCTGCTTTTTACAGCATGTGGAATAATGCTGGGAGTTTTTAGGGGGGGTGATAGGTATCTCCTACTATTAGTCAAATTCTTGAAAAAGTAATGCATCCCACTTCTACAAAGAGGCATTAAGAGACGTGAGGAAATCTGGGTATCAATTTTACTAATTTTTGCATGCCACCACAAGTAGTATGATCAAAGTCTCACAGATAAAAGGCCTTCAAGTATAATTGTGAAAACCCTTTGCTGTTCAATCTGTAACACAGCTGCAATGTCCTACAGAACAAAGTGTTGCTGCATCACTTATGACTTCACTTTGTAAACCCACAGATCCATGTTATAATGAAGCCAGGTAGCACACACAGAACTGCTTATTGTAAAACCAACAGTATCTGTCCCATGAATCTGTGCAAAAATCAGATACGATTTGTTCATTCTCCCTTACCCTTGGTTCTGTGTCTTCCTCTTCTTCATCTGGGTTGAATGCTTCTGCACAGACTTGAAAGAGAAGAAAAGAGAATTTTAAAAATTATAAAAATGCATAGAGAACAATGAACTGTGTGTGTGTGTGTGTGTGTGCGCGCGCATGCGTGCATGTAAGCTTGCCATGCTGCATTGCAACCTCTTTATTGTGTATGAGGAAGATGTACTGATATCTTCAATTGTTATTGCTCCCAGTTTTGGCTAACTGTTCAGTAGAAAACACGCTATTGCAATTGTCTAAGGCATGTCCAAAGTCCGTTTCTGGGCCCTAATCTGGCCCGCCAGTCAATTTAATCCGCCCACCATGGCAGTATATGTCCTGGGGTAAAATCCTAAAAAAAGTTCAGCAACTTCAATCCTTGATCAGTTCACTTCATCAAATCAGGCCCTCTTTGAAAAAAGTTTGGGCACCCCTGGTCTAAGTAAAGCAAAGGCTTCTTCCTCAATTGCATAATCCCCAATGGCTGGCTTGGTTTAGCACATTAAGTCAAAGTCACTCAGCAGATAGCTAGAGGGGGGAATTGAAAGCTTTTTCTGTTGGGGAGCTGAATAATATTTCTGTGACCTTATCACCTTCTATAGGGTAAATTCAAATTATATATATGCATGGGAATTAACAGGAGGATGAGGAATTAGTTCTTGTATATCTGTCACTGTTATATTTGTATGGTGACTGCAGGGCTCTGCCCTTCAAGCTATAAATTATAAAAGTGTCATTTACTGTAGTTGTCTTGTTGCTTTGGGACTAAAGCTGTTTGCAAAGAAGCAACTTTGCAATATCCAGCACCTTGGCACATTAGAGGAAAATTTGGACTGGCTGACGCTACAGTTTGCAAACCAGAAATGTCTAATATTCTCTTAGACTATTGTGTTGTTCACGTGTTAAAAACGAATTACTTATGCATTAAACTCCGTTTTTGTAAATAAATTTTTACTGAACTGATTTTACAATTTCAACTTCAAAAATTGTTTTTGACACCCCCCCCAAAAAAAAAGGGGGGGAAGAATGAGAAATACAAAATATCCAACACAAAGAACTAAAATAAAAAAATTAATAACATCTTTTGGAGGGTTCTCTTTAACCTCCTGACTTCCCTCCATTTCCTTTACTGGTTCATTGAATATATATATTTTCTGCATAATTATACTTAAACCTCTTTTTTCATATCCATATTATTGTATTCTAATTGCATACCATCAGTTTTTATTGTTTCAGTTCAAATTTCCTTCCATAAACTTTATCTTATTTTAACTACTTGCAAGTGTTTGGGTCAAACCCTGCCAATTTTTCTACTTGTTTACAATATTTTTGTACATATACAATAAATGCCTCCCATTTTTGCATTAAACTCTTTTTAAGCATCTGCTGTATTTCATAAATATGGCTGCATCTAAAGAATCCCCCCCCCCACGCTTTAACTATTCACAAGCTTTATGCTACCTAAGTCCCATAGGACCTACACAGCCAGAAGTTACAAACACAGCAAGTGTGCGAACACAGATTACTGCAATTACAGAAAATTGGGATTTGGTCTATATAGAATTGTTTCATTAAGTGATATAGATGCTGGAGATCTATGAAGAGATTTAAAATGTTGTGGAACTGAATGGTACAATAGTTAAAATCCAAAAAAATAAAGGGAAAGGGTCCAGACTCCTGGTGCTGTTTGGAGAATAGGAAAGGAGTGCAGGAAGCAGAGGCTGCATGGAAAATGGGTCATATATATGTCTGTGGATGAAGAGGTCACAACATTCCTTTGGGTGGAAGCAGATACTATTGCTCAGGGTTACACTGTCCTATACTGTCCCCATATGACAATTGGGCTTAGAGCTACGTATCATAATTAAATCTTTGGTTAGCAGGATTGCCTGGGGGCCTTAACTAGCCCTGCTTAAAGCGGAAAAGAACTAGAGATTACACTGGATACAAAAATCCTGCTTTACGAGAAAAACTTCATTCTCACTGAACATGGATGGGTACATTCTGCATCAATATAACCACCAATACTAACAAAATGATATTGTGGATCTGTATTTGCTATCCAGAAAGAATAAGGGTTCCGTATACTGTGAAACTAAATATTTAAACTGAAGCATGGGAGATTTTATCAACCCAATCTGTATTAAAAGAAGCAAATAAATTTTATAACTGAAGTTGAGTCATATACAGAAAGATTACTTGAACAGGATACATTAAGTCAATGATACCTCATTTTCTGGTGCAGGATAAAGCCCCTAGGGAACTCTGAACACACATCCCCTAAAGCAGGCATGTCCAAAGTCTGTTTTGGGGACCTAATGCAGCCCGCTGGGCGGCTTAATCCGGCCGCTGTGGCAGTTTATTTCCTGGGCTAAAATCCTAAAAGAACTCAACAACTTCAACCCTAAAAGAAGCTCAACAACTTCAATCCTAAAAAAAAAAAGTAAACAAGTTTGGTCGGCCCCCACAGCCCTTCACTTCATCAAATCTTTGAAAAAAGTTTGGACACCACTGCCCTAAAGCCTTCCAAAGACTTAGAACAGTCATTTTCAATTTTGAAGGGTCATTTTATTCTACTATACCATTATACTGAAACAGAAAAGCAACTCAAATTTGTATTCAGAGCAATTAAATGTTGTTCCCAACTATTCTGAATATAAATCTGAGAGTTTAGCTTTTTAAAAATTGGTGTGGCTGTCTGCAAACATTGGGCTGTAGTCAACTAAATCCCATACCATTCTCTACAAATAAAGCCAAGTGTTGTAACTCTCCAACGGTTTGACTTTACCCCCTTAGGCGCACTCTTCCATTGTTTCACGAAACAGACGGATGCCACCCTTCAATGGGTCAACTCTGAGTAGGACTAGCATTACCGTATTTTTCGCTCTATAACACGCACCTGACCATAACACGCACATCGTTTTTAGAGGAGGAAAACAAGGGAAAAAACATTCTGAATGAAACAGTGGATCTATCATTTTTGTGCTTCATGCTGTGGCCACAGACATGTGATCTGATGGTGAATTTGGGGTGACCCAATGCAAAAATCCTGAGAATCCCTGTGGATCCATGCTTTGTAACCACGTTTTTGCACCACTGCAGCCCCAGGCAACAGTGTGTGTGTGATTTTGGGGGGGCAGGCTGTAGCCATGGACATGCTATGTGCTCTGATGGTGAATTTGGGCTGACCCAATGCAAAGATCCTGAGGATCCATGTGGATCCATGCTTTTTAACCACATTTTTGCACCATTGCAGCCCCAGGCAACAGTGTGTGCGTGATTTTTGGGGGGCAGGCTGTAGCCATGGACATGCTATGTGATCTGATGGTGAATTTGGGGTGACCCAATACAAACATCCTGAGGATCCATGTGGATCCATGCTTTTTAACCACATTTTAAGTGGGGAGGGAAGGTAAAACACAGAATGGACAAGGAGCACGAGAGGGGTGTGCAGAGAAGCAGCTGGCTAAGAATGCAGGAGAGGGGTATAACAGGAGGGAGGAAAGGAAGGCAAAAGTTTTCCCTCACCTACCCACCCAAGCCAGCCAGCTCTCTCTCTCTCTCTCTCTCTCTCTCTCTCTCTCTCTCTCCTGCATGTTTTCAGCAGCACTGGAGCACAGAGACGACACTCTGCTTTCCCCTCTGCTTGCCTGGAGGGGAGGGGCTTTCCCTGCTCTTTGTTCCATTTGAGCAAACACAGCAAGGAAACAGAGAAGGGTGGGCAGTAAGACCCTGAGGCAGAATGCAGGAAAGCAGCCGCTTCCTCTTTTCAGGTTTCCCTTCTCCGAGACACGCGATTTGATTTTTGCCTGCTTTTTTTTTGCCTCTACTCACGCCATTTAGCTCCAGGGACCACACATTCGCTCAATAACACGCACAGACATTTCCCCTTCCTTTTTAGGAGAAAAAAATCTGCGTGTTATAGAGGGGAAAATACGGTAAATGCCACCTAGGGTTTCATCCAATGCCAGTCCTACTCAGAATAGATATAGTCAACTTAATGAACCTGACTTTGTGCTCAATGCACCCAACCAGCCCTGTCTGTAGAAGATCTGTGCAAGAACTTCCCCTCGCGCAACAGGGCCCCCCCCACTCTACTCCCACTGTGAGCCCCCCAAAACCACAGGGGGGCCCATTTCACCTAGGAATCAGGAATGTTTGCACAGACTGGAAGAAGCTGTTACAGCTTCAAACAAAACAGTTGTCTTTTTCTATCTCATTTTATCTCTCCTTGCTTATTCTAAAATTTTTATGTAAACAGGTTTGTGGGGCCCACCTGAAAAGCGATATATACCATATTTCACTGCGTAATGGTCGCCACTGCGTAATAGTCACACCCCCTTTCTTTGGTCCCTAAAATTGGTCCCCAAAGCATTCATCACACAATAGTCACAAGGTGTAACTCTCATCGTGTGTATTCTCAGTACCAAAAACAAGTACCATATTTTTTGCTCTATAATACTCACTTTTTCCCTCCTAAAAAGTAAGGGGAAATGTGTGTGCGTCTTATGGAGCGAATGCAGGCTGCGCAGCTATCCCAGAAGCCAGAACAGCAAGAGGGATCGCTGCTTTCACTGTGCAGAGATCCCTCTTCCTGTTCTGGCTTCTGGGATTCAGAATATTTTTTTTTCTTGTTTTCCTCCTCCAAAAACTAGGTGCGTCTTATGGTCTGGTGCGTCTTATAGAGCGAAAAATACAGTACGCCTACGCTGAAATACTACTGTAGTAGAATCTCAAATTACAACTAGGACAAATGCATTTCATAGAATCATAGAATCATAGAGTTGGAAGAGACCACAAGGGCCATCGAGTCCAACCCCAAGCAGGAAACACCATCAGAACACTCCTGACATATGGTTGTCAAGCCTCTGCTTAAAGACCTCCAAAGAAGGAGACTCCACCACACTCCTTGGCAGCAAATTCCACTGTCAAACAGCTCTTACTGTCAGGAAGTTCTTCCTAATGTTTAGGTGGAATCTTCTTTCTTGTAGTTTGGATCCATTGCTCCGTGTCCGCTTCTCTGGAGCAGAGAAAACAACCTTTCTCCCTCCTCTATGTGACATCCTTTTCTTACCTTACAGTTACAAACAGCTGAGAGAATTGAGATCCTATGTCACCTGTCACGTGGCAAGGTTGGAATGGTGTTGAGTCCTCCCTTCCTTGCCATCCTGCAATTCATTTTACTGTAAGAGATTCACCTGCTACTTCTTCCTTTCTAGCTGGAATCTATGTGTTTGGAGCCAAGCCAATCCCATTAGTTCCTTGTTCAGATCTGAACTTTAATTAAGGCTCCATTAAAAGATGAATCTATAACTTCTACTTTGCTTTGATTGCAAGACTAAAGAGAATAAGTCTGAAGGGTGGGGGATTCTCCTATGCAAGAACCAGTTGTAAGGTCATTTTGAATGAGCTGATATGTGTTGAGTGAAGTTTAACTGCCTCTCCCGCCTGAAACCATTCACAGAATTCAAAAAAAGTCCTGGAGACAGTGAAAGGCTCCATGCAGCCCTAAGCAAGAACAATAAAAGATTTATAAAAAGAAATTATGACCTGTATTGACAGCAAATACTCTTTCAAGTGAATATATTATGGTATGCTCAAGTCATTCAGTAAAATTGAGCAGGAGAAGGTTCTTGCCCAAACAATTTATTCCTTCAACACATTACGTGGAATGCACTGCTGAAAGGTGCAGTCGTAATCACTAGCTTAGACAGCTTTTTAAAAAGATATGTCCTCTGTGGATTTGTCTGAATAGATATTTAAACATGACAGCTAAAGGTGCTGTTCCATATTTGAAGGCGGTATACCTCCAATTACCAGTTGCTGAAGACAAATTGGCACAGGATGCTTATCACTATACCATGCTGTGTTTTTCCCAGGAGCACACAGCTAGCTACTCCAAGAGATAGTGGGTGGCCTAGATGGCTCATTGGTTGGATCCAGAAAGGCAGGTATTCTTGGTCTGACCTGGAAAGTGCCCTCAACTTTATTTATAATCTCTTCCCTTCTCACCTTTCTATAGCAACACTCAGGTCAGTATACAATTAAAAGCAGCACAGCAAAATATACACTCAATTATCCAGATTTTTCTGGTCTCCCCCCCCCCCTTCTCTTTTGTAAGTATGGTTGCTTTCAAACCAGAAATTTCTTGCCTTTTTTTGGAGTCTGCTTACACAGTGAAAGTAAAGATGCCTAAGAACAGCAAAAGATTAAGAGTCAGAATTGTTTTAACCTTACTTTGTTCCTCTTCTGTTTATGTTTTGCTGGAGTCTACACCATTAAGAATTTTACAGAGGCGCTCATTTGTACTCTATTCACTAGTCTGACAGTACAAAACTCTTGGAACATTGCCCAGCTTATTGAAGTGAATAAACCTGAGCAGAGAGAGAAAAGCAAGCCTTTTATAAAATCTGAAAGGAACCCCAGAAGCCTGCAAGTCACTGGAGATCAAAGGTTTATGCAGTTTCCTAGCCACATTATGCATAAATGCAGCATTAGTTGAGATACTTATTTGTACTCTCCTACAGAGAAAAAGTACTGTGTAAGTAAAGCATTGTCACTCTGCTAGTTAAGCATTCATTCAGGAATTAACACAACACATTCTAACATTAACAAACATAAAGCTGAGATGAACAGCACTACAAATATCATGTCTTCTTTTTTCTATTTCCTCCCACAATTAAGCAAAAATCAAATAGATGGAAATGTGCTGTTTTATATATAGTGTCAGGCAGGATTCGAGATAAAAGTGCTCTTAGACAAAAAGTCACAGCATCTTCTCTTGTAGAAATACATTCCATGTTTTACTTTGCATTTGAGTGAAGGAATGACACAGAATGCTAGACAGAAGCAGCGTTATCCTCATCCAGAGAGAAACTCATCAAAAAGAGGAACAAGGGTTTAAAATCTCCTTAAACGTGGTAACACAATAAATGAAACAAAAGAGTGCCCCCCACTCAGAAATGAGTTACTACTGTATTTTGCTTTCTTTATAGTCTTCCTAGATGATACAACAAGGTCTGAATTGAACTACAATGACCGTTTCGTGGGGGGGAGGGTTTCTATTCCCGGCCCCCCGCATGCATCGGTGGAGCACATATGAGCACACCACACCCCGTTACACTCTTTTAGTGACATGTTTAACGATGCTTTCATGTCACTTCCAGGTTCAGCGCTGTGCACTCAATCACGCATCATTCTGATGCACGTTAATCGGTCCTTGCCAGTACTTTACATTATTGCTCATATGACAGCTGTGGTAAATGAGTTCAATAACTGAGGTGAATTAATGATATGGGGGAAGAGACGCGGGTGGCGCTGTGGTCTAAACCACAGAGCCTAGGGCTTGCCAATCAGAAGGTCGGCGGTTCGAATCCCCGCGATGGGGTGAGCTCCCGTTGTTCAGTCCCAGCTCCTGCCAACCTAGCAGTTCGAAAGCATGTCAAAGTGCAAGTAGATAAACAGGTACCGCTCTGGCAGGAAGGTAAATGGTGTTTCCATGCGCTCCTCTGGTTCGCCAGAAGCGGCTTAGTCATGCTGGCCACATGACCTGGAAGCTGTCTGCGGACAAACGTCGGCTCCCTCAGCCAGTAAAGCGAGATGAGCTCCACAACCCCAGAGTTGTCTGCAACTGGACCTAACGGTCAGGAGTACCTTTATCTTTACCTTTACTGATATGGAGATTAATATTCTTGAGCTTCAGTTTCGAGTTCCTGTAAGTTATTTGTCATGTCTCTAGTTGGTTACATGAAAATAAAGCTTGGAGGCCTATTCTTTCTCTGTTGATTGCATTGGTGACTCATGCAAGGTTACATTATCAGTATTACAGCTATGGTTATTGTTATCAACCAATATTGTTACCAACCATTGATATCAGGTTTGAAGTCAGTTCACATGATCAAACAACAAGAAATCTGGGTTCCGGAACATATGCCTACAAACTGCTTTGCATTCAAAGTGACATGTTCGACAGCCACATTTTTGTAATTCTACGTCACCAGTACAGCAGAATAGTAAGGAATTGGTTATTGTACACTGACCTGCTGAATACACTGGGCAAGTTCACAAATCACAATAAACCACAGTTAAAAACAAAGTATGGTGTGATTTCAACAAGCAGTATGTTACTCAAAAGTGCACTCATTCTCCATTTCTCCTACTGCTGACATGTCATGGTCAATAGAAGCCCAAGCATCTGGTGGGCTGTATGACCCAGAACAAGACTTACATGTTATTGAGCATATGGGATTTCTGTTTGGTCAACCGTGGGAATCAGACTTCCAGACAGAGTAATGAGACCTCCTCTGGAATTGCCCACCAAAATGGTGTCTCAACTTAATTCCCTTGGTGTCTAAAATCATCTAGTTAAGTCTCTAATGGAAATTAACAGAGGGGGTGCTCTTTATGAAGACCATGATTGTGTGACCAGTCTATGAGATATGAGATAACTAAGACACTACAGCAGTAGCATGATTAAAGCTGCACAGCCTCAAATTCCAACCCTTTTCACTGCATTTAATCTTTTAATTCCCTTGTGTAGCCTCCAAGACTAAATGTTTTCCCCAAAGCTCTACAATAGTTATTTTCCACCATAATTGGAAGCACACTCCTAAGTATCTTAACAGTCAACATAAATATAATTTTATGAGCAATGAAATGAAGGTTTTAAATCATTCTGGTCAATATTTTAAATTTTCATTATATTTTCATTGGGTTCTTCTTTCAACAGCTTCCCCCACTCCCAGGGAAGTATTTCAAAAACTTCCAAATTAAAAAGCACCACCAGAGTCTGTTGATTCAGAGAACAGAGCATGAGATGCTGATAACAACTGGAATAAAAAGCTGGTGTTAATATGACCTTGCAAACTGCAGGATCAAACAGGTTGCAGATTGCATATTTCAACAATATGTTTCCAAGCAAAGCATTCTGAGTCTACACTTAGAATCTCTCATTATTATTTTTTAAGAATATATACGTTGCTGCAGAAAAAGCAGAGTGTTGAATACTACCTTAAGGAAATAGTAGTATAGCACATAGTTGCCTGTCTTGCTTGGCTCTCCATGGGAACACAGAGAGAGAAAAGACTCAGTATAGCACAGCACATTCAGCTGAGGCTGAAAGCAAAGTCATTGCTCACCATTGTTTCTAGACAGAATGAACGCTGGAAAAGGCAAGTCCAGTTCCTCCCACTAACCTGTCACGCTTGCAGTCAGATAAAGCACCCTGACAGCATCCATATGGCTTGGATAAATCAAGTAAATCAATAAAAATACTTAACTGAAGTTCTGCCCACCCCACGCCCCGCAACATGAAAACTGCCCCCCCCAAAAAAAACATTAATCCTGGCTACGCCCATGCTTGGATATTTACTTAACCACCCATTCTTAAGGTGGTGTACTTTTACTGCAGAATTTAAGTGCTATTTTTAAGGGGGGAAATGTGCAGTGAAACCCCTACATCTATACTGCAGCCTTAGACTCTTTCCAGACAACAGTTTGTGCAGCATCAGGACATCTTTCCTCAATGAAATGCTTCTCTTCCAGACCTGTCATATTCTCCTCAGCACTCAGCTTTATTTTCTCAAAGGGAAACACATGCAATCTCGTCTCTCTCTAATGCACCCACTGCTACTGAAAATATTTGGTTTTATCCAATTAAAACATGTGTGAACAGAGTGACTTCCAAAAGTGCTACAGAACTACCCCCCCCCACGTTCCCCCCTGCACACACCCGAAATCTGCTCTGGGCATTCCCCCAATTCTCCAAAGATTTGGGTATGGTGCAGGTAGTGCACAGGTGGAAGGAAATTCTGTTCTGTTTATGAAAGTTTTTCCATGCACACAATGATTTAGTTGGATACAACTCCAAGTAGAATCTATGCAAATGGCATTGACCTTATTGCACAACTTCTGTTACATCACTTGTGGCAATGCCTCATGCCCACAACACTTTGGATCTTCAAGTTTTAGGTTAAGAAGATTCCCTCAAAGAAGAACCTACCTAGCACTTTTACATAAAAAAGTTACTGCTGCAGAGATTTCATGAGCCTTGAGGTGTTTTAGTTTTGAAGACTCTGCCCTTTTTAACCCCAGTATAGGAGAACACATCAGCTCCTTTCCCCCTCTGTATTTAAATATTAGTACACTCTTGTCAAAATTAAATAAAAAATACAAAAAAAAAATTAAAAGCAATAATGGGGAACCTGCGGCCTGTTACTATACTACAATTCCCAGCAGCCCCAGCAGCATGGTCAATGGTCAGAGTTGAGAACTGTAGTATCTAGAGAACCACAGGTTCACCACTATTCTTTTAAATCAGCTACTGATTGTTCCTGGGACCTGGGTGGCGCTGTGGATTAAACCACAGAGCCTAGGGCTTGTCGATCAGAAGGTTGGCAGTTCGAATCCCCATGACGGGGTGAGCTCCCGTTGCTTGGTCCCTGCTCCTGCCAACCTAGCAGTTCAAAAGCAAGCAGTGCAAGTAGATAAATAGGTACCACTCTGGCGGGAAGGTAAACGGTGTTTCCGTGCGTTACTCTGGTTTGCCAGAAGTGGCTTAGTCATGCTGGCCACATGACCTGGAAGCTGTACGCCAGCAACCTCGGCCAGTAAAGCAAGATGAGCGCTGTAACCCCAGAGTCATTCACGACTGGACTTAACGGTCAGGGGTCCCTTTATCTTTACTGATTGTCCCTATTTCAACAAGACATATAACCTATTATTTTGTGGGGCCAGGGTATCAGATCTTACATAAGTTTAGCATTTTTTTTTTTTTAATAAAAGGCAGCTTTATTTTTACCAGCGAGAAATGTCCTTATTCTAAAATACAATCATGGCTCTGCAAGGTCCCCATGTTCAGAGCTACAAATCTCCTAACAGGAATGTTCTATCAGCACCAGTATCCTCAAATCAATTAGAACAGCTGAAGCACAAACATTCATTCATTCATTCATTCATTTCACCTTAAAAAATGCTTGCCTTTGGTACTGTGTGGCATGTTACAGGCAAATCCTTAATCTCGGGCATGTCTAGATATGTCAGAGCCATGCACCTGACGAAGAAAAGCTGATACAAATATAGAACACACAATAGCTGTTGCATTGACTATAAAGAACACATAGTCTTTGGTCATAGAATTTTAGAGTTCAAAAAGACCCAAGGGTTATCGAGTCCAACCCCCTGCAATGCAGGAATCTCAGCTAAAGCATCCATGACAGATGGCCATCCAACCTCAGCATAAAAACCTCCAAGAAAGGAGTCCACCATCTCATGAGAGTCTGTTTGCCTGGTAGTTATTTTGACAGTTTCCTTTTCTTACGATTGCTAGTTTATCCAAACTCTCAGATTGTCCTTTATATTATCAGACATGCACTCATGAAGCAGTCACTAAGATTTAACACTAGATTGTTTCCAATGGAAAATTCCACAAAAGCATTGCACCATTTTCTCCCACTTTCCCCTTGGAACAAGTTCCTATATCAAATCCCCAAATTCCATTTTGAACATTTTACTTCACATGTATTTAAGCTGCTTTCTGTTAACACCTTTAACACAGAGACGTGACAGTTCGAACTAGTTGTTTGAACTTCATGTTCCTCAAAATATAACAAGGAAAGAACAGTAGAAGGTAAACATGTTAGTTGAGTCTATGCCAAGTCACTGCACAGAAGGAGAATTTCTGAAGAGGTTTTTGGATAAGATACCTGCCCTAAAAAAGATCCACTGGAAAATATGAGTCATTCACAACCACTACTTTACAATTCAAGGCAAGGACCCCACTTTTAGGAATATCCAATGTTTTCACATTGTTTACTTACATAATAGTTTTAAAATATCAGATCTGTGTAACGAAGGCAAATTTAGCAAGGCACTGAGTACCAAATTATGTCACTGTCTCAAAAATAAGCAGTAACGTTTGTCATGCTAAGAGCAGGGGTGGAGAGAAAAAGGATATACGAATTTTACTTTAAGCCTTTTTTGGTACACTGCTTCAGGACTCCCAGCAAGTTCTAACAAATGACTCAGGCTGTATTGCCACAATCAGTATGCAGTTTTTACAAAGGTTGTTAAACGCAAGTACTTGGCAGGAAAATACTCTTGAAAATAAGACACACACAGGGAGAGAATTATATTCTACAAATAGGGAATCTTGTTTGAAATACAGTTTCAAATTAAGCTGTTCCTGTTTCATTTAAAAAAGAATTCACTGAGTGGTTTATTTCAGTTATGAATGGAGCAGAAAGAAAACCATACTCCTTGTTCTGTGATGACCAGCCAAAAGCATACTTTTGCGCACCTATTACCCAACAGATTTCCCCACCCAGTAGAAAATGAGAGGTTGTTCCAACAGCCTATGGAGAGATATCTGTCATATAAGTACTGGTGCTTTGCATCCCCCACCTGGTAGAGTGTATGGGACTGGAGGAAAACAGGATCCAAATGGCTATCACCTCGCTAATTCATAGTTATTAACATCACACAAAATTATTATTTCTGCCATGAAAGAATTATGATCACACAAGCGAGCTATATTTTAGGAGGCTGCCCTGGAAGGCATAGTTCACATGCTCTACAAACTTGTAGTCTTATAAAGATTATACGTATTTCATTCTATTGAAGGAGCAAAAAGTAATATAGTTGTATCTTGGAAGCCGAACAGAATCCGTTCCGGACGTCTGTTTGATTTCCAAAATGTTCTAAGGGGCAGCTTCCGAAGAACGTTCACAAACCGGAACACTTACTTCCAGGTTTGCAGCGTTTGGGAGCCAAAACATTTGACTGCTAAGGCGTTCATCAACCAAGGTATGACTGTACGTACTGGGAACACAAACCAATCTGCAATCAGAACCCACCATTAATGAAATCTGCAATGAATATAGTCACTTGCAAACAAAAATTACAGTTCTGCATTTGCCCTCTGGCCTGTAAGGGATGCCACTAAAAACATCAGGATATATTGAGACTTCCCCCAGCCACACTATGGAAGGAGACAGGAAGCCTGGTCACACATAAATCAACTTGATGAATTACTGAATATATTCAGTCCCCATTGAATGTTTGGGTTGGTTTGCTGTGAGCAAGTGATTAATAGAAGATTGTTGGTTAGTGGTTTATGAAACAACCCATTAGCAGTTTAGACACAGCTTGTTCTGTATAGGTAGCTAGAACAAAGTCTATTTTTGTTGCAGCAATGTTCATTGTTAATGGTCCTTGAAATTCAGAATAAAAATTAGACACAAGCTGAAGCTGTCATAAAACCCTCAGGCAAAAATTATCTATACTGGATTTTAGAAAAAAAATGAGCTGGTCAGGTTAAGCAGGTCAAGCCATTTTGTTTTTTTAAAGCCTCATCCATCCTCTTCTCCAACAGCCTGTTTACTGATGTGTATATGGTTTATTACCTTATGCGCGCTGTATACCACAGTGAACATACAGCAGTTGCACCTTGTCAGAACTTGTCAAGAAATGTATATTCTGACAATCTGTATTACCATCTTAAAATCCTCCAACCCAAAAACTGAAATATTAGAAAAAATCCCTGACTATAGGCATAACCTCATTCATACTTTATCCTTTTCTGATGTGTTTTAAATGAGCCATTCTTTTCCCAACCTCTGTCAACTATTCATCAATACCCGTTGCCAGTAGTGGTTGTTTCTCCAAAGAGATGTCTCCCAAGTTCAATTATCCATCTCATCAGTCACTTTTAGAGGGCCAGATGTTGCATTTAACTGGAGCTCCAAGAACCAACTCCATTTTGAAACCCTTCACATTGGCTTAAAGCAAACATTTCTTGAAGTCTTAGATCCTAACTGCTATTCCAACATCATCAAGCAATATAGAAACAACTTGCCAATGGAAACTTGTATCTTACTATTTGGTACTGTTCGGCCAGCTTAAAATATTTGTTCTTTACTTCTAGGTTTAAATAAATACAATAAATGTATTTCAGATTTTGTGGGAGGGGGTTGTGGGGGAGAATCCTGCTTTACCCCACAATGATGCAGCACATGATTGCCATGGTTATTTATTCATCTATTCTTTAATATTTCTAAGTTGCTTAATATTTAAAAAAAAATCCAAGTAGTGTATGCAAATAAAATCACAAAAGCAATATCATAAATAAAAATGCCAAACAAAAATCCAGTGGTACATGGTCCATTCTTATGCATCAGGGAAAGCCTACACAGGAGTTTAGTTTGAAAACATAATGGCAAAGGGGTTAAAAGGAACAGGAGATGAGACGGGGAAGAAAAGAAACCCAAAGACTTTAAAAGCTATTGTTATTATTTTAAAAGATAATGTTTTTAAGAGCTGACTCAAGCTCCACATTTGAGGGTAACAAGTAAGTATGATGTATACACTAGTTGTCGTTTGGCCCCCACCAATCTCACTGAAATGCTGTGCAAAAGTTAATTAAGGTAAAGGTAAAGGGACCCCTGACCATTAGGTCCAGTCATGGCCGACTCTGGGGTTGCGGCGCTCATCTTGCTTAATTGGCTGAGGGAGCCGGCGTACAGCTTCCAGGTCATGTGGCCAGCATGACTAAGCCGCTTCTGGTGAACCAGAGCAGCGCACAGAAACGCCGTTTACCTTCCCGCCGGAGCGGTACCTATTGATCTACTTGAACTTTAACGTGCTTTCGAACCGCTAGGTTGGCAGGAGCTGGGACCGAACAACGGGAGCTCACCCCGTCACGGGGATTCGAACCACAACCTTCTGATCGGCAAGTCCTAGGCTCTGTGGTTTAACCCACAGCGCTACCCGCATCTCACAAAAGTTAATTACATGCAGGCAAATATGCAAGTTCCAAGCTGCTCTTTAGTTCATGAACCTGTCAATGGGGGCCCTCACAACTGAAAGAGTTAACCACTCACAATTTGCAGTTACTTTTCCAAGTAGGTATTAGAACAAGATGCAGCTTTAAAATTGTCAGAGGAAGAGTTGTTCCTTTGTGAAGATTCCCAAGCTGTTAATCTATTACAGCCTGAAAACAAGCGCTTGCTATAGCTCAGCTAAACATCCATTTGTCTTTCAAACTGGAGCAGGTCACAGTGTACCATCTGATCCAGCCCATTTCTGCTAAACTCTACAGAAGTAATTGTGAAAAGGAGCACCCCCCCCCAAATGGGTGCATAGGACAACACGGATCAACGGGGGTGACTGGGTAGCAGGAAGAGCTCTCTTTAATTATTATTAACCTCTGTATGGTTATATACATAATCTACATACTAAAAACTGAAATGCTTTTGTTTGTTCCTCCGTAACTGTCATAAATCTTTGCTTAGGTTACCATGACATTTAGAGCGGCCCTGGCAAGCCAGTGACAGGTACAATAATACACTGCTTTTATTCTTTGAATGCATACCAACTGCTAGTCGAGATATAAATTTGTTTCAGTCTTATGTATGTGAAAACCAACTGACTCATCACATGCCTTTCTGGAATGAAAGGTCATCTTATCGCTGCAACAGGATTGCCTACAGTATAGTGAGTGTATCCACATTTACATAACCTTGGCCTTAACAATGGAAAAGAATGTCAGTATACCAATATGTGAAGCAGAAATTACAGTGGTACCTCGGGTTACATACGCTTCAGGTTACATACGCTTCAGGTTACAGATTCCACTAACCCAGAAATAGTGCTTCAGGTTAAGAACTTTGCTTCAGGTTGAGAACAGAAATCGTGCTCCAGCAGGGCGGCAGCAGCAGGAGGCCCCATTAGCTAAAATGGTGCTTCAGGTTAAGAACAGTTTCAGGTTAAGTACGGACCTCCGGAACGAATTAAGTACTTAACTCGAGGTACCACTGTATTCTGATTTGTGAACAGCTAAACTTGAATTTGACATGCAAAACAAACCATTCTTACACTTGATGAAGGATCTTCCTACAGGTGTACAGGTCCAAATCTATAGACATACCTCTGGAGCCCTAACTAGGCACATTCTATCTGCTCCCCAAAATAAACACATTAGGCAACCCAGGACACATTGCAGCTTCAGGCATCAGCAGTGTCAGGGAGCCTAAGTATGAACTCTATACTCAGACAAAATATCATCAACACTCCAACTTATATACAGGACACCACTGACTGTCTGAAGAAACTACAATATATACTATTGTATATTATTTGTACTTCTACCCCACCCTACACCAAATGGGTTCAAGGGCAGATTATAAAAGCAGTACAATAAATCAGAAATAACTACAAAACAACCAATGACAAAGCAGCATCACAGAAACAGCAATGAAGGAGGAAAGCCATCCACTTAAGTAAAGACAAAGAACAGTATTAAGAAGAGGTAGATGGAGAAACATCCAGGTCTCCCCACAATTCAGGAACTATTCTTATGGTGAGTGGAGTACCTGTGCATACTGTGAGCTGATCTGTGTATAATACTAAGCTAAACCATGACTTAGCATACATACATAATGACTCCAAGTGAAGAGATTGCAGCTGCTGCGCTCTTCCCCTAGCTCTCCTGCTGCAAGCTAAGCCATGGTTTGGTTTGGGCCAGGGTGACCCACGACGTTTTGATCCAGAGGCAAAATGTCCCACTGCAGTTTGCCAGGGGCGTGAGGCTCTGCAAAGGCTTCCCCTCAAGGAAAACCCTTGTGAAGCTTCTGGAACACCTTCCTCTTGCCAACAGTTGGTGAGAGTGAGGCATTCTTCAGAGCTTTGGCACTGGTCTCTCTCCACCTCTAGGCCACAGAAGTGGTGGGGTGGGTGGGACACCCGTGGAGCACCACTTCTTGCATTTCCACCACCTGAGGTCTGAGCTCCTACTGGTGCCATCCTAACCTGAATTTGCCTGTGCATCTTCTCTGCTTCCCCTCAGATGACCCAATGAAGCAGCTTTATTCCAGTAGGTCCTATATAAGGAGGATAGTATGAAAGGAGGGGGGTGAGGGAGAAGGCAATGTACATGAGTATTCTCCTGTAGCTTAAACCCAAATCCAAGATGACAGGACGTTGTTTGGGGGGGGGGGGCTTGTTGAAGGTCATCTACATTTTGAAACTAACTTTAAGAAGCCCCTGAAGTTCCTTGCATTGTTTAAGCCAGGTTACAAAGGTAATAAAACACAATACTATATGCAATTATACAATGTTCCTTGATCGTCACACTTTGCCAAACAATATACTGCTAGAGTTGGCCAATCAAGGAGCACACAACAGTGGCTGGCAGAATTATGTTTTCTTCTAGACAAGACTTTCATCCAGCCATCTTTTGCTTAAACATCTCACTGGCCAGGCCGGAATGCAGATGTTGACAAGAGTCCCGAGTGTTCAGCCATAATATTCAACATCAAGTGTTGTTCAAAGCTGCCCACTCTACCAATACCAACTTTTTGATTTATGTAGTTAATGCTTCACTTCAAAAGACATTAGCACTTGATGAAGTATCCTAATGCTATAAAGAAAGACCACATGTGCTCTCTAGAAGTTCAAGTTGAACAATAAGGCCATCATACCTGAGCAAACACAGGGGAAATGTCACGTCTCAGTCCACTTCATTTAAAATGCACAATTAACCTTTTGTTCAAGAAATGCCGGAAGCAAGTTCTCTTCATCATGTAGCTATGTAACTAAGAAATTTTGCAGGGCAATTATTAATGGCTTCAACCCTTTCTTCATGAAGAAAATACCCAAGTACCATTTGACAGTTTTTAGTCTACTAACCCACTAGGCTGATTTTTGCAAGCTTACTATAATAAAACTATGTTTATTGGATCCTAAGCCTAAAATCTGTTCTCTTACAAGACTGTATGTACTATGCATTCTAGCACAGTTGTCTAAGATACTGACAAGTCTATTATTTCTATACAAAAACAGGAGCTATTTTCCCTTTATGCTACTACTACTCCAATTCACTAACAATATCATGGTAAGGATACAAAAGTAGCATATGGAGAACTGTGAAGAGCCTTGCATCCTTTGGTGTGAGGGGCAGAGAACATAACCCTTTTCGATAATTATAGCTGCTTCCTTTATTTCTTTACAAGTCAGTGGAAAGATGAAATACGTAAGTTTGAAACGGTGGGCAGCTGCTGCACAGCATGGGCAGTCTCTGCACTGCCTTGAGACCAACAGGCCTAAACAAAGCACATGCAACCTCTGTGTGCAGGAGAGTAGGTGGGGAACTACTCAACACTACAAAGCAGTGGGCTCAAAGCCTGTTGCTTCAGCTGTGTAATGCAGATGAAGAAAGAACTCTTTGAGATCTGTGCCCATTACAACATATGCAACAGATCTGGACTACGGAGCAATGTGTAAAGACCCTCAGATTTTTGTTAAAATTTCAAGAACGGGGGATTATTCAACATTTGTGGTAAAAGCTGCACCCTGATTGCCTTCAACAAAATATTTGCTGAAAGGTCTAGAAAAACTATTTCTACAAACAGCAATTACCTTAAGAAGGCTCCATTGCAATCTTATATTGACTGCATTGGGTGGATGTACCTTTAGAAAACTGAAACTGGTTAAGCATCGATGGGTTGGCTCTTTGCTACGAAGGGCCACTGGCTACAGTGGAAAGTCAATCAAGTCCCAAGGGAAAGGCTAGACCATGGGTAGGCAAACTAAGGCCCAGGGGCTGGATCCAGCCCAATCGCCTTCTAAATCCAGCCCGTGGACAGTCCGGGAATCAGTGTGTTTCTACATGAGTAGAATGTGTCCTTTTATTTAAAATGCACCTCTGGGTGATTTGTGGGGCATAGGAATTTGTTCTTTTTTTTTTTTTCAAAATACAGTCTGGCCTCCCACAAGGTCTGAGGGACAGTGGACCGGCCCCCTGCTGAAAAAGTTTGCTGACCCCTGGGCTAGATCAAGGGGAGCATGTGCTGTTAGGTGCTTTCAGGCAGCTCCCAACACTACCGTCCCATGCAGTGTTTTTTGTTAGGAAGACTATGTGGACAAGACTGGTATATGCACTAAACATTGGTTAGCCAGGTGAAATTCTGCTATGGACCCACCCACAGACCAAAGGTTCTCCCCTCTCAGTGGTAAATGATTTCAAGATCTACCACAGGACATTTCGCGCTCTGAGGAGAAAGTAAGCTTACTTGGAAAATCTTTGGAAATTTAAATAGGTTTGCCAAAATGAAAATGAGGGAAAGGTTATTCAAGGAAGTAGATGATTCATTACTTATTATAAAGGATGTTTTGTTTTAATTATGTAAATGTCATACTTTTATCTTGAATTTAGTAATTTCAAATAATGCTTATAGATAGATTTGTAATTTCCAGAGATTATAAAAATTTTGTTTCACATTCTAGTAAAGTGGGTTAGATAAATGTATTAATATCACTAAACAGATGAAGAATATAATCATTTTTATCAATAAGTAAAACATATTGAACTATATAATGCACTTAATATGTCAGTACTACATATACTTAAATATGCTATGTTACTACTAACAGCATTTGGGGCATGTGCAACAGGAGAGCCGCAGAGACCACATCTTGCCCCAGGCCCCACGTTCCTCTCTGTGACGCTGCCGGCATATGCAAGGAAATTCACTGTTGAGCAAAAACATTTACGGTAAGTTGTCCCTTGGATCAAAGGTTAGAACAAAAATGGTCTCAATAGCAATTTTAACAGCTTTAAAGATTACCTTAGACTAAAGACAGCATAGAAGACTGAAGAAATCCACAATGTACTGACTCCCCCAAAGTACTGGTTTCATATGCTTAACATTCATTCTGACTTAGGTCAGCACTGAATGCAAACAATGGCAGGATTCTTCAGTTAGCCTAAAATATAGATTTAGTCTAGGCAGAAATTCTGGCTCAACTTAACTCCCTTGCTTTTAGGACACCAGCACACCTTGTTTAATTCAATTATGTCCCAATTTAGTGTTTCTGAATTAATCTTTGTTCCAGCAATGCATACAATCAGGTTCAAAAACACTCTGTTCCCTTGAACTATTTTTAAAATAGTGTGCATCTGAAAATAGACTTTACCATAAGTAAGTGTGATAGTTTGGGGCAATGAAGTAGTTAACATCAATTTTTAGCAGGAAAATGAGAAAAATAAAAGCTACATAGATATTCACAAGAACTAGTAGTGCAATGTTTCATCTCCACCAGATTTATGCAAATACAGTGTGACCACACTTAGAATACTGTGACATTTCTGCCCCACATCTAAAAAATATATTGTACAGCTGGAAATTGTTCAGAAAATTTCAATGAAAATTATCAGGAGGCTGCAGCTACTCCTGTATGATGAAAAGTCTTGTTGTGTGGACTTTTCAATTTTCCATTTGTGTCCTATCTTTCTAGATTGTCAGCCTGAAGGCAGGGGTTGTATTTTTTGTGACTTTCATGCTGCTCTGAAAGTCTTTTTTGGCTGAAAATATTTATGTAAAAAATCATAAGAAAATTAGCTGGCCCAGACATAGCAAGCAGTATTCAACTACTGCATCTTGTCAATGCAAGGATTTTGCTTGCGAAATGGGTGTATGTGCACTCTCCCCTAATCTGCTCTAAAGAGTTGGGGGAACCCTTAGGACAGTTTTTGGGACACAAAGGGGGGAGAGGAAGGAGAGGAGACGGGGAATATGTTTCATTGTACAAGAGCAAATCCTTGCACTGATGGAACTAGAGTCTTATAGTTATATGTTGATTTCTCCCACCCTGTCCAAGACAACCCTGAAGATTTTCTCAAATACAATAAGTTACCCTTCATTCTAATACTTCTATTAATTGTTAGCTTAAATAAGGAAATACAAATTGTGGGGGTATGTAGCCACAGGTATTGCTATTGCTGTACAGTATTATTGCATCTTTGCAAACACAGAACTGCAAAGTTTACCTGAAACAGACTGCAAAGATGGAAATCTCTTTTAAAAGAAGAAGTCAATTTAAGTACCAAAGAGGAATACATTAAATCAATTTATCTTCCTTGAGTTGTGCCCTATTTTACCTTTACTGTGCTGCGGGGGGGGGGGGGGGTTCATGTTTTTAGAAGACACAGATTAAAAGATAATATGATGTTTTACTGCATGTTTAACAAAAGGCAAGCATCTTTGTAAGAAAGTGAAACGATCCTAATCCTAAACACTATTGACGAAAGGCAGCCAAATTAGGCGTTCAAATCCCAGAAAGCAATTAACTTGACAGCTGAGGTCTTCTTACACAGCAGGGAGACACGCACAAAAAACTGAGGGAGGTTTCTGAAATTTCTAAGCATTGCAAGAAGAAGAAAAGGCGCTGTGCCTTCGTGACTGCTGGCAGCCTACCCAGCCTAAAGATTGTCTGATAATTATGCTATATACAAGACATGCAAATACAGCAAGGATGGAGAGCGTTTACCTTATGAAAGCATACAACATAAAAAGAGTTCACATTCTGGTGCCAAACTCATTATAATGCTACACTAGTTCCGTTTAAACCAGTGTCATGTTGAATAGATATATAAAAACAATATTTGATTCCCTCCTCCTCTTTCTTTTTTCCTTTCTCTTTTTGTGATGGAACTCCTATTTGGGGACTTCCCTGGCTTTTTTTCTGGCCCATGTAGGACCAGTCTGGATAGTTAGTCTTGGTGAAGACTTGACATTTTCATCTGCCAAAAAAGTTTTTGATTTGAGTTTCCATTGAAATGAGGCTGTATTTTAATGTTGTATTTTAATCTTGTTTTCAAGTTGTATTTTAATCAATTGTTTTTATATCGAGTGTTAGCCGCCCTGAGCCCGGTCTTGACTGGGGAGGGTGAGGTATAAATAAAATTTATTATTATTATTATTATTATTATTCTACAACTTGTCTTGATGGTGTCACAAAATGAACTTTTAAGGCTGAAAAGAGAAGCCAGCTCAACCAGGATAGTACCAGTATTGGTCATGTAATGACCCTGACCTTGCTTCGACATAGCTACTTGACACTTTAATAAAATGTTCCAGTTCCATTTGGGAAATGAAAACTTGGAAAGCAAGCAACCAGTTCATTCTGAACTATGTGTATGCTTAATATCCTGTATCTGAAACCTGTTCTGCCCCCTCCCCCATACTTGTGCCATTTTGCAGACTGTCTACTGGACCCTCATACTTTTCTCAGCTTAAATGTTAATAAGGCCTCATCTACACATGCAGCAGAGTAAGTTGACCCAGAATAGTACCAATTTAGATGGCAGATGGGAAAATGACAGTGCTGAATGCTTTCCCATGTAGAACAGTCCCTGCAAATAAAAACCTAGCATATTTGGAGGAGGGATGATAGCCTAACCATTACCTTCTATGCTATTACTATTTGTTTTTTGTTTGTTTGTTTTTACATAAGTAAAAAGTGAGCTTTCCCCATCTGGCATGATACAAGCCCATTCTTACAACTCAGAATTTTTTCAACTCTTTCAGCTACATATGTAGGATATGCCTTCATTTGTTATTAGGCAGAAATGTAATTACCCATTTCTGATGCATGCTACAGTTCCCTGTTGTTTGCTGGCACTTACTGACCTAGAGGCACAGATAACTGATCCTGTTATAAAATGTAGGAGAAGTGTTGTTTTAAAGAGAAAGAGGCAGGAGCAGTACTTAGCTGGAGTTACTTCAGGCTAAAAGCCCGATTCTGAACCCAGATTTTATTAAAATATCTGCCAATGTTGTTTACATACTTTTCTAAAAAGGGCTTCATGCCCTTTAGAAAGAGGAACCCAGAATTTGCCTGGGGAAAACAGAATGCCCTTTTCAAGCACTTGTTCCCAGCAGCTTGTAATTGTTTATAGCAGTCTTCTGGTGTCTGGTAGCAGGCACCAGGTTGGGGGAAGCTGGTTTAGGGGTATGTCCAAGCGGGCTTGATAGCAAAAACTGTTTCTCACAAACTTAACAGCTTATACAGCCATTAAGTGACAGTGCCAGCCCGTACAATTACAATGGGGGATAAAATATTGAACTTTGGCAGCTTCAGCCAAATTGTTCTCTCTGAATTATCCTAGCACCATGCCTCAATAAGAGCTTGATTGTCCAAGAGCAAGGACAAAAAAAATCTTACCATGTGTGAAGAATGCTGCTGACTGTGATTTCTGCATGTTAATATTGAACACCTTTACAGGGTTATTCTAAAGTGTACAAGAAGTGCTTTGAACTCTCAAAATTCTTATGCAAATGCTAAGCATTACTAATACTACTAGGGTGTATGGGGTATTAAAGGAGGGGTAGTACCTTTGGTGAGGAACACATTGTGCTCCTTCAGGGGTAGCTTGCCCATCTTTGGTCCCCACCCTGCACTCCACTCTCACCTGTGGCTCCTAAAAGCTGCCAGCATACGACAGCAGCCACACCTCATGAAACGGCTTTGATGGCTGGCTAAACAACCAGGTGAGGGTAGCCAATGGGTCTCAAGCCCTCAGTGAGTTAGGGACTTCCCTTGGATGCGAAGACAGACTCTGGCCAATTGAGTGGATAAGATCAATAGTGGGTCCAACAGTCAAGAAGGCAGTTACTGCACATGCTGTAGAGGGAAATGAGGGGCAGACAGGGCTCATCAACCTGGGAAGGTAGCTCTTCTGGGAGAAGGAAAACTTTAGCCTCCACTGCCTTGTGGCTATACTCATTCACAAGAAAGTCTTCAAAAGTAAACTCTGAGGAAAAATCCATACCCACTGCCATGCAGGACAGCTGCGGGGCCGGGGGGGGGGGCTAAGGAGCAAACCCTAAAAAAATCTGAAGTGGAGTCCCTGGGATCTCATACACCACCTTCTGGCAACTCCTGCAGCCAAGCTGGTGCCAAAAGTATCGCTCTGCTTTCCTCTGGAACACAGTAGTAAGGCCAAGAGGGGGCAGATCTTGTTATCTGGGCAGCCCAGGACCTCCATACACACTGCCCAGGCTTGTGCCCCAGAGAGGTCACTTTAGTGCTGCTAATGGAGCAATAGCAACATGGGAAACCACAGTTAAAAGAGTTACTGGTCTCTGCAACCATAACAGGTGCTGTGATTCTCCAGCGCTTTAACAATGTAACATACAAAATCATAAAGAAATATGGCAAACTAATCCAACTACAACTAATATAAGGTTAAATCATGATATACATAAAAAGTTAAACAAAACCAGAAGATACTGTAAAATCTTAAATAATGCTTTGAGATTGACAGAAGTAATAAATATAATTAAACTTTAACTTTGGAATATTTATATATCTATAGCATCACCTAGTGGTATAAGAGGTGTTATTTTTTCCATAGGTGAGCCTAGTTTACCAAAGAAGAGAGGATTAGCAAAGTTATGTCAACCATATAAGACAAAGAATTGGTGACATAAGATTACATTGTTCAGCTATACTCATAAAATCTATAAAGTCAACTCATTCTGCAGTGAATTTGTCTTTTTTAATTTGTCTGTGTGCAGGTCTCGATTTGTCAATTTTCCAAATACTTTTTCAAAATTGTTTATGGCAGTCAAATATGAACATTTACTTACTTTCTCTCTTGTGAGAAACATAATGAAGCCAATAACTACAGTCCACTGCTTCTGGAAATGTGAGTAAAATAGAGGTTTCCTGCACCTTCTAAAGAATCTGGGGCATAGATGGTATCTGAAGAACTGTATGTTGAATGTTCCTACATCAGAACTCCTTGCTTGGGGGAGGGGAAGCCTGCCTGGGAACAGGCTCAGAGTCAACCATTCCGTTTAACTTATGTGTTCAAATCTTTCTATTCAAATAATATTCATCAACTGCATTTCTGAAGATTCCTAGATTTTAAATGTTCAATATAACTGAGTATTCTAAGCAAATTTATGTTTCGCTAGGCCACTGTGAATCTAACAGTTAAAAGCATTCCAAACACTCACATCCACTATCACAGATAAGAGATTAAAATAGTTTAGAGGACAGGTTTCGCCGCATAAAACTTGGTGTAAAAGTTTTATCACTTATAGCAATACAAACAACAGCTGTAGTAAAAGAAATTCAAGGCTGCAGAGTGTGGTTTATCTTGGAACATGATCATAGTAATCCCATGAAACCAAGACCATCCACTCACTGCAGCTTAGATCCGAAGAGACAGGCTTGTGAAAAGCCAATCCAGGATGCTTATACAAATAAGGGTTTCTATTCTGCATGCTAAATGTTAACTACATGCTATTAACTGCACTAAATCCCTGTACAGACACACGTATGCCATATTGGGAACAGCAGAGCTGCCTTACTGCATGTTCCCTACTGACTGTGTCTTCCATGCTTTGGGACGGAAGGTCTGAAACAGGGAGCTTGCTCTACACAAGTACAGTTTAGAACCCTGATTGCACACATCACTGCAGACAGTCCCCCTCCCCATAAAGGCATGGCCACTTTGGGGGTGGGGAGAGAGCCAGCAAAGACATGAAGGCAGAAGGACACTATAACAGCAAGCATCACCTGTTCTTTGTGTCACATGATGGTGAACATTAGTGCAGGCAGCAATGATGGACTCCAGATATTTAACTCCCCCAAACCCAAAGATAAGCAATAGGCATTGAAAAGCCACTACCTAGGGGAGACCAGCACATTTCTACAATGAAGGAAGTCCGCATAGTACCTACTCTCTTGGGAGTTGGACATCCCTGCTATACACCATGAAGTAGTCTGGATAGGGCTTCCAAACACTTTTCTAGAGCACATATAAGACATTCAGAGTAAATGACCAATAATCAACTGAATTGGTGTTATATGAGTGTTGTTCCATGACATAATTTTAGACTGCCTTTTGAACGGTTCAGATCTATTGGATCGGGCCTTTTTTGTTTTTACATTTCATTTATGTATGTAAAGTGCTTCAGTAGCATTCTGCCCTGAAAGACAGCACAAATATTATTTTTTTAGATAATTAGGTAGATACAAGCCTATTTTGCTGGCATTCCATCATGGTTTCAACAGCCCTCACTGAGCTATACTGAGGGAAGCTAGGCAGCAAGCAATTTCTCAGCGGCATTGTAAGATGCTAGTTTCCATGTCTGCTAGTCCATACAGCCATTCAACTCAGCCCTCTCAAGGACACTCCGCTGCTTCATAACATTAACTATCCCCCTCCAAGAGCTCAGTGACATATTGCAAAAAATATGCTACTTTTAATTCTATTTTGAATTGATTTTTTTAATTAAAAAAAGCAAAGTATAAAAGCCAACTAACAGACTCCCTGATCAAAACCTCCAAGTCGCAAGCACTCCAGAGTTCATCTGCCCTGCTATCTGCACTCACAGAATATTTAACATTTTTACAAGGAGCTCATATTCTAGTTGGTCCTTTTCCTTATTCTCCCTCCATGCCACATGATAGCAATTCCTATCAAAACTGTAAGCTGAGCGTCCAGAACAGAGAGTTTGAGTTTTTATAGAAACATGGTACATGCGTATGCTGCCCTTAAGCTGGCAACCTTTTTTCCTAATTTTTACAATGGTTAAAGCTGCCTATTAAAGAGGGAAGAGGGTACAGCTTAGTGATGGAGAACATGCTGTGTATTCTAAAAGGTGCTGTTTAATTCTTTCAGTTTTAAAAAAACTGTCTTGGACAGCACTCTCATAAATTTTGCTTGGTTTGAATGAGAAACATTCAGTATAAAAACCCTTAATTACTTGGATAAATAATGTAAAATACAATATTGGTAGGGTATAAAAATAGAGAGCAACAATACAGCACTACACATATGGTTGTTGCAGTAAGATTGTAAGACATTAAGACCAAGCTATTAAAAATATTACCTTTTTAGGATCACTGCTCTCAAAACATGCCCACAGAATTTGCCAACACAATATAAACATATATGCACACTGAGCTGTTTTTTTAAAACAATTCTTTGACAATTGTTTTGAGTTGCGTTAAAATATGGAAAATCTTACCTGATACTCTTCTGTTGAATCTGTTGATAACAGGAGCTGCAAAAAGAGAGAAAAAAGTCCAATAAGCTAGGAAAAACTTGGTTGCTGAAACTACTAAGAACACAATACCATACTCCAGTGGTTTTCAACCAGTGTGCAGTGACACCCTAAGGTACCTTAAATCAGGCTTCCTCAAATTCGGCCTTCCAGATGTTTTGAGACTACACTTCCCATCACCCTGACCACTGGTCCTGCTAACTAGGGATATTGGGAGTTGTAGGCCAAAAACATCTGGAAGGCAGAGTTTGAGGAAGCCTGCCTTTAAATGGTGGCGAGGGGTGCAGTGATCAACATTGGTCTCTGTCCCTCTTCTTTTCCCTCCCTCCTCTGATGCCCTCTTGCGTCTCTGCCTCCCAAAGGCTTGCACTGCTGTTTATTGCAGCACCCCGGCTATAAGCTCCACAGGCAAATGGTGCCTGGGAGGTACCTCTCTTTGGAGCTGGGGTGGGGGGGAATGGCAGCTCAGAGACATGGGGTGGTAGCAGCAGCTGCCCAGAGGACTCCCAAGGAGAGGAGGCTGAGGGAACACCCCACAAGGGAGGGTGTTTGAAAAAGGGTGAGAGGCTGCCAGCTCTGCAGGCAAGGGGTGACATAATTGGGCTCCTGAATGAGCCCCACAGGGGTGCTGCAGAAAGAATGTTGACTCAAAAAGGTTGAAAACCTCTGCCATGCTCTGAAAATACCATGCTCTGAGAACAGGAAAAGGGAAGGGTGCACAATCCTTTCCCTGTTCACCACTTTCTGCTCAAAACTGAACATCACATATGACTGCTTTTTCTCATGCGGGTATCAAAGCTTTCGTTTCCCTCACAAATACATGAGCAGCTCAGAGAAAAATGCCATGGTGCAGCAGCACAACTGGGTGCCTCCATCTGCACCAGCTGCAACAAAACATGTCTCTCCTGTATCAGTATCTACAGCCGTAGATCTACAGCACTGTAATTCTCCAACAGTTTGACTTCACTCGCAATGGCACATTCCTCTATTGTATCCTGAGACAGACAGATGCCAACAACTAACATGCTTAGATCCCCAAAAGGGAAAAAAGTGCCTAAGGGACTCTTGAGCATAATCATTATTTAATCCATACCCCCTTGATCATTTGTTTTCCTTTTGTCAAGATTTCCGTATGCATAATGGAACTTAAATGCTTTGCAAAGTGCTAGAAGTTATTTTTTGTTAAAAGGTAATCAGATGTGCACACCTGACTCTGCAACAGAAATATGAGAACCTGTTAGTAACTAGGGTTGAAGGCATATTTATCCCTTCCGTTAATTAACACACTAATGGGATGTTCTTTGTAAATTTTGATGTCCGTCTTCTAAACATCCCAATCAATATCCCATACAAGCACATATTAATGGTATTTATAGAAATTCTAATTATAGATTTCAGTTGTTAAAAATGGGCTCTCAGTGAAGTAATTGAACGTATCTGTTATTACATGTTATTCTTCAAATTAGGCATCCAAGCAAGCATTTGATCCTTCCTCAGCATTCTCAGAACTTAATGCCTTGCTTCCATAGCTTCGGAATTTACATTATATATCAGTGGCAAAGAAACCCGTATTTTCAAGAAGACGTGTG
Source organism: Podarcis gaigeae (assembly GCF_964106915.1). NCBI lineage: Eukaryota > Metazoa > Chordata > Lepidosauria > Squamata > Lacertidae > Podarcis > Podarcis gaigeae. The sequence continues at coordinate 105,805,495 of NC_139679.1, forward strand.
CAACAGCTCGCACTTCTTAGTGCAACTGCACTAAAGCTACTACCATCAAGCACAACCTTAAATACTCACAAACCCTCCAACCAATATATAGTGGATGAATGGATGCACAATTTAGAGTGATCCAAAGCTTATAATGGGGCACACTTCCCCAGTTCTTTATTCATTTCTACATATATTGAGTATTCACATGGGGATGATATGTGGTAGACACAACTGGAAGTTTGGGAATTATCTTGGGTGGCTCAAAGCTTATTGTGGGGTCCACACCCTATTTTGTCCCAACTGGGCATTGTGTTATTTGTTACACTGCCCCTTAGTCTCCGCATTTAGAATGATCAGGCTTTGTTGTCTGTTATTATGCATTTATAGGTTGTTCTTATGTAGACTCCTGCTTAAACTCATTTCCCTCAGAAAAGGAAGTCTCTCCTCTGGGCTTGTTGCCTGACATTCTGAATTGCAGCCTGGAAGGCCTGACATTTATTCATTCATTCATTCATTCATTTTTGCTTCACCTCAACCATACAATCTCTTTACCTTAGATTCAACCTTCCTTTAATCCTCCTCCTACAGCTACGTATTTGATCTTTTGCATTTGCTAGCTGTTTGCTCTTCAAGCTGCATTAGCAATAAAGTTGAAGATAAGATCAATGTACTTGAAACAGTGAACTGGATCCAAGTTTAGCTGCCTGGATAGATATACAGTTCAGTATAATGTGTGTTGTAGGAAAGAACATACCATTGTTCATTGGGTGTTACTGGCATGAATGTGTTATACTTGTGAAGTGTCTTGTGCCCCAATGAAGCACTTAACTAAAAACAACATTTCAGTAACTTTTACAAGACACAGCTCTGGAAGTGTGAGTGACAACACAAAGCACCCTCGGTCTTGTACTTCTCTCCTGCTGGTGCTGTCATAAGCAAGTCACTTCTCCTTGCTGCATGGCAGAGTTAGATTTATATAAACCATAACAACACACAAAAATAATTTAAGTGCTGTAGATCTATAACCAATTTTCCTTGCCCAAAATCACATTCAGCATTATTATTTACATATGGTAAGATGTTTTTGTCCTTGCTTTTACTGCAGCACAGTCAGAGGACAATTCAGAGAGGCAAACTACAATCTGACTGAAGCTGCCAAAGCAAATGTTAGCGATACTGTTCTAAATCTTGCATGTTTAACAGAACAAAACCACCACAGAAGATAGTAATGAGGAGAAATGCATGGATCTCATCTCAAGAAGGAAAAGAATAACTATTGACAGATCAAGAAGTGCCAGCTTTCCGGGGGGGGGGGGGTCTGCAATAGCTCAGAAGCAGCCACCACTCTCTTCCCAAGTGGTAGTAAATGAATGTAATAACCTTTTCCACCAGACATATTTAGAGGTATGACTGACTTGCAGAAGCAGTCCCACGTCAAAGAACTGGAGTGCAAAACTGCCATTATGACTGACAGCTCAGAACAACAAACAAGTTAATGAACAGCTATAACCACACTAAGGCCGTTCCGAGAAAATTTTACTCAGCAAAGTGAGCTACGCCTGCTTTCAAAAAAGGGGGGAGGGCAAGCAACTTACAGTATTCCTTAAGAAATTATATTCTATTTTTAAAACTGAATATTATAAGAATAGGAATCAGAAACAAATGGAATATGAATGCACTGAGATATATTTGAGGCTTCACATTCTTAATTCCTCATGCAAATACTTCTAATCTATGCAACCAGGATTTTTCCAAATGACATAGGGTAGTTCAATCCACAGAGCACAAAACTTGACAGCACCTCTGTCAAATCAAATGCCCTCAGTCTTGTGGTTGATGGTAAATGGAGCCAAGTGAAATGGCAATGCTACAAATTTTAAAATGTAATACGGTGGAACCTCAGGTTATGGACGGGATCCGTTCCAGAGACCCGTCCATAACACGGAACTGACGCAAGCTGAAGTGCTGCGTCTGCGCACGTGCACAGTGCGATTTAGCACTTCTGCGCATGCGCAAGTGGCGAAACCCAGAAGTAACCCGTTCCGGCACTTCCAGGTTGCCGCGGGACACAACACAAAAACAAGTAACTTGAAGCTGACGCATCATGAGGTATGACTGTATAGTCCCAGTGGATCAGAGAGAAGATTAATCTAGTCCAGCATCATGCTTCCCATACTGACCAGCTAAATGCCTCCAAAATACCAACAAGCAGGGCAAGAAAGGCTGGAACAGATGTATACCACCTCAACATGGAGGCTACCCAGAGATTTTCATGCCTGCACAGGGATATAAACATGGTTTCCCATTACAGCAGGCATAGGCAAACTCGGGCCTCCAGATGTTTTGGGACTACAACTCCCATCATCCCTGACCACTGGTCCTGTTAGCTAGGGATGATGGGAGTTGTAGTCCCAAAACATCTGGAGGGCCAAGTTGGCCTACACCTGCACTACGGCATACTTGTTTTCGTGATGTCTGTGAACCAACCAGAATTTAGAGGGTAAGTACACATTTGGCTGCCTCTAATATGCCAGCAAATTAAAGTTCGATCAAACATTGAATAAAATAATTGAACTGAAGTACCCAAAGTGAAGAGGGAAGGGATAAGCATAAGGCTCTTTCTCACAGCACCAGATCATTGTTTGACATTGCAATAAATCAAGAATTCAGGTTCAGTTGTACTAAACTAATCATTAAATAAACTAGAAGTCTCTCAATAAATACAATGGCTATTCCTATTATCATTCAAGCCACCTTTTATTTAATATTTAATAAAATAAGGAAAAATTAATAATTTTCCTAATTTTCATTTTAGACATGTAAATTCAAGCGATATTTCTGAAAAGCGGCAACCATTCTATGCATGCTGCTGTTTGTTTCCTTCAAAAACGTTGCTCAAGAACAATACCAAAGGAGGAACTGTGTGAGGAGAATACTAAATTATGGTTGCATGAAGTACATGAATAACACATTTGCAAATCAGCTGGTACTGTCAAATAAGAAAGACAAAACATCTCCACTTTACCATACTGTCAAATTTCCTTAAGTGCTCTTTTACATGAAAACATGCTAAACTGTGAAGCAAAAAAAATTAAACTGCAAATTTATTTCAATACCTACTTTTTATGATATCTAACAGTGCCAACTTTAAAGCAGTCATATTCATTTAACTTTTCTATTACCGTCTTGGGTCTTTGTGTGTGTTTATTTCTTTGTTTTTGGTTCACAAGTAAAACTGGAAAGGAAATCTCTTAAGAATTAGACATTAGTCTGAAAATCCTATCAGGTGATCAAGGAATAAAATGCCACTCTAAGCTGGACAGGGGAGAATTATTTAGCAGGGAATAAAAACACTTCAGTGGCTGTCAGCACTTGATTTCACCATCTTCTGACGTCTTATATACTTCACTTTAGCTAATTCAGGCAAGAAAGGCATGACATGCAGAACAGGCTTTGTCAGTAATCCTCTCACTTGAGAAATGCCTTCTCAAAGCTCAGTGCCACAGTACAAAAAGATTGCTTCATATATGAAGCCTCATATATGCTATTCTGTAGCTGTGGAGAATGGTCAAGGACTGCAGGTAGAATCAGGAATTTGAATATATTTTCAACAAACTGTGCTGCAATTTCTTTCTGACTTCATTCATTTCTTGAACAAGGCTATGTTGCCCACAGTTCTTTTTGTTATTAGCTGTAGTGCTTTATTATGAAGCCATTACATATCCCAAAGTGTGTCACATTTCTCTTAGTGTGGAGATCAATCAACACTCTGCAAAATTACCAGTTTCTTTGCCTCACCATCTCATTGTATCCCCTTTCCTACAGCTATGCAAACACACTAGCCAGAACTACGCCATGGTTTGACTTACATTAAAAACTAACAAACCACAAATTAACTAATGTTTCTTCTTGGTTTACCATTCATGGTTTATTTGGGGGAGACAAACCATGAGCCAAATTTGTTTTGATAATTGAGGGGACTGCCATACTGCATGATGCATCAATAAGTGATAAGAAAGTGAGAGTGAACTATGACTGTCAAGTGATTTCCACATTCCAACAGGATGATAAATGTCCAACTGCACACACTGAAGAGGGTGAGAAAATCTGACAGAGAAGTTAAGCAGCTCCCAGATACCAAATGAACAGTCCAGCCAGTTCACACCATTTCCTTTCAGAACACACAGCTCTGCCAAGAAGAGCAATGAAATCTTGCTGAAGAGCTCTTCCAATCAAGTACAATGTATAAACAATCCATGTTCAGTTTTAAGAACAGCCCACAATATAGACAGAAAAAGACCATTCAAATTAGCAGCCTGCAATTCAGTTGAAGACCTTTGTTGCAGTAATGACAAATGCTTCAATACCAAGCTAAGGTTGCACACAGTACTCAGGGTGAAAGTATCAAGACAACCAAATTCAAGCAGTCCTATTCAGTTCAATGTCATATCCTGTCTTGTGCATCTTTCAGAGATCTCTCCTTAACATTCTCCTCAGAATCCACAAGAAGTACATACATTTATTTGTGTAATGCACTGCTTCAAAGTTGCTGAATTTCTGCAGTTTAGAGCTCATCCTTAGATCATTTTTGCCTGACTTTACTGTTTCGTTATCATTGTTTTAAATATAAGTAAAAGGTAAAGGTACCCCTGCCCGTATGGGCCAGTCTTGACAGACTCTGGGGTTGTGCGCCCATCTCACTCAAGAGGCCAGGGGCCAGCGCTGTCCGGAGACACTTCCGGGTCACGTGGCCAGCGTGACATCGCTGCTCTGGCGAGCCAGAGCCGCACACGGAAACGCCGTTTACCTTCCCGCTGGTAAGCGGTCCCTATTTATCTACTTGCACCTGGAGGTGCTTTCGAACTGCTAGGTTGGCAGGCGCTGGGACCGAGCAGCGGGAGCGCACCCCGCCGCAGGGATTCGAACCGCCGACCTTTCGATCGGCAAGTCCTAGGCGCTGAGGCTTTAACCCACAGCGCCACCTGCGTCCCTTTGTTTTAAATATAGTTGGAGTTTATTAAAACGCAGGAAGGAGCTGCCATGAGCCTTTCGTTTGCATGTTCCCTTCCCTTTCCTCCTCCCACATGACCAGAATGATAATTGGCACGGTTTAGTTTCACTTTTCATGAAGCCCCACTAGTTGTTACATAAAACAAACTCTGGTTAGTTTCTATATAAGCAAAAGTCAACCACGGGTTATGAAGCTGGTTTGTTAAATTAACCCCAGTACATTTCGGAGCACAATTCAAAGTGTTGGTGCTGACCTTTAAAGCCCTAAACGGCCTTGGCCCAGTATACCTGAAGGAGCGTCTCCACCCCCATTGTTCGGCCTAGACACTGAGGTCCAGCGCCGAGGGCCTTCTGGCAGTTCCCTCACTGTGAGAAGCAAAGTTACAGGGAACCAGGCAGAGGGCCTTCTCAGTAGTGGCTCCCGCCCTGTAGAATGCCCCCCATCAGATGTCAAAGGAATAAACAATTATCTGACACTTAGAAGACATCTGAAGGCAGCCCTGTATGGGGAAGTTTTTGTTGTTTTTTAAATGACTGCTGTTTTAATGTATTTTAAATCTCCTGTTGGAAGCCGCCCACAGTGGGCTGGGGAAACCCAGCCAGATGGGCAGGGTATAAGTAATAAATTGTTGCTGTTGTTGTCGTCAGAGTTCATTTTAAACCACATCTATGGTTAGACAAGCCACATTTTTGGGCTTGTGTCAAAATCTTTCCTCTGGCCATAAAGGAAGAGACGGGAATGCATGCAAGCTTCTTTTCTGCATTTGCACATAGCACTAAACCATGGTTTAGAGTTACATGCAAACTGTAGTTTCTTGTAGTTTGCTTCAAGCCATTTTTCAAATGTGAAACAGTATGCAGCTTCCAGCATGCTTTGTATGCTTGCCACTCCTGCACACGTTAAGAAAATTGCTTTCACTGAACATTCAAAGATTCTGGAAGTGTCACACTGTCAACTTTCTAATTACCAACTATTACAAATAGCAAAGACATTCTCCTGCACACTTTACATCTTTCATAAGCTATGTTTATTTAGTGAGTGTAGCATCCATTTTACAAGTGCCCAACTCACTTTTACAGCATGTCATGAAACAAAATGTACATACATAAAGGAAAATTATTGTAGACAATTATATGCAAGGTTTACATTTCTTATTTACACAATGGGGCAAAAATGACTGTTTGGACTCCAGTTCAATGCTGAACGTAACATTTTCCTAACCCACCACCAACACTGTGTTAACACTGCTGAGCATGCTATGTTTATGGCAGGGTTGTAACATTTAACTCATTAAATCGATTAAAAAACACTTTTAATCAGCTAAGGCATCCCCAATTAGCTAGGCAGCATACTTTTTTAAAGTGCTAGCACCATCTGAAAAGGCATTCTTCCTTCTCTCAAAACAGAGGGAAATCTCTCCTGATCATGCTTGCTAAGACACACATGTCTAATATATGCTTTGTTTCAATCACACATGATCAACTGAAACTCTCATGATTAATCAATTAAAATTCTTTCAGATTAATTGTGATCCTAAGGTTAAAGGAATACACAGTTTGAATGTTGTGTGCATCAGTATTCAGAAGAAGTCTGCAATGTACCTTTGGAATGATGCCATAGCCATCACCATACAACAGTGTGAGTGTGAATACTAGACACTAGCTGTTGGCATTTGCTCAAGAGGCTTTATAATAAATGTCCAGCTGAAAAATTGATGATCTATTTAAATAATATAATGTGAGGATCCAGAGGACAGGCAGAAAATTAAACTTTTAATATCCTGGAGCAGTTCTGATCCCATCTGCTTCTAACAAGCTGTTTGCCAGTGCTCAGTGGCTACAAGTAGTCAATTTTGTATTGTATTTCCAAAGCAAGCAGGATGATGCAATGACTCAGTACATAGCCTCCATATTTACGTGGACAATTAATACCTATTGTAATTTTTATATGAACACCCTGTGATTCCAATGAAAGACAGTATATTAATATTTCACATAAACAAATAAAAATAAATATTTAAGGAAACAGGTTCAGCTATCAGAAGAGTAGAGCTGCACTATAGCAAAACCCAACTATATTTTTAAAATCTTAATAGAGAGCTACATACTGCAAACACAATGACCATTTATGTATTTATGAAAGTATCCATATACTGCCCTATCATGCAAAGCGACTAATGTTGGTGGGCATGAAAAGGACATCTGCACTGTCAAAACACACAAGGAAAATTAAAGCCAGTTTCAACAGCTTTTGTACCGTGGAGAATATTGCTACGTTAAAAGAAAACTATTTAGGTGACTATAATATGCTTCTTAACTCAATTCTTTCCATTGTTTCACTTACAACAATGGCTAAACAAGTGCCAGGCAGTTTTTCTGCAGCACAGCGCAGGAGTTTGGTGCAAGGTTTGGTTGCGATGTGAATGAGGAACTTGCCACACTCACATAAGTGATAGCCATGAGAGAGGCCCCTCAAAGATTCTAAGCTTTGCTCTGCATAGGTGCAGAACCTATAAATGACACCAAACAGAGGCCATGAAGAACATTAAGCCTACTGGGTGACCTTTGGTGAGTCACTACGTCTTAGCTTAATTCACCTCACAGGATTGCTGCGAAGATACAGCAGGGGATAAATTAGGTACGGCGCCCTGAGAGTGTGGGAGGAAGGGTGAGATAAAAGTGAAATAAGTAAATAAATATCCAAGCAGCAATAAAAAGACTCTTTCCAATTAATCCCTATGCCTCAAGGCAGACCAGCTGTTTTAAATCTCAGCTAAAGCATCCATGTCAGATGACCATCCAACCTCTGCTTAAAAACCTCCAAGGAAAGAGTCCACCACCTCTCATGGGAGTCTGTTCCACTGCCAAACTGCTTTTACTGTCAAAGTTTTTCCGAATGTTTAGTCAGAATCTCCTTTCTTGTAACTTGAGGTTCAAGTCCTACCCTCCAGAGTAAGAGAAAACAAGCTTGCTCCCTCTTGCTTGTCTACTACAAGTTAGAAATCACATGTTGCTGGTGCCATGTGGTGGAAAATGCTCCCAGCAGAGGTTCTAGATTCTGACTTTCTGAAATCTCTTGAAGATCTCTTCTTTATGCTGACAGGCCTTTGCAGCTGTTGAGTGGTCGGTCGGTTTAGCGATTCTCGGTATTGTTTCTTTGGGTGTTTCACGTTTTATTGTGAAACACTACATAGACATTTTATGATACGATATAGAAATATTTTTATAAATAACTGCCAGGAAACATCTAACTATACCCACACATTACCTGCTACCATTCTATGAAAAAGTTGGTGCCAGCCTATTCATCCACTAAGTAAGGCCTACTGGTCGATCGTGGGATGTCCGTGGTCGATCCTGGGACCCTCAGCTAAATACTCCCCCCATCCCCCCCCCCAAAAAAGGTCAACATCTCTGGCTCCCTAAAAAAAGCTCAACAACTATGGTGGTCAATCCAATGGGTAGATCACTGAAGTTATATAGCGGTAGTAGATGACAGTCTCTTGGAAGTTGGACAGCCTGAACTAAGTCATCAATACAAAACACAAGGAAAATTACAATGTGTGAAATAAGCCATCCTGTTTTACATTCAAAGATCCAGGTAGCTTTTGATCACATAAATTGCAATGGGGAACACTGATGATGGCAAATGGCCATGGCTCAATAAAGACAACCTGTTGCAGAGGTCAGTATGGTTAAGCAGCTGCCAAAAGCTTGAGAGCTTGAAAGTGCCCAACATCAGGGGTTCTCATCTGGTATCCCCAGTGCCAATGAGTCTCTGACCATGGATCAGATCCAGGCAGCAGCTCATCTCCCTCCTATTCAGAAGAGTCGCTGCCTGCAAGTAAAACACATCTAGAGTAGACAGGTGTTTGATGGCTACAAATGTTGGTACCAGCAAACAAAGGATTTTTGACCAGCAGTGTGGAGATTTTCCACAAGCCGGTGTTTTGATCAAGAGCAAAAATTTTACTTTAATGAAGAAAACAATGTTATTATTTTCTGCATTTAATTTAAAATTTAGTTAGACTTTAAAAGTCATAAACAGGGGAGACTGGGAGAAACAGACTGCTTGCTAACAAGGGCCTGATCGTTTCCCTAAGCAGCAATCATGTTCAAGTGGAATGTATTGGGGGTGGGGGGAGAGAAAAGAGAACAGTCTCTGCTTGCTATCAAACAGAAGCTGACTACACTTCCTTTTCCAAAATTGAATACGATAGTGCAGGGGTCTGCAACCTTTAAGACAAAAAGAGCCACTTGGACCCGTTTCTGAAGAAAAAAAAACTGGGAGCCACAAAACTCGTCATTATAAAAATAACTTTTTTGTCACTTTTTATTATTTCTTTGTTTGACCCCTCAGAATTACTCCTCCTCATAGAAATAAACGTTAAATTATCAAGTAACCTTTTTGTGTGTGTGTGTTCTTCACTCCCCTTCAAAACAGTGACCAGCATACATGCCCCTTACAATGTACCGGGCGGGCGGGAAGGTGACATTGGGACGGTGCGTGACTAACGCACGCACTGCCCCCATGCGACGTCACAGCCAGTACAGCACCCGCCACAGTGGGGAGTGTCGGGGCGCACAATGCGCCTCCTCCCCTCGCTAGTATCTGCCCCAGAGCCGTGGCAAAGGTGTAAAAGAGCCACATGCGGCTCCGGAGCCGTGGGTTGCAGACCCCTGCGATAGTGTAATTGATATGTGATCAGATAACCAATCAGAAAATTCTGGTGAATGTTGCTTTGTTAGCTGACATGATTCATTCACCTCGGTGCAGTAGAAAAATGACCGAGGAAAAAGCAGTCACAGATGTCTCTCCAGCAGGCTGCAAATTCATGCCATGGTTTGGCCTAGTGTGGTATGAAAATAGTACAAATTCCAAAATAAGGGGTAAAAGGAAAGGAAAAGGTTTCCATTTGCAAATAACTCACATATGAGGGAAAGTGTGTTTGGGACTTGTGACTATGGGAGAACTTGGTAGAAATACTCTGAGTCTGAAACAGAGAAAAGCAGGGGGGGGAAATTTTGTCTGAACACGACATTACTGACCTGCAATAAATTGATAAGTATTAGAAATACTAATATTAGGTAGTTGAAATTCATAATTTACAGGGAACTCCACTACAACAAGATGTAATAGCAACTTCTTTAGATGGCCTTACCAAGAGGATTAGACAAATTTATTAAGAAATGATCAATCAATGGATAATAACCACAAAAGGGTGTGTATATATAAACTCTTTCTTCAGAAAACTATAGCCCAACGACCAGGTGCTGAGGACGAATCACATGGGATCAATTATATACAGCACAAATGCATATTAGACAGTTTATAAATAATACATTATGATGGTCATTGCTAGAGACAGAATGCTGGCCTAGATGGATCTTTAGTCTGACCCTGAACACATTTCCTCAGGATCTCTTGGGAAGAAAACAAAAGAAACCACCTCATGTATAACTAGCATACCATGTGGCCTGATGAAGTGGCATAGACAGAAAAAGACAACAAACTCAAAACACTAGGGAACAGTTTAAACAAGTTTTAAAATCTCTTTAGCTTGTCTACACCACACAATAGTACAAGATAAATCTCAAGCAACAACTGCTGTCATACGAAGCACTTATTCACGGCACAAATGCTAGAACAGCTTTCTAGTGAGATGTATGTGGTCACCACCAATCTCATTCCCAGCAACCTCTGGGATGCACAAAGGGCTTGGGGGTTGGATGGGGTTTTCTTCCTTTTGTGTGGGATATGGAGAAAGTAAGAAACAGTGGCAGTTTCTACTGGACAGGACTTCTGGTTCTTACTTGTTCAAAATCTGTTCTGGAGAAGAGAATTTGTGGGCTGCTGGGTTTCCTGCTTTCCAGTTTCATAGCAATGGTGGAGATGCATTCTCATGCCTGATTCTGAATGCTCCATTTTATTTTTGAAAAATAAAATTTCTTGCCATTTTGACTTTATAGAGAATGAAACACAAATAAGCAGTGTACTACCCAAGTGCATAGTATGTAGGAAACCTACTCCTACCTTCTAATATTCTGAACAAAAAGGAAATGTGGACTTGGTAGTATTTTAAAAATTACATACTCCATTACAAGTACAGTGGTACCTCAGGTTACATACGCTTCAGGTTACAGACTCCGCTAACCCAGAAATAGTACCTCAGTTTAAGAACTTTGCTTCAGGATGAGAACAGAAATCGCACAGCAGTGGAGCGGCAGCAGCAGGAGGCCCCATTAGCCAAAGTGGTGCTTCAGGTTAAGAACAGTTTCAGGTTAAGAACAGACCTCCGGAACAAATTAAGTACGTAACCTGAGGTATCACTGTATTTAGGTTTTCAATGCAATGGGTTTATGATTTTAACTCTTCAGTGTCCCCCCTCCAAATCCTACCTCCGCTATCACCACACAAAAGGCCTGCCAAGCTGTCTGCCCACACAAATTTAACTGGCAGGATAGTTTTAATAACTGGCCTAAACTACTTACTGAGAAGGAATTGCCCTACTCACATGACAAACCCTGACTGACAAATTGTAGGGAAGGTTGTGTAGGGGCGCTTAGAGCTCTTGGAGACGGAAGTTAAAGGGAAGGGCAAAATCCTGAAGTGGTTTCTCTGCCCCATAACAGAAGATCCTGTCATTCCCCTGCAAAGTGATTTGAAAAGAATAAAAAACCAAAGATGATTTCTTCTTGTGTTTCTCTAAACAAGGTTGGAGGGTGGGCAGCTGCAACCTCATTACATGCAGCACCAGGCTGTCTGTACACAACTACATGCAAGGTTCTCTGCACTTTCAGCTGTGGAACACATGACTGGTGATGCATTGGGGGGGTGGGTCAGGGAGTAAGCTGGGGGTGGAGGCATCCAGGTTCAAAACATTTAAAGAAGCATTGGGCTAAATGCAAAGTTGGTATAACACAAACTTACAAGTATAATTCATAGGGCTAAAAACATCAGTGAACAAATGCAGGCAGGGAAAACCAAAGCCCGTCAATTCTGGCATTAAGACAGAAGAATAAGCAAGGCCAAGGAGGATTTTGAGGAATAGCTATTTTAAAACCTTTAGAAACTGGACGATTGCCAGCTGCTTCAGTAATAGGGAGCAGCATGCATAATAAGTATCACATATATTGTTGGTGCAGCAAGCACACATTCAAAGCCACTTTGCTATAAAAGAACCCAGAATATTGGTGTAACAATATTTGTCTTTTATATTTCAAAATCAAAAGTTAAGAAAATCTTCACCTAGTACTCCAAAATAAAAGGTGACAGTAAATGTGGTACAGATCAGGGGGATCTAAACTGATTACTTATATTCAATCATACCTGTAGTTGGAAAGCAAGATGGTTTTAATCGAAGTTTCAACATTTTGCTCGTGAGTCACCAAGTTCTCCCAGCAACAACCCAGCTTTAACAGAACATTTTGTCCCAGATTTCCTATAAGTTCTATGAAACTTTGGGTGCTTTGAAACAAGCAGTAAAAAACCAAACAGAACTTGATTCTGAAGGGAAGAAAAGAAACACTGATCTCCCAACTTTCCATCACAAAAACATAGTACACTTACTTTTCTAAACACTGCGCTTTAGGAGTCAAAATACTAGATCACACATATATGTGTATGGATTTAAGATGTTATTCCTCTCCCCCCTCCTTTTCAGCTCTGGTTAACAGTGTCTTTATTCTTGTGTAGACAGAATTTTATAAAACTGGTTGGTATCCAAGAACTGACTAGTCATGTATATTTAACCAGCAAGCCAAAAAAAATCCCTCTTCAGCTAACAACAGTTATTATTTCTTGGTAATTAAGCAGCTTTGTATTCTAGGAAGACAGCACCTATCTTGCATAAACTACAGAGCTCTTCTAATGAGATGAGAGATTAGGACAGAATACTGCCATGCAAAAACAGCTGGGTATCTCGTGTACTTCAGGAAGCTTGTATATTCCAAAAGAAATAAAACAAAACAAAAATCCCACAATTTTGAATACTTCCCCAGATCAGTATTATAGAAAATATTTAAGAACCAGGAGAAAGGTATCTAAATAGTCAAAGAAAAAGACAAGTGGTGCCCTTATCACAGGCCGTTTGGCATAATGCAAAGATATATTGCCTTCAAAAGGAACATTACAAAGAGCCTTGTGATGCCCTAAAGACCAACAAATTTATTTTGACATAAGCTTTCTTGGGTCAGAAACAACTTTGTCACACTTCTGGCAAAGTACACTTTAATCCTTCACAATCTGTATACCCTCACTGCATCAGGCTATCAGAAATATGTTGTAGTTAGCAAACACACATAATTGTGTAGAAAAAATACATACAAATGCCAATGTATGTAAATAACATTCTAGGCATATCTGTGAAACATTCACAAAAGCAGAAGCTGTAGATGTTAGAGTAAATGTTGATGAAAACGACCTGTTGTCTTCAAACTAAAAATACAGATATAAATAATTATTATTCAGAAGGAAAGAAAACTATCTTTCATGTATGATCTGAGACCGTATTTATCCAATTATTTCTTTAAGTCTCCTTTTTGTTTATAGTCACACAAAAAACCTAACTTGGACATTCATATTTTCATTATACAATTTATTTTTAAAATAAATACCTATAACAGTTTCATATGCCGCAGGGAACACTGATAAAACTGAGAGAGTAGTTCCATGCAAACATAGAAGCAAGTGCCCATTTTGTGCATGACTCTGTTAGTTTAGAACCACAGGAGAAAGTCTCAGCAAGCCTTTGCATTGTGCACTTCTCCCACCTGGCTTTTTAAAAACATTATTTGAACTTTAAACCAGCCTTTCCCAACCTTATGCTGTTGGACAAAAATATCATTACCACCAGCCAGTATGATAGTCAAACAACATCTGGGAATACAAGGTTAGGGTATCCTCCCCAAAATTTTTGATCGGCTTAACAATCCCTGCTCTCTGCAGCTGTTTGGCCTGCAGGTAATTGAAAGGAAAGGGGAGCACACAGGATAAAGTAGTAGTACTTAATCTTAAAGGTTTTTCACAGGGCACTGAATTAATGGGAAGTGCCAATAAAAGAATGAGAGCAAGTCATAAGAAAAGAAAGTATGAATCAAACTGAAGCTTTAGGCCAGGCATGTCCAACCTCCGTTTCATGGGCCTAATCTGGCCCACCGGTCGGTTTAATCCGGCTCCTGTGGATCTTGGGGTAAAATCCAAAAAAAAGATAAACAACTTCAATCCTAAAAAAAGGTCAACTTCATCAAATCTGGCCCTCTTTGAAAAAAGTTTGGGCACCTCTGCCAAAATGGGAAGAAGAACTTGCATTCACTGTTAAGATGCAAATACCAGTGTCTTATCTGCAATGCATCACTCACAACAAAGGAAACTATTTGAAACACTGTTAGGAAAGAATCACAAAGAATATTTAATCAGAATATCAGAATTAAGGAAAAATAAATTAAACTACATTAAAGCAGTCAAACACACTACTTTCAGCAGTCACTAAAGAAGATGACTCAAAGACTAAAGCCTGTGTTGCTATTACATGGAACATCACTCATGCTAAACAAATTCTGATTGAAAAATTGTCAACAAAATACTGCAGAATTGTTGTGATTTTAGATTCAAACACAGCAAATTCCAATACGGCACCACGCTACAGAGACGAATCTTCCAAATCAGTGCTAATCTTGCTGACATGATGCATAATTATCTGAAGAATTCTCTAGCAACCAGGAAACAAGCCACAGTAGTGAAGCAAATAATGCTCATGAAAAGCACTGACAATAACAATGTACTACAGGATAAACTTCAGAGTATTGCAGCACGTGGAAGACCTGTAACAGTAGAAAGAAAAGTTCCTATTGCTATAGTTGGCATCCATATGAAGAGAGACAATGGAAGAGTGCACCATCAAGGGTAAAGTCAAACAGTTGGGAGTTACAGTGCCTGCTGTGGCTCTAGAGACCAATATAGGCTTGGGAGAGCATATCTTTGCTTGAGACTCTGTTCTGCCCTGTGGTGCCCAAAATCTTCCTGATGCAGTGCACATGGAAGGTGTTGTGGCATCGCTCCTGGTGGGTGTAAGTTGCCCATGACTCACTTACATAAAGCAGTGTGCTCAACATGCAAGTCTGACAAACCCTCGTCTTGGTATTGGTTGCTAGCATCACATTCTCCCAGACCCTTTTGGAGAGGTGAGCCATTGCCACAGCTGGCTTACCAGTACATTTGCCTAGCTCAGCATCAATTGAAAGGTTGCTGGTTATGGTAGAGCCCACGCAGGCAAAATTGTCTACCACCTCCAGCGTGTGGTCACCAAAGCTGATACATGGAGTGCTGGCAAAGTCATGACCCAAGATGTCTTAATGTACTCCTGAAAAGTGGTCCAGTTTCCAGATTTTGCCCATGTTGGTTGCATCATCCACCATGAAGATCTCATTTGTGGATATATAATGTAGGAAAACAGTGCTGGAAAATGTCAGTTTTATCCATATGACTGGGAGCACTCATCCCCAGTTCACTTAAGAGGTGGCTCCAGAAGACAAACCTAGTTATGTTTCTTTCTACTGTGTTGGGACATACAGATCAGTCAGCAATGCCTTAAATAAATTTGTTGAACTGCTGAAGCGTAGCAGTACCTTTATTTTTTTAAAGGAAAAGTCATTATCAGCTAGAGGGTAAAGAATAAACACAGGATCTGACGTTAACTCAGTACTTGCAGAATCTCCATTTGGCATTCCATGGTAAAGACAGAATTATTTCTGTCCTTGCACTGACACACTTCATGCTTAAAGCTTTGGCTCAGAGCCATAGCATCAAAAGGCTTCAAACACTTTCCTTTTTCCCCTGAAGTGGAAGTGAAAAATCACAAAATTTAGGAAAGTGAGATCCTGATTTGCCTTTCCTGTAAATCTATTTATGAATGATATAATCAGTGGTGGTTGTCAGATTCACAAAACCATGGCTATAGAAACATGAATGGAACTGCTGAAACATCAGGAGGACCAGGCTCTATGATGCATAAATCAGTGTCAACAATCATGTTCTGGGAGCAAGTGCCAAGAGTTAAGTATCATCTAATTAAGAATGCTAAACCGTGGTTTACCATTATGTGCAAATGCAGCCATGGCTGGCCTTGGGCATCTCTCAGTCTCCATGATCCTCACCTATAAAATACAAAATTTTAATTGACTACCTTTGAGCCTTTGTTGAGCTCTGCCAGTCATGTTGCGTAGTGTGATTTGATGCTAGAATCCCCTTATTTGGATTAATTCTAGATTAATGTTTTCAAATAACCTATCATCACAAAAGGAACTAGTGATTTTGTATAATTTAATTTTGGGGAAGGTTCATCATATGTGGTAGAAGTAAAAAATAATCATATTTTGAGTGTACCACCAGCATTGAGAGCTATTGTTCTAAGCAGTCAGTCTGGATTCAAATATCAATTACACATTATTTTATAATTATTCTCCCTTAGGTTTTGACAGATTCCTCAGGCTTCACCTTTTATAAATATGCAATACATTTAAATGATTATTTAATTTATGTTACACTTTGCCATTGTCAGTGAATTATCTTGAAATGTTGCTATGTTTTATTATGTGCAGTTTTCTGATGTGATGAACCACTTTCAGCATTGTTTACCATGTTAATGGGACATTCAAATAAAAATGATGATCTGATATATGAGGAAATCATTTCCCGCCACCCACAAGCTTTTAAAAAGACACTATCACAACTGTCAACAACATTTAATAGAAGACTATAAATTTTGACAAATTCTTTAAATTAATCTGAAAAAGGAAATACTTAGGAGGGATGATTATGTTGGGTAACTTAGAGGTGTGGGCAGGTTTTTCAGTTCTGAGTTGAATAGACACTATGCACTGTATGAATTGAATTATGGTTCTCCTTGAACCATAGGTAGATCACACAAGCCTGAAGTCTGCCCATGCCTGATGTATGATGAAATACTTGCCAGGGACATAGGGACAATGTTTTCTACTTTTGAAGACACATGCAGGGACTCATGTCTTCTCTTCTATAGGTCATTCTCATAAATTATGTGTGGGAAAGGTGGGACAGTTTTCTACTTGCACTGTTGAAAGGGGGGGAAATTCTGCATGCGCTCAGAGAAAATTTGGAGATAATTATTGGCTATGAAGCCTGGTCACAACTTGGCAACTTAAAAGCATGACTTGAACAGCAGAAGATGACTGAACAATATTTCAGCACTACACATGCTTAAATAAGTCTATAAAAGTACATGCCTGTGCTAGTTTGCTCAGAAGTGAGCCACACTGGGCTCAACAGAGCTTACTCCCAGGTGAATGCATAAAAAATGGTATCCTTCATACTGTTTGCCTTTTCTCCCTATATCGAGTTTGGGCCCATGGATAGATTTTGAAGTTTAGATTTGTGTGATATCAAACCAAAGCTACATCATTTGACACTGCCAATTACCAGAGGCTGCGCTCAACAACTTTGGCTGGGTGCTCCCCTCTAAAAAAAGGTCAACAAATTTTTCTAGAAAAAAAATGAATACACCACTCAATTGTAAGGTCAACAAATTCCAGCACCTCTTTTTCTAGAAAAAAAATGAATACACCACTCAATTGTAAATACAATTGTATACAAGGCAAAAAAAGCCTTTAAAGAGAAAAAGTGTGTATAGCAAGTTATCACCAAATTAATATTTAGGGGGAAGGGAAATAATGCATACTGAGTAACTGGCAAACCCTAGAGCGTGATGCCCACACAGATAAACTTTGACATGTAAATGGGACATTCTATGGCATCATAATGGCATCAGGTGATTGACATCTGTCAAAGTTCAAAGGAAGTTGCTGTAACAGCTGACATTGATGGATATAGTAATCACCTTTGGTGCTAAAAGTGTATCTTTAATCAGTTAATTAGCAATGAGAACACATTTTCAGAGAAGCTCCCTGTAACCGCTGGGTTATAAAAAAAAAGATAGGTGCCAAATGGCTTCTGGGACCTGGGTTGTGGGCACCAAAACAGAATGTCTAGTCGCCACGGGGGGGGGGGGTGTCAGCAACACTTTTTATTTATTATTTTGAAACGCATGAACTCATACGCAATTCATGTAAGTAACACATTGTTAATATCACATTTTTAAGCAGAAACTGTTAATACATGTTGTTATGGGATTAAGGGGGCTACTCGTGCGTAAGCGTTTAAGCCCTCCAGGCTCTGCAAATCAGTTTCTAAACTCTCCCAGTCCGTGGAGCCATGGGTGCATGGCTACCTCAATCGCTGGCAGAATCCGTCAGTGGGCGCTTCCGGAATTTACGCCAACTTAAGAGTTCCTTAACGGAAACTCTCTGTCTGGATTCTCTGCGTGACAGTTTCCTGCGCGGAGTAGGCGTCCCCAGCGGAGGTCCTGAGCCCTCCCCGCTGTTCTCACTGGAAGCATCTTGGAGCCATCCCTCCGCCTGAGTTTCTGCAGGAACTCTCCCTCTCCCCCTGCTGGTTCCTTCCTCAGCATCTGAGGGTCTCTTAGCCTCCTTGAGCCCTTCCACCACCTGACTCTCCGATGGCAGTTCCCTGACACGTTTAATTGGGTGCAATAAAAAATTGTACCATACTTCAAGTTTTCAAAACACCCTACTCTTTATTGTTAAACTCCTTAAAATATTGTCTATCCTTAACATACACTTTGAGGCTTCGAAGCATATACATTTAAGTAATCCTGGAATATCAGCCAGGCACAAAAATAGCACCCAGAGTTTTTGAGGTGCTCACAAATGGAGAATCTTTAGATGCAAAATGTGCCTGGCACCCTGCTAATTTTGAACCCTGATTGGGGATACAGAACCTTGGGCCCATAGTCTTGGCCCTGCCATGATTCCCCATTTGGCCTGCAAGGACTTTTTGGGAAAGGCACTTCCCTCAATACAACTAACGCCATACAGGTAAGGACAGGGCTTGTCAAAAGCCTATTTTCTGTAGTTCCCAAAGCACTTGACAACCAGCTGGTTGTCATGAGCCTTTGAAGCACTGCACAAAGCAGGAACTCAAGAGTGCATGAGAGTTCTCAGTGAAGGAAGGGAGAGCAAGGCTGCTTGGGTTCAGGTGCACCAGAAAACTCCCTGAAAACTTATTTCACACTGCATATTTAGTTATAAGACTAACCTATTCCACATTTCCATATATGTAGTGACTTTAAGGTGGGTAATGAAGTCATATGGCCACAAAAAAGATTTAAAAGATTAAGAAATACCTATATGGGGGACTAGGAGGTCAAAATTGATTATTTCGTCTGTCCGGATATGGTGGCATCTTTGCTACCTATTCTCTCGTACTTTAGGATTTTGTTGTGTATTGTAGTTGCTCACTCTGTAATTTAAACTATTTCTGATTTTATAGACTTTCCACGGCCTAGGCTAGTACAATAAACTTATGAACTAAAAAAAGTGGTAAAATAAGATGTTTCACCCACAAAATAAAATTGTAGTGACAATTCATTTTGGGCTGAGCCAGACTTATCTTCAATTGGAAGATAAAATATGTTGTGTTAACATGACTATATCTCCTTTCAGCTAAAAGGCCCCCACTAATTAAACCACTGATGAAAAAACAGTAATCACTATATTATACATGGAAGAACAACACAGAAACTAGCCTTAGAAAAGGTGGTGTGGAGAATCAATCAAACCCCATCATTGGATAATACAGTATTCATGAGAAAATGAAAAACCCAAGGAGCCAAATACATCTCCCACAACCTAGGTACCACCACCAAAATAAGCCCCACCCTGTCCCACTAACTCACCAAGACAGTAGTGAAACAAAGAACACCCCTCATCTCAATAGAACAGGCTACAGTAAGTCTCTCGGAGAAAACCAAAGTACAAACTATTAAGAGTTCTAAAAGGTAACAAACTGGGTTCTGAAACAAACCAGGAGACTGACTGAATAATACTCAGTAATATATTCTGAGTAACCAGCCTCAGGTAAAACCTTGATGGCAATATTGTAAACCATTTGTGATTTCCAAAGTGTCTTCAAAGTTGGTCCCACATAGTCTCAAATATATTAGCTCACAGTTTGATCACAACTGCTCTGAAGATGGAGAAAATTGATTGCAGTTACAATATTAACTGCTATACAAACCAAAGACCACCACAGTGACCTCAATACAAAGAGAAAACAGATTAGCAGAAAATTATTTATAATAAATCTATACTTACTACATAAACAAATCTAACTGCTTATTTTATTGCAGTTGTATTTCACCCTTCCCTGAAGGAGCTCTGACCACTACACATATGGATTATCCATTTTATCCACACAGCTCTTGAGATTGTGACTGACAAGGTCACCAAATAAGCTTCGTGGCTCAGCCAGGATTTGAAATGGAATCTTTCTGGTCCAAAACTGTAGCCATTAAACTCTCAGACTTAAGCAGACAGTTGGCTCAAATAGGAACCTGGGAGACAAAACACATTATCTTGGAACCTTAATTATTTTGCCATTATGTAGGGGGGGGTGTTTTAGCCAAAAACCGTACATGCCCTTGCACCACATTGTACGTCATTTCCAAAGGTCCACCAATCCCCTGGAACAGATTTACAAGGGACAGCAAAGGGAAGGGGGTAGCTAGAAATTCCTTTCCCATTAATGTTAAATCTGGTCCATTCATAGAAGGAAAGTTGGGAACTAAGTTACTGAGTATTAACTCAAAATTCACAATTTAGTGTTAAGGAGTATTAGATATAAGGACAGAAGAGCTTGGGCTGACTAGAAACATTTAACTATGATGAAAGACAGGTAAATTATATATAAAATTTAAATAATCTTACGCAATGTTCAAAATTAGCTGGGCGCCAGTCACATTTTGCAACTGGCAACCAGCCTTTTATGACTGGATGGTGATATCCAGGTGCCAACTTTTTGTGCTTAGCATCTCCACCTGCTTGGTTGCAGTCAGTTGGTCGGGCACTGTGTGCTGCCCTGCAAAACACCTGATTTGCCCAGCAATGGACCAGCAAAAGATGCATCTTAAAAAAAATAAAAAATGCTGCCAGGTGAATCACCTGGTCTGGTACCATGGCAAGGGGGGGAGGCAACTGGACATGGCTCCTCTCTTTCCTATCCCAGTTTCTAACACAATGCTAGAGGTGAAAGTGCAACCTGACAAAGCAAATGGATCACTTGAGAACCCCTTCTTACCTCCACAGCTTGCACTGCATCTTCTGGGGGAAAGGGAATGAAATTTATTTGAAGAGATATTTAGCTCAGGAAGTTAAAGGAATTAATTTAAGAGATACTTAAACTTACTTGCATTTTTTCAACAGCATATGTCACGCTAAGAAATAAATTCTACATCATTTCAAGTCTTCATGAAAACTGGTTATGCTTTACTACTGGTTTCTGTAACACCTAATCAATTGATCTAAAACTCAACAGAAAACAATTTTCCCACAGCCCCAGCATTCCATTCAACCCTATTTTCTCTTACAGCTTCCCTCGTTCATCCCCATAATGCAATACAACCCTTCTTTGTTCACAACACTCCCTTGCTTCTTAATCCAGAAACTGAATCTATATTTAAACTCACCATTTCATGATCCCTACCCTAAAATTCAGAATGCCAATTCCCTGCAAGATTTCCCTTTCCTGCCTTTTATCATACAGTATTCTGAAATTAAGAACAGAGCAACTCACATACAAAGAAGGTGAAGTATCTGTCATGGGAATAAGGCACTCCAAGGCTGCACTCATAGCAGCATTCATAATTATTGCGGGAAATGAAGTGTGTGTATGTGGTAGGTAAAGTATATGAGAAATGATCAAATTGGGTATTCACTTACATAGGAAAGCCACCTTCAACTATGCAACTGATAGAATTAATGGTTGAGGGATTAACTGCTTAGATCAAGGTAGAATATTCAAGTACAGTGGACGCTCAGGTTGCGATTTGGCGCTTCTGCAAATGCTTTATTTTTTATTAGGAGACACTTGGTATTTAAGAGTAATCACACACAGTCTTAACAAATTTAGCCCTGGAAAGCCATAGTAATTTGTTAGCTTTTAAGGTGGCACAAGCTCTTTGCTGTATTTGCTGCAACAAATGAACCCAAATATCCTCTCGGAATTTTCTATTAAAAAAATAAATAAATACTGATTTTAAAATCTGTAATCACTGACTGCTTTTGATCCCGCTAGATATCATTGTAAAGGGATGAGGGAGCTCTCATGACAGCATGACAGTCCTGACCCAGACTCGTACATAATCTTAACAAACACAAGCCTTATACAGCCCAAACTCTCACTCCCAGCAAAAGTGTATCACAATTCAGGAAGTTACAGTACCTTCTATGAATGTTTTTTTTTTTAAAAAAGGAGACTAGGGAGGGAAGAAACCTTCCTTACTTTTCCCTCCTCTCAAGAATGGCAAATTCTTGTCCAGTCTAAATGTTATTGTGGGAATCTCCAAAACGTTACCTACATCTACACAAAGAGAAAGCCTGTTACCTCACTCCAAAAGTTGAGGTCATCTCCAGGGGGTTCTGCCTTCTCATACATCACGAAAGACCCTACTACTTGCACAAACAGCTCTGCTCCAAGAATGATGGATTCACTTCATGCTCTTCTCGTCCTTCCAGAAACATAGCTGAAAGGCTAGGATCACACTACCACACACACAAAAATGGGTGCTGTAAATCCTCTCCACTCCACCTCACATCCCAGAATGGAGAGGAGACTCCTTCAAGCCACTCCCTCCACCCTCCTGAGATTTCCTTGAAAGCTTTCTTCCTTTCCAGCCGTAAATCCCTCCCTCCCCCTGCTCACAAGAAGGCTCTCATTCATTTAAGACTGACTCAAGCAAGGCAAATTACTTCCACCCATGCAAAATGCTTTTATAAAAATATTTAGATACCACAAACTTAAATAGAAGGCATGGCATAGTATCATCATCAGGACTCCACAAGCTTTGCTTTCACATGCTTTATCACTTTGCCAGGGGGCTAAGATTCAACTGCAGACATTCTAAAGCAACTGGCACGTCTTCTGAACAATTAACTTCAGTTCCAGTTGTGTGCAAGTACCCTGGTACTAGGGCAGACAATGCAATGGCTGGGGACAAGATTAAGCTGCTATTGCAACCGCACTGTCAACAAACCCATAATAATTAATAACCCACTTTGGCAGGCGGAAAAGAATAAAGACAGAAAGGCTCTGTATCTTATACACTGCACCTTCTTTCACTACACACGCAAGGTCACACCTACTCCGTGTAGGAGAGAGCCACGCACACCCTTGTGCACTCGCTGTTATCTGCAGATCCTTTCTGGCATGTTTATCTGTCGGGCACGTTTTTATGTCTCGCCTTTCTCCCGTCGTGGAACTCAAGAAACCTGCGGTGAGGATCACCCACCCACCCCCTTGGCGCAGAAACAAGCCGTGTAAAGCAGCGAGGGAGAGAGAGGATTAAGCCCATCTTTCGCTGATCAGACTAACAAGGGCTGTAATGCGAGCTGAAAAGCGCAACCAGTCCCGCGTTAAGCGACCCTTTTGCTGAAGCCGCAGGCGCATGGAAGGGCAACTATTATTATTATTTATTATTAATTATTATTATTATTATTATTATTATTATTATTATTATTATTTATTTATTTGTACCCCGCCCATCTGGCTGGGTTTCCCCAGCCACTCTGGGCAGCTTCCACAAAGACCCAAAATACACTAAGGTATCACACATTAAAAACTTCCCTGAACAGGGCTGCCCCTATTGTTTCTTACAGTTCCTGGGGTCTGGGGGCAGTAATAATAATAATAATCTTTAGAGCCTTTAAAACACAACCCCCCAACCCACCCCCACTTGCAGGCCAGGCAGAGGACGGGGTGGAGGGCCACCCCACCACCACCAGCACGCCCCCTGACCCCGACCCGCCCCTCACTCACGCTCGAAGTCGGAGTCGGAGTCTTCGTCCCTGCGCTCTTCCTCGCCGTTGGACTCTGTCTGCATGGGCTCCGCGCCGAAGTTGACCCCTTTGCCCCTGGCCCCCACGCCAGCCTGAAGCTCCCTCTGCTGCTGGTCGCGGGTTTCCCTCAGGCGGCCGAAATATTCGGCGGCGAAGGCCAGCAGGTCCGGCGGCCGGTGCCGCAGCACCTCCACCGTGTAGCCCTGCAGCAGCTCCGTCAGACCCGGCGGGATCTCGATGCTCATTTTGCCGCCGAGGCGCGCGGGAGACTCAACGGAAGGGCCCGGGAGACAGAGAGAGACAAGACGGAGAGAGAGAGCGGGAGTCCCTGCTCAGAGCCGCCGCCGCCGCCGCCGCTACAACTACTACTGTGGCGGTGGTCGTGATCGTAGCCGCCGCCGCCGCCGCCCACCTCTATCTATCTCTCCACCTCAGCTTTCTACGCGGGCCTGGAGCCGGAGGTGGGGAGTGGCCGCCGCCGCCGCCGCTTTCTCCGCCTCCACGTCCTGCCTCCTCCTCCTCCTCCTTGAGCCCTCCGTCAGCCCTGAGGAACTACGCCGCGCTCGCGCCGCCGCCGCCGCTCTCTGACACGCGAGAAAGAGAAAGGAACGGAGCGGCGGGGTAGTCGGGGGAAGGAGGGGCCGGAACGGAAGCGCGAGACGAGCTGCGCATGCCCAGCAGGAAGCGGCGGAGAGTGCCACACAGAGAGAGAGAGAGAGAGAGAGAGAGAAGCAAGGGAGGGCGGGAACACGCTTCATGCGTCACAATAACGGACAAGAGGCGCTCGAGGGATAGATTAGGTGGATAGATAGAAATCCCCCCACACCTCCGCCCGAGGTGGGCGGGGTGGGAGAAAAACGAATGGGGCGCGTGCATAGAAGGGGGCGGGGACTAAGGTTCGTCCTCGCGCTCTCCCCTCTCCATGTTTGGCATGAAGGCTTTGGGGACGGCGGGGGCGAAATGGGCGTGAATTCGCCATTCCCTCACATTGACTTTTTTTCCTTTTTGACTGAGAGAAATATAATAACACTGAAAGTTTCCCTCCCATCTGTGCTTCGTGAGGAAAACGTGCCTCTGAATGCCGGCTGCTGGGGCCCACGCAGGTGTGGAGCAGTGGCATAGCAAGGTCAGGTGGTACCCGTTGGGGAAAATTTCTTGTCCCCTCCACCCCAAATATCGAAACTACCTGTATTAAAAGAAGGAAAAATAGGATACTTACAGTTGCAAGTGTTATTTTCTGGTTTATTTACATTGTGAGCATAAGCACTTAAAACCTTCCCCCACCAACTTTGTTCTCTGCAAATAACATCGTCAAAATCAATTCATTTCACTATTTTGTTTTGAGTTGACAAGATGGCTAAGCCAGAGAGCCGAGCTTGACTCATAGCAGCCACATTGCGTTGTGTTTGTTGACTGAACTAAAAAGTTTTGATACGTATTATGTTGACGAGGTTAATTAATTGTCAGACGAAGTTATTAAACTCATTTTAAATAATAAATAATATTTTTAATAATAAAAAAGTGTGAGCCCAATTTTTTTTCGTAAACAAAACATATTTTTGACATTTTGTCACACACACCCTCAGTGATGACACCCGGGGCATCCCGCACCCACCGTACCCCCCTTCCTACAACACCGGTGTGGAGAAGGCTGTTAGGCTCATGTCCTTCAACACAGATTATTGCACCACTAAAAACACAGTATTTAAAACAAGCATAGTGGGTCCTGAAAATAGGCACCTCAAGCGTCAAAAGCCGGGGCAAAGAGGTGCATCTTCAGCATTCTGTGTAATGAAGGCGTCAGGCCACCTCTGTATCCCACAGCTTAGGGGGCCCTCCATGGGGAAGGCCCTCTTCCAGGCCACTATGCCCTCAGCCTCTGAGGGCAGAGGAACTACCAAGGGGAATCCCCTCTGCCAATCTCAGCACCCAAGAGGGTCTGTGGGGAAAGAGACAGCCTTCCAGATATTTGGGCCAGATACCTGGTTGGCAGCTCATATAGATGGGCCTTTGGCCTGATCCAACTGCATAGTTGGAATCATAGAATCGTAGAGTTGGAAGGGTCCCCAAAGGCCATCTAGTCCAACCCGCTGCAATGCAGGAATCCCAGCTAAGGTTTCCATGACAGGTGGCCAACCTCTGCTTAAAAACCTCCAAGGAAGAGAGTCCACCGCCTCCCAAAGGAGATTGTTCCCCTGCTGAAGAGCTCTTAGCGTCAGGAAGTTTTTCCTGATGTTTAGTCGTAATCTCTTTTCTTGTAACTTGAAGCCATTGGTTCGAGTCCTACCCTCCAGAGCAGGAGAAAACAAGCTTGCTTCATCTTCCACAATTCAGGGGTAGGCAACCTAAGGCCCGTGGGCTGGAAGCGGCCCAATCGCCTTCTCAATCCGGCCCACAGACGGTCCGGGAATCAGCGTGTTTTTATATGAGTAGAATGTGTCCTTTTATTTAAAATGCATCTCTGGGTTATTTGTGGGGTCTGCCTGGTGTTTTTACATGAGTAGAATGTGTGCTTTTATTTAAAATGCATCTCTGGGTTATTTGTGGGGCATAGGAATTTGTTCATTTTTCCCCCTTCAAAATATAGTCTTGGCCCACCACATGGTCTGAGGGACCGTGGACCAGCCCATGATTGAAAAAGGTTGCTGACCCCTGTTCCAAATGGTGGCCCTTGAGATACTTGAAGATGGCTATCATATCTCCTCTCAATCTTCTCTTTTCCAGGCTAAACATACTCAGCTCCTTCCAGTGTGGGAAGTTCCCCCCCCCCCCATATAATTTTTATTAATCCACAAATGAAATAAAAGTAAATAATAACAAAACAATTTGCATAAGTTTCACATCTTTTCCATTACTTATTTCTCCTTTGGACTTACCTCAACTGTTCCGTAAATCATTCGTAGCCATGATTTGATTACACATTTCTCCAGTTTGCATTGACATTATTTATCTCCTTTTTCCCCCCTATTCTCTTTAGACAATACCTCTTACTTTTCTTACAGTGCTTCTTTAAATCCCTTAAGCGTCATCTGTCCTTCACTTAAACATTCCAGATATTCTACAAATTTCCCCCAGTTCTCGATGAATTTTTGGTCTCTTAAGTATCTGATCTTCCCTGTCAATTTGTCTAGCTCTGCGTAATCTAATAATTTTATTCTCCACTCTTCTATGGTCGGTATATCTTGCTGTTTCCAGCCCTGGGCCAGTAACACTCTTGCGGCTGTGATTGCGTATCTAAAGAATTTGCAGTCTTCCCTTTTTATCTCGCTTCCTACCATTCCCAACAAAAAGACTTCTGGTTTTTTCGTAAATGTGTATTTTAAGATCTTCTTTAACTCATTGTATATTTTCTCCCATAAGTCTTTCACTTTCTTACAGTCCCACCACAAATGGAAGAAACTGCCCTCTTTATCCCTGCATTTCCAACACCGATTGCATGTCTTGTACATTTTTGCCAGTTTCACCGGCGTTATGTACCATCTATAGAACATCTTCATCGTGTTTTCTTTTAACGTCATACAAGCAGTGAATTTTAATCCTTCGTTCCACAGTTTCTCCCACTCTTCGAATTGTATATTATGACCCACATCCCTGGCCCAGCTGATCATCACCGACTTAACTTCTTCGTCTTCTAAATTCCAATGTAGCAACAGTTTATACATTTTAGATAAATTTTTACCATCACTATCAATAACCTCACTTTGAAAATTCGATTCCTTATCCGCTAAACCTCGTTCTTTACTGTCTTTCTTAAACATCTCATTTATTTGGAAGTAGTGCAGCCAATCGTATACATGTTCTTTTACCTGCTCATACGGTTTTATTTTCCACTTTCCCCCCTCCTTAAATAACAGTTGACCATATGTTATCCAATTACTTCTCATATTGATTCCCTTTACACTCATTGCTTCTAGTGGTGATAGCCAACGTGGCGTTCTAGGTTCTAATAGATTTTTATACCTATCCCAGACCTCAATTAAGGGACCTCGGAAGATGTGGTTCTCGAAGCCTTTGTGGACTCTCTTTTTCTCCTGCCATAGATAGGCATGCCATCCAAATTTATTATCGAACCCCTCTAAGTCCAACAATTTGTTATTCTCTAACTTAATCCACTCCTTCACCCAGCAGAGACATGATGCCTCGTAATACAGTTTCAGATCCGGCAAGGCAAAGCCTCCTCTTTCTATTAAGTCTGTTAATAATTTAAATTTAATTCTCGGTTTTTTGCCCTGCCAGATGTATCTAGAGATCGCTCTCTGCCACTCTTTAAAGATCTTATTCCCCTTAATTATAGGGATAGTCTGAAATAGAAATAATATCTTCGGGAGCACATTCATTTTGATTGTAGAGATCCTTCCCCAGAATGACAATTTCAGCCTCCCCCACACCTCCATGTCCCTTTTTATTTCCTTCCACGCTGGTTCGTAATTGTTCTTGAATAAGTCTATATTTTTGGGAGTTATCCATATTCCCAGGTATTTCACCTTCTTAACCACCTCTATTTGTGTTTGTTGTTGCAATATTTCTATTTGATCTTGATCCATATTCTTCACTATCATTTTTGTTTTTTCCCTATTTAATTTAAAACCTGTCACACTTCCAAACTGTTCCATTTCCTCCAGAACCTCTTTTACCGTATTTATTGGCTCTTCAATCATTATTACCAAGTCGTCTGCGAACGCTTTGATCTTATATTCGTTCTGGCCAAGTTTCACCCCCTTAATTTCCTTATTTTGTCTAATCGAATTCAAAAGCACTTCTAATACCGTTATAAAAAGTAGCGGTGAGAGCGGGCATCCCTGTCTTGTTCCCTTTTGTATCCTTATTTTTTCTGTGACTACATTATTTATAATCAATTTGGCTTTTTGTTCTGTGTAAATTGCTTTTATTCCATTAAAAAACTCTTTTCCAATTTCCATGTATTCCAGGTTTCTCAGCATGAAGTCCCATGATATGTTGTCGAATGCCTTTTCAGCATCAACAAACATCATTATAGCTTGTTTATCAATCCTAACAGACAGATATTCCATCATATTGATTATATTTCTTATATTGTCTTTCATCTGTCTGTTTGGCAGGAAGCCCGCCTGATCTTTGTGTATGATTTCTAATAAAGTCTTTTTCATCCTTTTTGCTAGAATCGCAGCAAATATCTTGTAGTCTAAATTAAGAAGTGAAATCGGCCTGTAGTTTTTGACTTGGGTTGGATCTGAGTCCTGTTTTGGGATAAAAGTAATGAATGCCTCCTTCCATGTTTCTGGGATTTCTCCTTCTCTTAGGATGTTGTTCATCACTTCTTTCAGCGGCGTTGCTAGAATAGATTCCATTTCTTTATAGTAACAAGCGGTGAATCCATCCGGTCCTGGAGCTTTCCCCCTTTTTAGTTCCTTAATCACCTCTTTTATCTCCTCTATTTCAATTGGGGTATTAAATTGCTCTTTTTTCCTAGTCGGGATCTTTTGCACCTCTTTATCTCTTAAATATCTCTCTATCTTCCTCAGATTATTTCTTTCTCCTTTTTTGTAAAGTCTTCTGTAGAAATCCAAAAACCCCTTTCTGATTCCCTTCGGATTCGTTACCTCTTCTCCTTCTACTATAATCTTGTTTATTGTGCTCTGTTCTTTCCTTTTTTTTATTTGCCATGCGAGCCATTTTCCTGATTTATTCGCAAATTCAAAGTTTTTTTGTCTCAGTTTCTTTATATTCCATTCAACTTCTCTATTAATTATGATGGCAAACTGTGCTTGTAGAGCTTTGATCTTTTCTTTTATCTTCCCATTGTTTGGTTTTTTAATTAGTTTTTGTTCGTTGGCCATTATTTGTTCCAAGATTTCTTTTATTCCTTTTTCTCTGTTTTTATTCTTAATTGAATTTTGTTGAATAAAAAATCCTCTCATTACTGCCTTGCTGGCATCCCACACGACTTTGGCCTTTGTACCTTTGTTGCAATTATCTACAAAATATTCTTTTAGCTTTTTCTGTGCTTTTTCAACTATTTTCTGGTCATCTAAAAGGTAATCTTTCATTCTCCATCTGAAAGTTCTTTCTTCGAGGCCTCTTAGTTCAAATTGTATTGGGTTGTGGTCAGAGATTACTTTCGGTTGGATTTCTATCTGTTGTGTTCTTACCGTCAACTCACTCGAGATCCAGATCTGGTCTATCCTAGACATTGACTGATTCGGTTCGGAGTAATACGTAAATTGTTTATCTAATGGGTGCTTGAAACGCCATATGTCTATCAAATTACAACTTTTTATCATCGAAAAAAAGGATTTTGGTAGTTTTCCATCTTTACTTGTTCCTTCCCTGAGTCTATCCATTTCTGATGAAATCACTCCATTCATATCACCCATTAAGATGATTTTCTGGTCCGCATATTCGAATAGTTTTTCTTCTAAAACTCTGAAGAATTCTGTCTTATTTCCGTTCGGTGCATAGATCCCGACTATTATCAAATTCTCTCCTTGCCAGTTGATTCTGACCGCTATTATCCTTCCCTCTTCGTCTTTGAACATTTGTTGGGCTTCAATTTGATTTTTAATATATATAACCACACCTCTTTTTTTCACCTTATCTAAAGATACAAATTCGTTTCCCAATCTTTTATTGATTAATATTTTTTTATGTCTTCTGGCTACGTGTGTCTCTTGTAAACAGATGATGTCTAAGTTTCTCTTTTTTAAGAACTGTTCGATTCTGTTCCTCTTCTTTTTTTCGTTCATCCCATTTATATTCCAATTCCAGATTTTTAACGCCATGATGTCTTAATTTAAATAAAATTTAGTTGTTTTCCTATAACTTATCAGTCTCTCCTTCTTCCTCGTCTTCTTCTTCTTCCGTTATCTTACCGTTCTCTCCTTCCTCCTCTTCTGGCTTTTGTTCTCCTGGTGCTCTTCCTTCAGCTCCTCTAAATTCCTCTTGGTCTATTTTCAGTTCTTTGTATTTCCTCAAAAATTTCCCCGTTTCCTCTGGGTTTGTCAATCTATGCCTCTTATTCCTGTACATGAATGAGATTCCTTCTGGGAACTCCCACCTGAACTCAATATTGTTTCTCTTTAACGTCTGGACCAACGATTTATAAGGGTCTCTTCGTTTGAGCAGTCTAATCGGTATGTCTTTAAAAATAATAATGAAGTTCCCATCTATATTCAATCTTTTTTCTCTGTTCCTCTGTAAAATCATGTTTCTCATGTATCTATCTTTAAATGTAATCAGGCAGTCCCCTGTAAATCTTTTTGCTTTAGTTGTTTTCACTTTCATTCTAAATGCATTTTGGACCGCCCTTGCCATTTCTTCTGTAGGTATTTCTAACCATTTTGCCAATTCTATTATCAATTTTTCTTTAATGTTTTCTCCTTGAGTTTCTGGTATCGCCCTAAATCTTAAGTTCACCTCCCTCTGCCGGAGTTCATTCATCGCAATTACATCCTTCATCTCTTCTTGAGCTTTATTTAATTCCAGTACTTCAGCTTTTAATTTCTCTTCCTCCCGTCTGACCTCTTTTATTTCTAATTTTGTCTTTTTCAGTCCCTCTTCTACAGATTGCGTTCTTCTGAACGCTTCTTTTATTTGCCCTTTCAGTTCATTTACTGTTTCATCTATTTTTTTATCCATTTTTCCAATCTTATTGTCTACTTGTTCTAATTTAGACTCTAAGTTCTTTTCACTCTGCTTGATTTCCGCAAACATCCTTAAAATGTCTGCCTTAAAATCTGTCTCTTGTTTAGATCCTTTCCTCTCGGCAGGTGTCCCACCGTCAGCCCCTTTCTTTGTTGGGTTTGACATTTTGCCCCAATTATTTTCCACTCCACAATCTCTTGTCAATCCCCTACCACTCTCCCCACCCACCGAGGTTTATCAATTTTACCCTTTCCCCGTTATCCCGCAGTTAATACAAATTATAGAATTATTCAGATTAACATAGTCTTTATAACTTTGTCACCAAATGTTCATAAGGGTGGGCTGTACTCTTCTTGCCTCCACTCAGGCTAATCCTTTTTGTGATATTGTTCTTTTCGTAGAATCCAGTCAATCCAGGGAAAGAGAAATAAAATATTTGTCCGTCCAGTTGCGTGTTAATTCTCCGAATTCAATTGGGAGAGAGCAAGAAAAATATTTGCAAAACCCTTTCCACTTGTTGCAAACAAAGAAACAGTTAAGCGTTCAGTGAGAGTTACTAAAGTTCAGATATCCAATATTAAATTTAAGTCCAGAAAGAAGTATGAAACTAAGTTCCACAGGAGGAGAAAAAGAGAATAGTTGTACAGTCTCTCTTTGCCCACTAGGGGTAATAGTATGCCTTAGCTCCAGATAGAAAATGGAGAAGAGAATATAACAAAATATATATCAGTCTCTGTCAGACTCAGTGCCTCAAAATTCAAAAAAAAAGCCCAAAGGACCAACAAAAAGCCAATCCATACAATCCATACAGAGATCATAAAAGCGGGGGGAAAAAAGGATGGAGTTATCTGTGCCACTCAGATAACAAAGCTCAGATGTAATAAACTGCTGTGTCAGGACGTGAGCGCTTGAAGTGTCTTAATGGCGTCAGAGCCTTCTCTTCCGTTACTCTACCCTTTGTTCTTAAGTGAAAGTGGAGAAGCGCACCTTCTTATCACTCGCACCCTCTGTTACACCCAGAACTGTAGCTTTCAACAGTTAGTCTTCTGTTCCCCTTTTCGCTGAGGTAATATCTTTAATATTATGTATCTTCTAAAGAGATACTTTAAAAAGTTCAGAGAAGGGGAAAGACGGCTTCCGCTAGGGCAACCAACTTTCACTTTTCTCAGCTCTGTAGGCAGTGCTGTGTCTAAGCTGATTTCGGCTGTCAGCTGAGCTCCGCACACTTCTCCTTTCGCTCCGGGACTTCCTTGCTTTATACCTCCCGATTTTACCTTGCTTGGAGCCGGATTTCTTTAGTTTGAGAGCGTAGCGCTTCTTCGGCAAGCTCGGGGCTTCGCTATTTGGAGGCAGATAATGGCTTCCCTTGACCCACCGATCGGCTCCGCCGTTCTCTTCACCTCTTTCGAGACTACCTGACGGCCGGGCTGATCGCTCCTGGTCCTGCTGGGATCTTGCCCCTCCGGACACCCTCCAGAGGGTATAATGGGGGGCCACCGCGCCCTGTAGCACCCCTTTAACCTCCAAAATAGCCCGGGATTCTCCTCACGGAAAAATCCCCGCTTGCAACGACGTCGCGCTACACCGGAAGTCCATACTCAGCTCCTTCATCCGTTCCTCATAAGGCTTGTTTTCCAAGCTTGTCTCTACGTTCATGAGCATACCCTCTTCAAAATTACCAAGACAACAGTTCAACAATTGTAAGTGAGTCTGTCTGTTGTTGTTGCTTTAATTACCTGTTACTACAGTTGCATGAAACTTCCAGTGTTTTCTGGGGCAGGGCAAAGGAATGTACCGGTATTTCCACCTCATTTGTTGTCCTAAGGTAGCTTCCTTTTGGGAATCTGTGTTCAGTGAAATTAATTCAGCACAGGAATTATTACTAATGCTAATGCCCTCATTGACACTGCTAAATATCTGGGACAACCAGAACAATGATAGAAAAAGTAGAATGTCTGTCATATTTGGGGGGCGGGGGGGAGGGAGTAATGTCTGCAAGGCTATAAATCCCTAGGCACTGGAGGGCATCCCTATAGAGGCATCGTAATCGTAACATGAGAAGGTGTGGTTCCTGACTGTCTTGGAGAAGTGTAACTATTTAGGGGACATAAAAAACAAAAACACCAATTACTGTATACAATTTGGTTTGACTTTTTTGAATATATCCAGGATCGACAAGTATGCACTTATTTGAAACCAATGTCAGCCACCTCCTCTCTTCAGAGTTCAAATGCACTGGATGGACACAATGAGTCATCATTTATCAGACATTTCTATAAAGCAACAGACAGATAATAATTCTATTTTTTTAATTTTAAATAAAAACAATTTAATGAGGCTTTCTTCCATAGCCTTGAAAGCGGAAATTACCTTTCTAATTAAAATTAAAGTTATAATTGTGGACATTTTTAAAAATCGTCTTGTAATGTCATACTGGTGTGTGTAGATAAATGCTAAAGTCGTTTGTATTGTCCTAATAAGAGAAGATGGACATTTCTATCACTGCTTAGTAACCAACAACTCATTATTGCACATGGAATAATACTAGAGAAATTAGAATTAATATTTTAACCTTCACCCCACTTTTCCTCCAAAATGCTGGGGACAGCCTATATAGGTCCTCCCTCCTATTTTCCCCCACAGAAAACCCATCATCCTTGACATGTTAGCTGAGGCCGAAAAGAGTTGGAATCCAACAACCCCTGGAGACCCACAGCTTTCCTTATCCCTGCATTAAAGCAACATTTCATAGCCTTGTAAATAGAATTATGAAGCATATTAGACCACTTATGTTTTACAAGGTCAGTTATTCATACACCTATTTCATTCATTTGTGATACAGTTGAGTGATACAATTGTATCCCAGTTAGCAGAATCTCAGTTTGGTTGCCTGGAGACAACTCTGGCTACCACATCATAAGTACCCTAAAACCTGAGATTCAATAGGTAGGACTTGGTGATGTCACAATAGCAGGACTTGGGATGACACATAGTGCCAACTATATATTTTTTCTCCTTTTTATACTCATACTTGACATTACTTAGGAAACCTAGTAGCATATTGTGTATTATTATAGTGATGTTTCCCCCCTAATTAGATAACTTTAAAATGCAGTATGTAACATATGTAGATTTCTTTCCCTAGGAGTTAATATTTTCTATACAGGCAAGCAGAGAGGCAGGTATTTAAGTATTTACAGCTCATGGGTAAATGGGAGTGAATGTGCATTTGCACAATCTGTGGCTTGTGTCCTTAAGTCTTTTTTTTTAGTGCAAGATCTTATTCCTGTGCACAGCATTAGAAATTAATATCTAATATTTCTAAATATGAATACAAAAGTCTAGCAAGCAAACAAGCACTTGGCACTGGCCTTCCTATAAGACGTTAAATCACCAGGTGACGTACAGGCTGTGGGTTTGGTGACGTCACTCTGTGTTGCCAGTGTAAATGTTTATGTGCTGTTACTCTGGTCTCAACAATAGAAAGAGGAAGAAATCAATATTTATTTGAATTGTAGGTTCTACTCACAATTATGGCTTGGGCTGAGCTTGTCAGGTACAGCATGTTTTTTATTCCTTGTTTTCAACTGCTTCTCCACTCCCATTTCCCAGTCATTTCCCTAAAATAAATACTTAACTCTTTTATGCATATTGATTGAGAACAATAAGTTCCCTCATTAATAATATTTGTTGAGATTGTATGTTTCTGCTGCAAGAGGGGCTGACTAAACGTTTTCTTGGTTTTATTGAAAATGAAAAGGGAATGGCTATGTGTATTAATGTAAGCTTTAACATGGGGGTTTTCCAAGGAACTATATTAAAGCCAAGAAGTGCTCTCTGAACTCTTTGATGAGTTGATAATTAACTATTGTTGTTTCCTGCTGGCTAACACATGAGTATTGAATTGCTAATCATCATTTTGAAGGGAGTTGCTTTTGGTTCTTTTGCTCCCAGGCTCCATGGAATAAGGACATAAATGAAGCTCTCCAGGAAAACAGCTCCAAGCAAAATGGATGCTATAGGAGAGAGACCTTTGCTTATAGATCTGTTTGGGTTATTTCATATTTTGTAAGGTGCTGAGCCTATGCCTTGGACTGGCATATGTTTGTGGAGCTGTTTAGATGACTCATTTGATGTTTTCACTCTGTTATGAAGAAAGTTCTGCAAGTAAAGTTTTGAATAATATCTAATGGGTCTGAACAATGCTTCATTCCAAACAGACTCAGTTTTCATGCATCCAGTCACTTTAAACTGCACACTATTAATATCTGCAATAGCACCACTATCTCTTGGCATTATGTTCACTAGCAGTGTTACTTTCAGAGGTCTATGTGCAGTACATTTTCTGTTGGTGTACTTTGGAGGCTTAAAATTGACTTCTACTGGCAGCATACACATCCTCAAAACCCATTGGCTTAGTTGTTGTTATGTCATGGAATGTTTACAAACACTGTAGCAATTGAGAGAGATGGATCAATATAATACCATCAGACAGTGAAACTGCAGTCTGGGTATGTCATGAATCACTGAAGGAAACTATTTATATGGGACCAAGCTCATATGGTTTATTTTTATACTGTTGGTGAAGAGGTCAACAATCAAGGGAGCTTGGAGAGCCAATAGAAATGTGAGTCATGGGGCCAAGAGGCCAGAAAGCCACATGAAATATTTACATTTTGATTGGATATAATCAGCCATATATTTGGCTACTGTACATCGTTGATTAAAAGAAGCATAAACACAAGATAAAAATAAACTTTTAGAAAATATAGTAAGTACCTTGGAGGATGCAATTTATAAAGCAGAGGGAATTGCTTTGCCTTTGTACCATTCTGAATGTTTTACTATTCCACTGAAAATGGAAGATGTGGGGAGACAATTTAATAAAATTGAAGAAAAGGCAGGTTCTTTACATGCCCCCACCCACCTCACTGTAGCCATGTTTTTCCGCTGTGCAGGTAAGCTCATATCAAACACAGAACTTCATGGCTGAAGGGTTCAATGTGTGATACAGAGCCAGCCCACTCATGTTGTGGGGTGAAGCCAGCAGTGAAGAAGCCACCTTAGGCAGATGAAACCCACCCCACCACTTCTGCCACCAGCGGAGAAGCAACCCAGGTAAGGGAGACTGGTCGCAGAGCAGCACAGTGTTCTGCTGGTCTCTGGAACACCACCTTCTAACCAACTTTCAGGAAGAGGGAGGTCTCCCATCACTCCACTTGGCCACTGGTCTCCCCCTGTCCCTACCTTACACAGAGTTAGACTGAAGGGAGATGGGAAGGATTTCTCTCAGTATTCCCTGTGCTTGCTTTGTACTTTGTACCTAAGAAAGATTGCTCTCAAATACTATCTGCAGGACATTCCTGTGCTAATCCTGTGCAAATCTCACTTCTGCAAATTTCGGCGAGACAGTCAGCACACCGCCAGTGAGTGTTTGCTAAATTTGTCTGGCGGGTCAAAAGTCTATTTCTTAGCTTGCAAAAACATTTTAGCTGCTGTTTGCAGATTTAACCAGGCCTGCCAAAGAGGCCCCCTTCCTGCCTTATGCTTACTAATGCAAAAATAAGAAAAGACACATACAAGCAAGAGGGGAGGGGGGAGTGCTTAGCTAGTAGAAAGATACGTATGAGGAAGTGCTTAGCCAGCAGAATGATAGGAGTGTTAAGCAAGAAGTTGAACATTTGCCAGCTGATGGGGAAAGTCTGTAAAGGGTATGGGAGGGGGGAGAGTGTTCAGAAAAGTATAAGAAAGTCTGTTGAAGTGTCTTGAGACACAGCCAGTTTTTAGGAACTATCCTTCTGGTTGTCTCTGCGCACAGATTGTCTCTGTGCACAGATTTCAATAAACTTTTTCTCCAAAGAAGATTTTGCTTTCCTGGTACTTTTGTTCCCTCCAAGGTCCGGGGATGGCGAGGCTGATGGATCCCTAGGTAAATGAGGCTTCATTTCTTTGGGGGCTCGTGCCGGGATAAGCCTCCTCCCCAATACGGACCGGAGGGCCAGGCTCAACCAAGGTGAACAGCTCGGCAGCGTTTTGCAGGCTCCCGTGCGCACCCCGCCTGTTTCGTGGGGGGGAGCCAGCCACACTGTTCTGGAGTGGAGACATCTTGTTGAGGGAGGAAAAGAGGACGGCGCCAAAAAGGGACAGGTCCGCAGCGGAACAGGTAAGCCCGACGGAAAGGGCAGGGCGAGGCCTGATCAGCCTCACCTGGTTGTGCAGTACAGTGCCACCAGGAATAAGGGGATTGGTTGTGCAGTAGAGTGCCAGCCAGCCAGGAATAAGGGGATTGGTTGTGCAGTAGAGTGCAAGCCACCAGGAATAAGGGGACTGGTTGTGCAGGAGAGTGCCACCAGCATAAATTTGGAACAGAGGAAGGAGGGGAAATTATATTGATGTGATTTGTATGTTGTGTGTGTTGCATGTCAGATACTCCAGTGATTGAATTGTCGAGTGTGGGCCGGGGTATTAGTGCCCCTTGGCCGAGCGGTTGCAGGATTGTGCATTTTCTGCCAGGGCGACCTCGCGCAGATCACAATCTGTAGTATATGAAGTGTGACCGAATTTTTACTGTGAATAGGAGCGGAGTATTTGGAAGAAATGGGTTCTGGCTAAAGTAAAAGTACCCCTTTGGAATGCTTTTGGGGATTTAAGCTGATGAAGGGGGAGGATGAGGACATTGTGAATTAGATTGGCCCACTCAAAAGAATAAATTGGCCGTCCACCAGGACCCTTGATTTGCAATTCATTAATCCATTATATCAGAACATTTTGAATGTCCATTCTGATCAAATCTCCTATATTTCCACATGGAAGACCAATGTGGAAAGGAACCCCCCCCCCTTGGCTGAAGTCATGATGCCAAAAAGTCTCAGGCAGCTGTATCTGCTCAGTCAGGAAGACAGGAGGACAACCCCCAGTCCTCCAGGATTTAGAGAGGGAAGAAGATAAAGTTTTAATGCCCCCACCGCCTTATGCCCCGGCAACAGCCCTGGCACCACCCCCGCCACAGGGAGCAGATGACCCAGCCCCCAATCCCGTGGACAATGCATTGTTAGACCTGGGCAAAGATGAAGGAAAGGAAGAAAGAGAAGAGGATGATGAGGATGAGGCATTTGTAGGAAGATTGGTTAAGTTGACAAGTGATGGAAAGATAGGAACAGAGGAACAGGCAGAACGTTCAAGAAAGTATGTGGAACCTTATGCAGGAGAAGTGGACGTCAGTCCCCATTTGTTAAAAATAGCGGGATGTATAGGGGAACAGAGAAGAAAGTGGCAGAAAGAGTGGGGAAGGCAGTGAAAAGTGTGACCCTCCATAGGGCACATAAAGCACAGGAAAAGGGCGCGGCCAGAGTGATGCCTCTCCGCAGAGTGTATGACCCTCCGGCCCCCGCGGGACCTGATGGGGTGGTGCCCAATAGAACTTATACAAGTTCAACATATCCCCTTCTCTAGTGCAGAAGTTTGTAATTGGAACCAAAACCCTTCATTTGAGGAAAACCCAGCAAATCAGACCACTGAAGGGCAAAGTACCCTCACCACTTATCGCCAGAATGTCTTAAATGGCATGAGGAGGGCAGCCAGAAAACTCACCAACTTTGTGGAGGCCAGAGAAATAGTGCAAGGAACAGAGGAGGCCCCTGGAGCCTACTTAAAGAGGCTGAAGGAAGCCTACCGCCAGTATACCCCTGTGGACCCAGATAAGGCTGCCAATATCCCTATCATAAAAACTGCCTTTGTAGCCCAGGCAGCGCCCGATATCCGCAGGAACATTTTTATGGGCCACACCCTTGAATGGATGCTAGAACTAACCCAGACCACTTATGATCAGAGGGAGGAAGAGGCCCAGAAGAAAAAGGATAAGTTGATGGCCCTGAGGACGGGAGGTCCACCGTTAGGAGGAACCGCCCGGGGAGGAGGGCGAGGCCGCTTAGGAAAGAATCAGCATGCCATCTGCCGAGAGGCACCTACTTCCTCTCCCAGGCTAAAAATGAGGAAATATCAGATGCTATTATTACATCCGCGTTAGAAATTCCAAGTCACCACAGCCCTCAACCCAGCTGCCCTATTACCGGTAGGAGAAGGTGGGGAGCCCACGCATGACTGCATTGAAGTAATGGATGAGGTGTACTCTAGCAGGCCTGACTTTAAAGATGAAGCAGACCCCCAGTGGCCATCATGGTTTATGGATGGAAGCAGCTTCATTGAGGCTGGACACCGGAAGGCAGGTTATGCAGTGGTAGCCCTGGAAGACCAGGTGATCAAGGCAAAGCCACTCTCGCCTGGAACATCGGCCCAGCTGGCAGAATTAACTGCGCTCACCAAAGCCCTAAACCTGGTGACAATGAACCAGCCTTTGTTCATTCAATGTTGCAGGAATTGGCTAAGGCACTACAAATCAACTGAAAGTTGCATACAGCACGCAGACCCCAGAATCAGCTATCCAAGCTGACATAGGAAACTGGGTCTAATTGGGTGACAATGTTACCCCTGGCATTACTCAGGGTCCGCAATCTCCCATTAAATTGTGCTTGGGAGACCGGTCCCATATGTCAGAATGTTGTGCCCACATGTTGGTCAGGATATGCAATTGAATAATTATGTCCAGACATTCTTCCGAGTTTTCTTTTGTCTCGACAGGTGGACCCAGGCTCGCAACCCCTGTGTGTTGGCTGCATCAGTTCGAGCCAGGTGATGAAGTGTGGGTAAAAGATTGGGCACGGACGCTGCTATAACCGTGCTGGAAGGGACCTTATACCGTCCTGCTCTCCACACCCACTGCCGTGAAAGTCGCCAGCATCACCCCTTGGGTCCACCACACCAGAGTGACCGCTACAGATTGGACTGTGCAACTAAATCCTGATTAACCCCTTTGGCTGACCATCTCCAGACCCTCCGCTGACGACCGCTCTGCTGATATCACACCGGAAGCTGATATCTCTACGCACAGCTGAAGAATTGGATGGGAGGGGCGCCCGCGGGCAGCGTCCCCAACGTGAAAACCCGTGCCGGGACTGATCCAGGAAGTCCACCAGGACATTTAATATTTTCATAAGGACTTTCTCTTTTCTTTTTTTTTCTGTTATCTGCTCTATGCCCCACAGCCCTGACCCCACTGAGCCATACCGCCCCTACTGGCCTGCTGGCCTCTGCTACGAATGGTTCGTCTTGCCGGTGGTAAGAGATGGCGTACTCTTTGGCTATTGGAAACTGGGGATTGATGAGATTGCCGTATTGAAACACCCCACTGCCCCGTTGTGGCTCCTCTCCCACACCACTGTCCAGCACGTGTGGATAGTGCTCATACGGGAAGTTGCAGAGACGGTTGAAATCTATCGAGTTCTGGACCGCTCTTGCTGTTGTGGGAGGGTAGTCAACTGTTATCTGGGGGGTAGAGCACTGTACCAACCTCATTTGATAGACCAGGTCCTACTTTTAATCCAGGCGTTAGATGGGACGGAACCTATCTTAATGCAAGTGTTGCAGGGGTGGGAGCCTTAACCAGGTGTGCATTGAAATTGCTGAACAAGTGCCAGTAAGAGTTGCCATCCCAGGATTTCAGCTTCCATATGCTCTGGTCAGTAGGGAGGCAGCACGAAAGTTCAACCCACCCAACAGGGTTAGTAGAAAAGTTGACCCACATAGTGGGAGCATCAGCTCACCGGTGGGCTCTCATCCTTGAGGCTCAACAGGTAATCGGGCACGAATATCAGTGGGCTCTTCAACAATGAGCACACCCCCTGAATATTGCTGGGAGGAACCATGGGGTAATTGGGGATGGTGGATGGGAGTTATTACAACTGCCCTTGCCACATGGATGTGTCTCTTTTTCTGCTGGCATGAGCGTCATAGGCTCTGCGGGAGACGACGGCCCGATCCTTCTATCCCCTTGATGATCCTCCTAGTGTTCCTCGTTCTCCTAGTTGCAGGAGACAAGGAAGGTACTGCACCTGGTGAACAGGGTCAGATGGGGACTAGATTATTGAGTAAAATATCACGAGGAGAAAATTATCATAAGATGTGGAAAGACAATATTTATATCAAGGATATGTTCAAGTTCACCACAATGTTAAATCTTTCCAATTGTTGGCTGTGTATGCACATACCACCCTATGCTAAAAGGCCAGGTTTGATGCTACATGGAATTCCCATTGATGATATTTTTAATATAGAAAATAGAAAAAACCCTGAAGAAGCTCAGTGGCCGCCCGTAAAATTGGCCCTGTCCGAGCCAGCTTTTATTTGTTTAAAATTTTCTGAAGGGTCAACCCCACGAGGGATTTACCCTGATTGCTTACATGT
Organism: Podarcis gaigeae; assembly: GCF_964106915.1. Classification (NCBI taxonomy): domain Eukaryota; kingdom Metazoa; phylum Chordata; class Lepidosauria; order Squamata; family Lacertidae; genus Podarcis; species Podarcis gaigeae. Next base: position 105,847,351 of record NC_139679.1, read on the forward strand.
ATTGAATTTTGTATTTGATAGGGCCTGCTCTGCCTTCGTTAATTATGGAAATACCTCCCGGTGTTATCAATCCGATACTAGCGCCAAGTTAATGACTGATATGCACCACCTCCACAAAAGCTCTAGTTCCAATTCTTCTGTTCAGACCCTATTAAATTTTACCCAGGAGCTATGGCACATAAGCCTTCTGTTTTCACAAGCTTTCAAGTGGTCGGAGCAACACCGAAACATCAGTCACCTTCTTCCGGAAGAACTCTGGCTAATTTGTGGCGATGCAGCATTTAAATCCGTTCCCCGAGATCTTACTGGAATCTGTACCCTAGGAGTGGTGGTTCCCCTTTTATATAAGATAGGAGAGTTACCAACATCTCTCAGACTGCGTAACCGCAGGGCAGTGAATACACCTATTAACCATTATGTTGGGACCCAGGTATCGCGGGGCCTACTACCTTCCTTAGGGGCAGCCATGAATTATAGAGATCTTCATTTGCTCGCCAATTGGACAGAAGGACTATTTAATGATACCATTAAGGCATTAAAGGACCTCAACCAAGAAGTGTCTGCTATGAGGGAGGTCGTTTTGCAAAATCGTTATGCTTTAGATGTAATGTTGGCCTCGAAGGGAGGAGTTTGTGCGCTAGTTCATTCTCATTGCTGCATGTTTATCCCAGATAATAATGTCAGCATTTCGGCCACAATTGACCACATGGAAACAATGATAGCTGAAAACCCGCTAAAAACTACAGAAGGTGATCCATGGAATTGGTTATATTCTTGGCTGCCCGATGGTAGTTGGATCAGGAATATTATGGTATTAATAGTAGGGTCACTTATAATCCTTTTGCTTCTCTGCTTTTGTATTCCCTGCTTGATGCAATGCTTGCAGAATATGATGGAAAAGATGATGTCTCGCATGATGGGACCTCGTGTAATTGCTGTAATGAGAGAATATAGACCCCTACCCCAGAACGAATCTAAGTAATAGATTGTTCAAAAGAAGAGGAGGGAGTGAAGGGAGATGGGAAGGATTTCTCTCAGTATTCCCTGTGCTTGCTTTGTACTTTGTACCTAAGAAAGATTGCTCTCAAATACTATCTGCAGGACATTCCTGTGCTAATCCTGTGCAAATCTCACTTCTGCAAATTTCGGCGAGACAGTCAGCACACCGCCAGTGAGTGTTTGCTAAATTTGTCTGGCGGGTCAAAAGTCTATTTCTTAGCTTGCAAAAACATTTTAGCTGCTGTTTGCAGATTTAACCAGGCCTGCCAAAGAGGCCCCCTTCCTGCCTTATGCTTACTAATGCAAAAATAAGAAAAGACACATACAAGCAAGAGGGGAGGGGGGAGTGCTTAGCTAGTAGAAAGATACGTATGAGGAAGTGCTTAGCCAGCAGAATGATAGGAGTGTTAAGCAAGAAGTTGAACATTTGCCAGCTGATGGGGAAAGTCTGTAAAGGGTATGGGAGGGGGGAGAGTGTTCAGAAAAGTATAAGAAAGTCTGTTGAAGTGTCTTGAGACACAGCCAGTTTTTAGGAACTATCCTTCTGGTTGTCTCTGCGCACAGATTGTCTCTGTGCACAGATTTCAATAAACTTTTTCTCCAAAGAAGATTTTGCTTTCCTGGTACTTTTGTTCCCTCCAAGGTCCGGGGATGGCGAGGCTGATGGATCCCTAGGTAAATGAGGCTTCAAGACCATTGGCCCATCTAGCTCAATGTTGTGTGCACTGACTGGCAGAAGCTCTCCATGGGATGTGGGGGACTTCTCTTATATATGTCCATTGTTGGCTATAGAAAGGGAATATGTGATTCTACCCAAATAGTTGCAAGGAGAAAAGGAACAACCAGGCCAGACCCAACCACTTTAAGCTTCAGTGAGTTCCTCTGCCCTGTTTCTCAAGAGAGAGAGAATCAGTTGACATAAGGATTTGAAAGCACTTGTGTTTATCCAGCCATGTTGCAGTAGTGTTGGGGATGAGGTTGATTATCCGTGCGTGGGTCTAAGGCAAGGATTTTCCAGCTCTCCCATAATGAGATCCCCTAAGTCCCCCTAAGACCCTGTGCCCCCTAAATGCCTGGCAGATAAGCACAGAGCTTGCACATAGTATACATGTTTGTCCTCAGTTTGAAGGTGAGGAGGTTTAAATAAAAGAGAGAGAGTGCACACATTTTGGGAGGAGTGTTTTGTAAGCATTGCTACAATTCTGAAGCCTGTGCTGTCACCTTACTAATCCCCTGATGATGATAAAACACTCTCTGAGAAGTCTGATGAACACACACAAAACAAAGCATCAGAGCCAAAGAAAACAATTTAGAAAGGTGGGGGAGGTCAGGGTATAAGCTCTGTTCTCTTGGCATCTTCTTTGAATTCATATACAGTGGTTCCTCGGGTTAAGTACTTAATTCGTTCCGGAGGTCCATTCTTAACCTGAAACTGTTCTTAACCTGAAGCACCACTTTAGCTAATGGGGCCTCCTGCTGCCGCCGCACCACTGGAGCACAATTTCTGTTCTTATCCTGAAGCAAAGTTCTTAACCTGAAGCACTATTTCTGGGTTAGCGGAGTCTGTAACCTGAAGCATATGTAACCTAAAGCGTATGTAACCCGAGGTATCACTGTATTATGTTTGTGACCAGGGGTGTTGCTAAGGCAGCTGACATGCTGCCTTGCATCTACTTTTGGACTCCAACTCCTATCATCCCTGACCACTGGCCATGCTGGCTGGGGCTGATGGGAGTTGCTTGGTTCGGGATGGCTAAAAGCAGCAGCAGAGAAGTTCTACAATGATGAACAAGCTTAGGTTCTCCCTCTGGGACCAGAGAGAGGAGAGTTTACTGAACAAAGAACTGAACCCCATGGCTTGCTTGCTTGCAATGTATTACTTTTAACATTTACCTTATTGTAACTAGTATTTAAAGCTGTTCTGCAGTAAAGCTTTGAAGCACATTCTTGTGGTGGAGGGAATTCATTCCCACACAAGGTCTTGATCAGGGATTCCGCTGGACAACTCTTAACAGTCCCCAACCTGGGTCTTTTGCTCTGGGCCCTAACCCTGCTGCCACTTCCCTCTTTTTAATCAAATAATAAATACATTTTCCTTACCGGGCATCTGGCTGTCAACCACAATGCCAGTGACCAAACTACTGTCCATCTTAATAATAATACTGCTTGCTCAGAAGCCTTCGGGGAAGTACCCTGGAGTTTTCAACCTGAGCTTGCTGGAAGCATTTCAGTCTGCAGCCTCAGGGAAAAAGCAGAGGTTTTCATTCTAAAGAGAGCAAATTGCTTTCTCCATCCAAGTCTCTTACACAGCAGCCAGACACTTGGCCAACTCTAGTGTTTGGCACCGGCCCCGTCTTGGTCCAGTTTTGCATGTTTGTTGATTATTTCTATTTGTATTTTGTATATAAATCTGGTTATTTATACAGGGAAATAGACATGTTGCCAGTAAATATGAGTAAGGCTCTGAAGAACTGTGCAGTGTGCTCTTTCTGTGTATATGTCCATACATGGAGAACAATGAGGTACGCTAAAGCAAAAGGCTAGAGCATAAACATCACTTTTTCTGTTATGTCCTTGAAGGTCATTTAAAACAAAGCCAAGCCTACATTTTATTCCTCTCCTTTGGTCCCCTTGTTAACAAGCATTTCTGCAAGGGTGCTAGTGATGTGCTGAAATCTGTCCTCCAGTTTCTCATACGTTTTCCCCCCAGGGAATAAAAGACTATTTTTTTTCTGCCACATTCTCAGAGCACTTTAGAATGTCTTCAGAATTTTACTGAGTGCAGAAGTTTGAGCTTAGCTTATCCTTGTGTAATGGTTGTGGGTATTTTTTTTCTTTGCAGTAAAAAAATAATAATAATAATCCATGTGGCTTCCTTGACTGCCCATGCTTCCTGGTTTGAAAAAGTTCCACTTGAGGAACTATCTTATGATATATTCACCCAGGTATTAATTGATGCACAAGCCACCTGGAAGGCTCTAGAGTGTAGACCACTGGTGAGATGATTTGCGAAATGCAAGGAAGGACGCTTGCGAACACCTTTCAAGCTCACCAGAAGTAAGGTAGGCATAAGATGAGATTTTGATCAAAGTTTTCTCTCCACTTTAGTAATTTTTGGATGTGATTTCTTTTATCGATAGTCACAGAGAGAGAGAGAGAGAAAGAGAGAGAGATGTGGGAGGAGGGAAGGAAAAGAACTTTTAAAAAATGTTTTTATTAAAGATTTTGTTGGGTTACAAAAGTACATACAGCGTCTCTATTTTCAGATCATAAAGTCCATTCAATGGATCAGTTGTATTGGATGTGAGTCACTAATGTAGACATAGACAATATAAGGTTGGGGAAGAAGAGAGGTGGGGAGAGAGAAGGGGAGATAGCAAACTTTCATTCTTTTACATAGTTTAGTAGTGTCAGGTTTTTGAGTCAGCGTAGGTTCTATTTCTTTTCATTTATTAGTTTTCCTTGGTGGTGAGAGAGGTTGGGGACCCCAGAGCATGGCTGGTTGACTTCAGTTGGCTGCAATGAGTTTTGTTTGCCTGTGTGAGGCGGAGTGGTTGTTATGTCAAGTTAGCTATACCCTCCAACTTTTCTCCGATGAAAATAGGGATGTCCCATTCCATAATGCTAATTTTACTATTTATACCCCACACATCTTATTCGGTTGCCCCAGCACTCTGGGCAGCTTCCAACATATATAAAAACAGAATAAAACATTAACATTTAAAAAAAAAATCTTCCCTAAACAGGATTGCCTTCAGATGGCTCGGGTTGGATAACTCCATACCCTCCAACATTTCTCCAATGCAAATAGGAACATCCCAATGAAAAGTGGGACATTCTGGGATCAAATCAGAAACCAGGACAGCTTCTCTAAATCAGGGATGTCCCTGGAAAATAGGGACAATTGGAGGGTCTAAAATATCAATTCATATGCTGTTGGTGGGTTCTTGTTGTTGTTCATTATATATACATATAATGAAGGGAAACATGGGTGAAGGTGTCCTCTTTTGTTTGTCCCCATGATAGTTTCAGTTTGTTGCCCAGCAGCAGTCAAAGCAGCTTAACCCCAGGCAAATCTCCCATCCTGGCAATTTATGAGACTCAACTTCCTTAGCTTCAGCAACAGAAATGGGTGTACTGTTATGCCACATGCACAAAAATTACACCTTTGCTTGCCAGAGTAACTGTCACTTTATTTCATACTCAAGTCACATATGCAACCAAGCATCCTCACCTATGTATTCTATTCTTTTTTTGGGGGGGATATACGTTTTTTAAAACACTGATTTTATAACAGTAGCAAAAAGCCATAATGGGGTAATGAATCCCTGTGTCCCTGTGTATGGATTCCTGGAAATGTATTTCTTAAATCTCCAGTCAGGCTTTGGTTTTAGCTTCAGGACAGGCTGCCTCTGCACTCCTATTTGAGTGCAAGCAGGTAATGATCTGAAGAGCAATAAGCATTGTCAAAATCAAGATCAGGTAACTGATCTGGCAGGCAAAGAGCCAAGGGCCAGAAGCAACAGAGATGGTCATAGATGAGCTTCAGATCAGGCAGACAAAGAGCAAAGGGCCAGGAACAATGTAGTCAGAGTCATACAGGTTAAGCTCCAAGACAGCAAGAGCAGGCTGAAGAGACTGGGCAAAAACCTTCATACTCAAGACAAATTGGTCAAGCTGGTAAGCTGGCTTGGCTGCAAGGGCTTTATAGTGCCTGTTGTGTCTCAAATGGGTTAGAAAGCTGATTATCCGACTGCAGCCTTGAGGGCACTGTTCCCCTCAAGACCTTGTCTGAAAGTCCAGAATCGTGGGAGTGGAAGAGGTGAAGTGCTGGAGACAATCTGCTGGAGGCCTTGATTCAATCCCCTTAGCATGTGGTTAGAATGTTGACCTTGAACCTTTGAGAACAGGCTTATTATCTCAGCTGAGTGACAAGGCACTACGATGCTATGCAGTCAGTTCTACACAAGGTCAAAGACGGAGGCATACTTCTCTCAGGGCTATGTGGAGTCTATTAAGAGGACTCTCTCTCTCTCTCTCTCTCTCACACACACACACACACACACACACACACACACACACAGAGATGTTCCTGTTGTATCAGCTAATCTAATCTATCTCTTGGGATAAAGTTCAAGTTCAATCCTAAAAAAAGATCAACAACTTTGGTCCGCCCTCACGCATGTTCACTTAATCAAATCCGGCCCTCTGCCCTCTTTGAAAAAAGTTTGGGCACCCCTGCTAAGGAGTCTCAAAGCAGCTCACAATCTCCTTTCCCTTCCTCCCCCACAACAAACACTCTGTGAAGTGAGTGGGGATGAGAGACTTCAGAGAAGTGTGACTGGCCCAAGGTCACCCAGCAGCTGCATGTGGAGGAGCGGAGACATGAACCCGCTTCACCAGATTAAGAGTCCACCATTCTTAACGACTACACCATGCTGGCATGTGAGGAGTAACTGATTTGTCAGTAATTCTGTCCCCACTATTTCCTTTGAGCCATAGCCCCCTGGGAAGCTCAGCAGGAAATCCCACAGAGAGTACCAGGGTAAGACAGATGAGGGCGGAAGCATCTGCCAGCAGCAATTCTCTCTTTTCTGAGACACAAAACAAGTCCTCCCTTCTTTAGCTGCTCACAGCCTATGCATGCAGCATGTGAAAGAGGCAGCCTAGCACATGAGTGGACAGTTCCCCTGTGCAAAGTCCACCCCAATTAAGGAAGATTGATTTAGGATCAGAAAAGAGGAGTTGCATCCAGTTTAAACAGGTAATAAGCAAAAATAAAACAGCATAAAGGCTTAAATTCCTTTTTTTATTTGTTGTTGTTTGTAACGTTTTTATTCATCTTTAAACTGTTTAACACAGTTGCATTGATATATATCTTTGTTTACATTAGAGCACATGACATGCAGCAATTACATAAAAATAAAAATAAAACAATAAACATAAAATCTTAAATCCTAACTAGCCCAGAAGAGTTACAAGCAGCATCTAGATCCCCATAATACTCACACACATGATGTCAGGCAGGGTTCCCAAAGGGGTTGGGCTAGATGATCCTCAGGGTCCCTTCCAACTCTACAATTCTATGATTATATGATTCATGTGGGTGGTATTTTAAAATACAATTTAAAAAATCATACATATGGCACAGTAATTACCATTGCTACAACAGGCAGAAAGATCCTTAGGTGGTCCTCCAAGACTCTCAAAAAATTTCAACTGGTCCATTGGTAGGGGTGGAGTTTGGGAACCAGTGATGTAAGGGAAAGCTTCAGGTATTCAGGAAAGTTGAAAGTCTGACTGTAGGAATATTCCAAAATTTGGAAGAAGTTATAGGGCCAGTTGAGGGGGAAATTGATGGGACAGAGAAAGGACCTACCATTGCATATTGAATGGGAGGCTGTTTACCCATGATCATGTGGCTTCTTAAAGGTTTGACTCCTCCTCTGGTTTGGAAGGTAAGGTCAAACAAGAACAAGCTGGAATTGTTGTTGAGCCTGAAGGGGAGGGAACCTCCCACTAATTTTGACTCTGCCTTCAGTGAGAGAGTGAGGTTAATTCCAATTACGGTATGTCACTCCTGTGGGTGCAACGGTAATTTGTTTTTTTTAAGGCAGGCAAAAGTGGCTTCTTTTATCCTCAGTCATCAGCTGGATTTTCAACTAGGCTTAATATTTCTTAAAATTCTTCAGCTAGTCTCCCCTTTATTTCTTATGTTGTTTTTCAGAATTTTCTAGCCAGTTAAGTGATTTAAGTACCTGCTTTTCTTCTCCATGCTTCAGCTACATTTCTTAATGTTGTTTTGCTATACTTTAAAACAAATGTCGATAAAATGGATGTTTGTTTGCTTAAAGCAACTTCAGCCACTGAATTTCGTGCACTTCTCCTTTGATTTTGGAGGGGCACATGTCCAATTCCAGGCATCAATTCCAGTATACCTGTTAGTACTTACTTTAATTACACTTGTGGCGCAGCATGCTGTTCAATTTAATGATAATTTAGGAAGCACTTTTCTATCATTATAGCCGTCCCCACCCTACCCTGAGAATATTAGCAAGTGTTCCCTGGAGCTTTGCTTCCAATAGCCACCACCTGCTGAGTTTTTAGCATACATAATAAATTAGGAGTATCTGTAGGTAAATGAATGGCTCAGAGATTTTATAATGGAGCATGGAGCTTGTACTCCTTTGAATGCAGCTCAGGTCCCTAGCTAACAAACATCATTTCCATCCATCTATTATTCAAAGAAATGTGTTTAGAATCTAATTAAGTTACCTAATGAAGGAGGTAAAATATCAGTAACCACTGCTGATTGGCCACAATAGTCTGGAAGCAGAAACACAGGCTCAGAGCATCTCCAAAGCCATGAAAAGCCGGGAGAAAAGAACAGGGAGATGAATGAACTCATTTATATCCTTCCTTGTGTTCTGAACAGGCTTGCCATTATTAAGATGCAGAATACTGAATCAGACAGACAGTAGAAGTGATACTCAGGGACTGTCCTACTGTTGGAAGCATCAGTCAAAAGAAAATGATGTTCACACAGAACACAGTAGGACCAGTTTGTCCATTGGATAAGCTGGTATTGGGGTTTGCAAGTACCACACAAAGCCTGGTGTTCTTGTTGTCTTCAACAGGTGATCCATTGGCCTTTTCAAGGTTCACAGGATAAGGTTTCTTGTGGCTGTTAAGTAAGTGTAGAGCATGTCCCCAAACATTTCAGGTAGAGTGTAGGGTGAAAGAGGAGAGCACAAAATATGGTTTGAAGCTCAACATCAAAAAAACGAAGATCATGGCCACTGGTCCCATCACTTCCTGGCAAATAGAAGGGGAAGAAATGGAGGCAGTGAGAGATTTTACTTTCTTGGGCTCCATGATCACTGCAGATGGTGACAGCAGCCACGAAATTAAAAGACACCTGCTTCTTGGGAGAAAAGCAATGACAAACCTAGACAGCATCTTAAAATGCATAGACATCACCTTGCCGACAAAGGTCCGTATAGTAAAAGCTATGGTTTTCCCAGTAGTGATGTATGGAAGTGAGAGCTGGACCATAAAGAAGGCTGATCGCCGAAGAATTGATGCTTTTGAATTATGGTGCTGGAGGAGACTCTTGAGAGTCCCATGGACTGCAAGAAGATCAAACCTATCCATTCTTAAGGAAATCAGCCCTGAGTGCTCACTGGAAGGACAGATTGTGAAGCTGAGACTCCAATACTTTGGCCACCTCATGAGAAGAGAAGATTCCCTGGAAAAGACCCTGATGCTGGGAAAGATGGAGGGCACAAGGAGAAGGGGACGACAGAGGATGAGATGGTTAGATAGTGTTCTCAAAGCTACCAGCATGAGTTTGACCAAACTGCGGGAGGCAGTGGAAGACAGGAGTGCCTGGCGTGCTCTGGTCCATGGGGTCACGAAGAGTCAGACACGACTAAACGACTAAACAACAACAACAGAGTGTAGGTACAGCCTGGAAAATCAACTCTCATCAACCCTTGCTAGCATAGCCAATGGTCAGAAATGATGGGTTGTACAGTAGTCCAACGGGAGGTTCAGGATAGTGCCTCCTTGCACTAGAGCATACCAAGGTTTTCCCCCCGTTCTTGCATGTTCTTTCCTGAGAACCAGGCTTCCAGAGAACTGGGTGAGTAACTGGAGCTATAAAGTGAAACATCAGTGTAAATAAAAGTGGAAAGCATGGGGCCGTGATGCTGTGGTGTGGTGTGTCTGCTTCGCCACATTCACCAGATGTGAGCTAAGCAAATGAGTTCAGCCTCTCCAGCTACTGGCTGCCCAGTGTTTACTGCTTTTTAAGCGTTAACAAATAAACCAAAATCGTGTCCCCCTCGGAACAGAAAGCTTTTGTTACCTTGATGATGTCTGGGTGGCGCCTCTTCTTAGATTTAATAAGGAACTCCAGTCTCCAGGCTTATTGGCCAAGTACGTTCTGCTGCCACAGAAACAAATACAAATAAATCCCTGTTTCTTCTTCTTCTCTTCTTAATGGTGTTGTGCAGCAACCTTTAGTGCTGCAGTTTCAGTTTGTCTCTCTGTTGACATCTAGTGCCCTGTGCTGAAAGAGCTTCATTGAGGCATGTCACCCAAAGGCATTCCATTGCATTTTGCTTGGCTGTAATATTTACTTTTGCAAATCTTAGTCAACAACTTTTCTTCTCTGTCACCACTTTTGTCAGCAACAGTATAACAAGGGGTTATCAGTATAACCCTTCTTATACAGTTTGCTGAAAATTATAATCTGCTAACATAGGAGTAATGTAATAGGAGTAATAGAAATGTCAGGTGAATTGGTACTCTGGAGTTCTAAATTCAGGACTTCAAAACCCCTCATAGAGAGCAAGGCACTGCTAAAATGAAGGGGAGAAGGCTTTGTTTTAGCAGGAGTTTCAGTGCAAACCCCTTGGCTTGATCATGAACTGAATTCATGCACTGAATTAAATCAAGCTGAGCAGGATCAAACACCCGGCTCATCAGCAGATGAGTGCTAGTTAAATTTTGCCGCATTGACAGCATGCATCAGTTCCCTGTGAGGAACTGCTGCATACAGTCAACACAAAAATTATTCCTGTCTTGCCCATTAGTTGACGTCACCTGCCCATTGGAGTATTATCAGCTGATTGGCAGGTGGGGCCTAGTGTTGGGGAAAATGGCCTAATGGGCCAAATTGGAACCTCTGGTTGCCAAAATTGGCCTGTGGGCAGCAGGTTCCTTACCCATGTACTAATGCAGGGATGTCCAACCAGTAGATTGCGATCTACCAGTAGATCCCCAGCTGATCCTGGTAGATCGCAAAAAGTTACGGGGGGAAAGCTAAAAAATTCTGTGCAGTCCTCTCCCAATAAAGCTCAACAACTCCTGGTAGATACAAAAAGTTACGGGGGGAAAGCTAAAAAGTTCTATGCAATCCTCTCCCAATTAAGCTCAACAACTCTGGGCAATCCACCCACCCCATGCACACTCCTCCTCCCTCCAATGACAATGGGTAGATCACTGCCAGTTTTCTTATACTGGGAGTAGATCACAGTCTCTTGGGAGTTGGACATGCCTGTTAATGGATTGCATAATGGCGGAACCTAAAACATGTCCCAATCTACTTTGTGCATTAGAGGGGTTGTTTTCCTTTCTGCCACACAGAATATATACCGGTCTAACTACAGTGTCCTCTGACGTAGGCTTGGTTGTTTGGAGAAGAATTTTGCAACACCTTCAATCTGTCCTGCCCCAGTCTTTCCTTTAGCAAGCTTTTCCTGATTTATTTAAGATTAAAGCTAAACTAGATACACTAGGGATGGACATTTTTCTAAGCTTAAGTTCAGTTTTCCACATCTTCACATCAGTTCAAATTTGTACATGTTTGCAGCCACCTTTCTCCTAATACAGGCATTTCCCTACACATTTTTTTCCCTTCATATATGCCTTTCTGCAAGGAAACTTCCAAATACAGCATATAGTTTAAATGTTGGCTGTTGACAGTGAATGGGCCCTGTACCGTAGTCCCAACCCAACCCAGCAATTCCTGCATCTGCATTCTTTTGTTGAAGAAGAAGAAAAGAGGTTAGGAGTTCTGGTCACAGGATTCCCCTCTCAGATTAGAGATAAATCATTTTACCTACCTAATGCACTCTTCCTGAACCAAAATGCAGCTATACTTTGAAATTTGTACTTTTTATAAAAAATTTGCAATGCAACCAAAAAAACCGCCTGCACAAAAGTGTATATTACGAGAAAGTGCACAGAAAAAAATGTGTATATTGGTGGAAACAATGAAAAAATCCATTAATCCTGTTGCCTTAGCTGTGAGTTGTTCCTGTTATGATTAACTGAAGGCTGATTAGCTATTACTGCCAGATTCCTAAGCAGAAACAAATGCCACAATATCTATTTTATGAGGTGGGGGAAGAGTGCTGAGACAAGAGCTCCAGCTACTACAAAAGAGACTTCCACCCTACAAAACTTTGGGGCTAATAATATGCTTCCCCCAAAATATAATGGGATAGGAACTAATATAAGTGTTCTGAAAATAGGCACATCAAAAGATGGCTGCTCCATATCTTACATGGGACCACATCTAAGCAGTAAAAAAAAGCACTGACTCACTTCTGGTCTCCTTGAAGTACAGTTTTGTTTCAGGTATGTTGCTTCGCAGGTCTGCTTCCATCAATATCACAGGGTGTGGGGCCACCACTGAAAAGGCCCTTTCCTTGTTATCTGGAAACCTGATTGATCTTAATGGCATGGGAGAGAACAGACTACTATAGTTCATTTCTTATTTTGATTTATGGGGTACTTTGCCATATGAATATGCGCAAAGTGGATCACAACAGAACTTTGTTAGTATTTATAACACAGTGCTTCACACTAGATTATTGAATTAAAATTGCAGCTGATCCACAGATGTTTAGTGGAGATAGGTTAAAACAAGAAAGCTGAAATCCGAACAGCCAATTGGATCGTTCTGAACTCTGGGTCACCTCCTTGTCATTAAAGTCCTGTGAACACAAGTCCTCAACACATTCCAGACAGGCGCTACCTCTCGTTTTTCTCCACCCCACATTCCAATATAGAACCGAAAGATCCCAGCAGACACTTATTCAATTGACTGAAGCAGCAAACAGTCAAGTACATCGTGTTGCCATGCAACTTGTGTCGGCTTCCCTGTGGATGGGTTTGGTTTTTTTGGTTGTTGTTACCTTGGTGACAACCAGCTGAATAGTCGTGGCACACAAAATTGTCTCTTTCTTCCCTAAGAGTGAACATGGGCTAATTCTGTTCTTCAGGGGGGTTCTAGAAGCGAGCAGAGGTGGATGGGATTTCCAGCACAAGATGATAGCAGGTACTTTGCTTCCCAAGTCAAGGATGTCTGTGAGCAACTTCACTCTCCCCTCCCCACTTTGAAATTGCATGTGGAAGCAGCATTTGGTGGAAAGAAAACTCTGCAAATCCTTTGAGCTACCGGAATCTTTCTCAAGGTCTGCAACGAACAACTGCACTGGAGAGCAAATTTCCCAGAGGCTATGGATGATGTAATACACGTCTGAGTGGAAAGAGCAGGCCTTTGCAAACCATTCCATCTGTATCACTGACCTACTTGGGCTCAGGCGAGTTCTCAGTGACCTGGGAGGAAATAAACTAGATATAATGAATGCGCAATCACACCTGATTGGAGGGAACCAGATGGTGTGAAGTGCATTTAATTATTCACATCCATGCTATAGAAATGTGGGCTAAGCGACTGCCCTGGTCTTTCCTTGTTTTATCATCTAGGGCTGCTCTAACAGTGTCTTTCCTTTGCGGCAGCTGTCTGCCGCACAGCACAGTGCTCGCTAATGGTGCTGGGACTTCAGCCATCAGGGCCACAATCTTATTATGGACTTTTGTGAGCCTGCTATGTGGGCATCCTAATGCTTACTGGCAGATGATGCATCATAAATGGCGCTTGGGGTCCTTGGGCATCCATTGAACAGAGCAGCCGAAACCCAGAACACATGTTCCTCAGGCTCTGCACATTACATCGCTGAGCCGGCAAGACTGCAGACAGTACCTTGTTTTAACTCTGCCTGGCAGTCTGAAGGAACAAAATGTTTACAGCGTGGAAACAGGACCTTGTTCGCAGAAGGCATTTGCTCCTCCCACATGCAAAAATAGGAGTGGCACCATGTTTCCTGGCAGAGCCGCAGGCAGAAACCAGCCAGGTAAAGCTTACCTTCATCTTTGTTTCTCCGTTGCGTCTCACAACTTCACCAGAGGAAAGGTATTTTAAAAAGGAAAGGAATCTCTATGTGATTTGTACTTTCATTTTGTACTTTCCTCATTGAAAATCACTTTCATCCATCTCCGATTTTAGTAAGCCTCTCCTCCTCCCGGAGGGGAGGGATTGTGATCGAGAACCGATTCCCGCGCTGCACAGAGGGCGTTCCGGCCCCTGCCCTGCCATCGTCACTGGTGTGCCACCCCCCCCCCCGGAGGCATGGTTTAGCCGCTCGGGGGCGTGCTTTAGCTGCTCAAATACGGCCGGCCAGCTCTCCCCTCCATTGCGCTGCTGATTTCTTCGAGTCACCCACCCACCAACCACTCCCTTTAGTGCGTAGCTTCTCGCTTGACCTTGCTATGGACCTATGGTTGGTCGCCTTGGTTGCCCAGGGGGGCCTGGTAGGAGTTTTTTCCAATTGGCAAATTGGCACCAGCCTCTTGGTTTTTTTCGCCTACCTTGTAGCAATCGTCACAACTTTCTTGGTATTTGGTGGTTAGGCACTGGAATGTGTTGTTGGTGTATGGAAGGGCAGGGTGTGGCCATCGCCTACCCCTTCACTTATGGGTATTCCGTTAAAGGAATCTGGCGGTCGTGGATCCTGTCCAATGCCCTGCGTGGCTGGGGGCCATGGCATGACCCCTGGTGACATCAGGGGAGAGCTTATAGTTGTATTTGCATCAACAGACTCCCCCTACTGGTGGTTAACCCTCATCTAGACCAGTGTTTTTCAACCTTTTTTGGGCAAAGGCACACTTGTTTCATGAAAAAAAATCACGAGACACACCACCATTAGAAAATGTTAAAAAATTTAACTCTGTGCCTATATTGACTATATATAAAGTAATTCTCTTGAATAGGAATCAAATAAACACAAAGAAAGTATTTTATAATTACTTTATTATGAAATAGTAAACAGAAATATGAAAAATTATAAAATACTTTATTCAGTGCGCAACCTGGGCCTGTTTGGCTGAACACAAAGCTGATATTCTGGCTGGAATCGAAGAAAGACACACACGTAGCTCTTCGTCAACAGCTCTCAGTCTCTCTCTGTATTTATTTTTTATAGCAATCATGCTTGAAAAGCTCATCTCACACAGATATGTAGTGGAAAATGGGAGCAATGTCAAAATAGCTTTGTTTGCCAGAAGGGGGAACTCCTTGGCAGTATCCAACCAAAAACTGTCCAAAGGTAGATCAGCAAATCTTAGTTTGAAACCACAATTTTGTCTCAGTTCAGTTAGTTCCTCCTGCTCCTGTAAAGTCATGTCCTTTCCACCAACTGATGTTGAGCTATAAGGGTCCCTAACACAGTCAAGGCATTCAATGGAGACTTAAGAGAAATAAAATGACAACTTCTCCGGTCCTCCTGGTGCCTCAAGTCACGACGTCTTCTTCTCTCCGCTGCTGCGCACACTGCTCGGGCGGGAAGGAAGTCGGAAGGTGATGTCCTACTGTGATAGGTCCAGGCTGGAGTCTGGACCAATCACAGCCCGGACATCAGAAAAGTGGAGGGTGTCCCCCTGAGGAGTGCCAATCGGCGCCCCTGCTGGCCGAGGGTGGGGTCAACCCCCCCATACCCAGGACACAGTCCGGCGCCCGCCTAGTGGGCGAAAATTTGATTATTATTTTTTAATCTTTCAAATTTTTCAATTTTTCCCACGGCACACCAGGCAACATCTCGTGGCACACTAGTGTGCCGCGGAACAGTGGTTGAAAAACACTGGTCTAGACTCACCCCTCTCCGAGTGGGTGGAGTCAAAATTTGCTGTTGTCCAATGCCTAAGCCAATACCTCTCACATGATGTAATAAAAAAAGTTGTGGCCTTTTCTTGCCCATTAACCTAATATACTGTGTCCACGTGTCTCTATTATTCCCAAGCGGGGGGCGGGTCCTCGAATCACAATGAATGTATGACTATAGGAAGAAGCCTGCTGAATCTGGCTAAAGTCCTATCTTGTCCAAAATACTGTTCCTACAGTGACTAGCTATATGCTTCTGGAAAAACCCCAGGCAGGACAGGAGTGCAATAGTTCTTTCCTACTGTTTTTCCCTGGCAACTACTACAATAACCTTTGTGGCTAGTAGCCACTGGCAGCGTTATTCTCCATGAATTTGTCAAAACCCCATTTAAAGCAATCCAAGTTGGTGGCCATCACCACATCTTCTGAAAGTGAATTCTTTTAAAGTGGACAAATTGAAAGGAAAGATTAGATACTTAAGAGACCAAAAGTTCATCGAGGACTGGGGGAAATTTGTAGAATATCTGGAACATATAAGTGAGGGACAGATAACACTAACGGGATTTAAAGAAGCACTGTGAAAGACTATGAAATATTGTCTAAAGGGAATAGAAAGAAAGATATAAACAATGTCAATACAAAATTAAGAAATGCGTAACTTAAATTATAACTATGGATGATTTACGGATAAGCTGGAGGAAGTCCAAAAAAAGGTGTATGTTGTGAAATTTGATGTGAAACTAATATGTTTTTTGTTTGTTTGTTTGTTTTTTGATGTAAATTAATAAAAATTCATTTAAAAAAAATAAAATAAAGTGGCACTTAAGGCGGAGGACGGACGGACATAATTTGACTGGTGGATATGAAAATTAAACTGTAATGTCAATTCCAATGCATTTGTTCATATCCTTTACAATTCCTTTTTCAATTGGCTTCGACCAGAGCCAGGGCCTTTTCAACTCTGGCTCCGGCCTGGTGGAACGCTCTGCCTCATGAGATCAGGGCCCTGCAGGATCTGATTTCTTTCCGCAGGGCCTGTAAGACAGAGTTGTTCCGCCTGGCCTTTGGCTTGGAGCCAGTTTGATTCCCTCCCCCCCCTCTCTTTTTTCCCCTTCTTTTCCTTCTCCTCCTGCGATGAGGCTACATTTTAATATTTTAATGTTCCATTATTTTAATTGTTGTGTTTTATTTTTGTTTTTAAGTTTGTAATCATTCATCTTGTTTTTATTATTGCTTGTAAGCCGCTCTGAGCCCGGCCTTGGCTGGGGAGGGCGGGGTATAAATAAAAAATTATTATTATTATTATTAATTGCAGCATTAAGGAAAGACTATAATTTCAGCAGAATAAGAAGACTGAACCAAGAAACCGTAATCTCTATTAGACATTTGGAGGCAGGTCAGTGCTGTCCAAGCTTGCAAATGATTTCGAGCACGTCTTAAGAGACTGTACTAACAGGCACAAAACCTTTATTAACAGGTGCAAACCAGATAACAGTATGCCTGTACTGCAAACTGTTTATTTCTCCACCCACCTGCAGTGGTGAACTAGTACTGAGTTACTAAAATGGCATGTAAGAAATGGATGTAATTGTAATGAATGAAGCCTTAATGGGTTAATTTCATCAAAACAGAAGTTTTATATTCATTCATTCATTCACCCAGAGTGCGACAGCAACAGCTCTACCATAAACTGAGTGAGGCGACAACAGCAGACTATTTAGAGAGAGGGCTGGAGGTTAGCACTAGACAACCTGTTATTGGGAGCTAATTATGCACAGTTGGTTAATTTACATGCCTTTCTGGTTGGTGTACTTCCGACTTCCTTTTCCAGAATTCTGGGCAGCCCTTGCCTTCTAGAAATGGCTATCAGACTAATTCTACATACAAAGTGATGGTGTCAGAACAAGCTGTTGTCATAGTGGACAGTTCTCTGAAGCCATGGGGGGGGGGGAGCATATTAAATGCTAGGAAAGAGAGAAAATAAAACAGCAAGCACCATTATGCCACCGTAAAATAAATCTATAGCATGGCTACATTTGAAGCACCTTATACAGCAAGGGGTGGCTTTACTCCCAATTCTTATCAGCCCCAGCCAAGATGAGAGTCCAGGCATATTGGGAATTCTGGTTCAGCAACATATGAAGGGCGACAGGTTAGGCACTTTTGGTGTACGATACTGGTCACCCAACTTGAAAACGAGCACAGAGCTGGAAAAAAACAACTAAAATTATCAATGGAAATGAAAAGCTTCACTATAAACATTTGGGGCTTTCCAGTATTTTGGGGGGTGGGGTGGGGGAGAGACTTAATAAAGATTATGAATGGAGTAGAGTGAGAGAATCCTTCCCACCATCATCACTTGTAATCCTAGAAACTCAGGGTCACTCAATGCGGTTGAGTGGCAGCAGATTCAGGACAAACAATGTTGCCTTCATGTTCTGCTTGGGAGCTTGCAGGAAACTGTGACTGAGTGCTTGCTGTCAATAGCAAGGCTGGTGTCAACACCTAGCATCCTTGGGCAGGTGTGCCAGGGCCATGGCTCGCCATCAAGGCCCACAACCAATGCCTGCTCTAATCCCACATTAAAAAGAAAATTCTCCTAGTGCTCCAAGCAGCCATTTTAACCCCTTCAATGCTATATTCCATAGCAACAGCACTATAGAAAATTCAAATGGCAGCTCAACTCTTGATGTCCACAGTTGTTTCCTGCTGCTGCAAGGTTACCGGTAAGTGCATTAAGGCCTGCCAGGGAGCATTTTGAACAGGGCTTCCTCAAACCTGAAGCCTGCTTTAGTTGGAGCTTTGGTTTGATGCAGCAGGGCACAAAATCATAGAATGGTAGAGTTGGAAGGGGGGTTATCTAGTCCAACCCCCTTACAAGGCAGGAATCTCAGCTAAACCATTCACAACAGATAGCCATGTATTGTTTTAATTAGTAAGGCTGGTTCAAGGACTAGCAACCCTGAAGAGGGGTTGCGTTTTGCAAATCTTCTGAGAAAACTGGCCCCTTAAAGCCCCCACTCCCCAAAAAGTACTGTTCCGGGGACAATGAATTACTAATATTTAACCAAATGACCTAAGCACTGAATGATGCAATATACTGCAAAGGAAAGCAATCCTTTGTCTTAGATAGGACGGAAACGACCAGCTTAATGTGTTAATGATGGGCATCATGAAGTAATTTATTAATGTTTTACAAGAGATGAAACCACCATCAGGAAACTATGCACATGATCTTTATTTTTTTAAGGGAGCAGTTACTTTTTCAAAAGCTCATAGGCAGCTTGTGCAGGCTTTATTATCTTACTTTGGTAGAGGAGTATATTCCAGAGAGAGGATTTCTCTTTGGAATGCCTCAAATATACAAGACACAGTGAGAAATGAGCAGAACGACTGACAGCCAGACAGCCAATTTTTAGTTAAAGCAGGATCTCAACTGTCCTGAGGGAGACCTTCAGTCCCAGCAGAGTGAAAGTTCAATTTGTGTGTTTAACAACAGATTCTCACAGACAGCAACAAATACAAAACTATACATCAAGAGAACACGACCAGCCTTTTGGGGTTCCCTGGAGAAGCTAGTATAGGATTTGCATTCCAAAAGAATCTCAGCCCTTAGAACAAGACTCTGGCTCTCATGATGGCAGAGGCTATTTTTAAAATATCCTGGCTGATGTCTATGAAAAGGAAGACAAGTCTCTGCCGATGGTGTAGTAACTCCAAAACGGAAAGTAAACAAGAACACCAAGACCAAATTCTGGCTGAGACTCCTGAACAGGATAATTTTATCCCATTGAAACACTTTACAAATCAATAGTCTTGCCTTTACTGCCTGAGCATGGGATATGCTTCAGCTAAAACACACCAGGCATGCAATAAAGTCCTCTTGAGGAAAAACGACAGTGGAAACAGTCACTCTGAAGTTGTCCTATTTCAGGCTCTTTCAACTTCCAGTTTGAAAACCTCTCTTGACTTTGAAACCACAATACAAGCACAGGTACCATATGTACCAGAATTCATCATTTGGCACCTCAGATATAACCATGAGGTTGGCACTTGTGAAGCTGGTATCACTGGTTACCAGAAAGCACCTATTGAAAGAGTATTTTAGGGAGAAAGGGGGCTTGAAACACCTGTGTTTCTGTGCTGACTGCACTTTCTAACCAACTGTGACAGGATCTCTGAAGAAACCTGGAGATTACTCCCGTATACCTGTAATTTATCAGTTTGAGTTTATTAGACATTAATACAAGATTCTGAAGCTCTGTTAATTTTATATCTGTTGCGTCCAGTTCTTGAGCTTTCAGTGTGTGAAGAACTAGTTCAAACCAGCATGCCGCGCCACAGTGTGGGTCATACACCTCAAGGTAAGAAACAAGAGACTTAAAACCAGTACCTGCCATGACTGAGTAATGCACAAGCCCCACTGAAGTTTCTGGGACTGCTGAAGTAACATCTGTGTTCATGTGCAAGTCTCATTCATTTCCATGCTGCTTGCACAGGAACTTTAGTGGCAGTCTGTGTAGTGTCTGTAAACCAAAGCTAAACAATCTTCTTACATGATTGCATGCACTTAAGTGTGAAGTTTATCCTGAGAATTAAATGCACAGTGGCTAGATCTCCAACCCCACCCTCCACCTGGTACTATCGCCACCATCCATGCAGTCCTTTACTAAGATTAAAAAATGGGAAATTAAAATATTCCTTCTTTATTTCCAAAAGAGGCAAAGAAGAAGAAATTTGACACCTATTAATAGCAGTAAGGTTTTCTACGAGCAGCTTTACCCCTATGGTAACTTTGGGTTCAGAAGGCAGGTATGCATCTCAAACTCCCAACGGGGATGAGAATTGGCTCTAGATTCTGAATGGCAACAACAGCCTCCTCCAGAGGTAGCGAGTAAGGCAAAAACCGGTTATTAAAAAATAAGTCATTTATACAGCTTATTTTGCTTCCATTTTGCTTCTCTAATGCAATTGCCTCCTTCCTCTTGTCCTCAGGTTCCCTTAGGAACATGTCCTTCCAGTCTTCACAGACTTGGGGCGAGCCAGTTAAGGAACTTCATGGCGACTTCAAAACCAAGGAAGCAGGCCTGGAGGAAAACACACAGAAAAGAATGAAATGATCAAAATGGAAACAGGGCTTTAAAAAAAATCTACCATCTGTCGATGAGCCCACTGTTCACTTACTGCGTTGGCTGGGAAAGCCCTGATCATCACAGCGGTAAATCCCTTGTACAGTGACGCCACTCCTTCCTCTCGAATCAGCTCCCGCAAAACGTCTCTGAAGCCATTGGGATACTTGCCCGGAGGAGCTGTTGAGAAAGGTAAAAGCATGCAAGTTATGGTTTAAGTCATCTCATGAGCCCCCATCACTGAGAAGCCCTGGCCTGCTAATGCAGCCTTGTGCTCCACCTTCCTCCCTGTTTGCCCAGCAATCACTCTCCCTCCTACAATAAAAGAAAATGTTATGAAAATGTTATATAGATGGTATGTTACACCAGTAAAACTTGGAAAGATGTATAAAGTGAGTAATAAATGTTGGAAATGTCAGGAGAAAGAAGGAACATTCTATCACATGTGGTGGGAATGTAAAAAAAATGAAAGGTTTCTGGGAAATGATTTATAATGAATTGGGAAAAATGTTGAAATACACCTTTGTTAAAAAACCAGAAACTTTTCTGCTAGGAATACTAAGAAATGACATAAAAAAGAAGGATGAGAAGTTGTTTTTATATGCAGTAACAGCGGCAAGAATTTTGGTGGCTCAAAAATGGAAACAGGAAGAAATCCCAATGAAAGAAGAATGGAGAATGAAGTTGATGGAATATGCAGAACTAGACAAGCTTATGGGAAAAATTCGGAACCGGCGAGACCAGAGATTTACCGAGGACTGGAATAAATTTACAGAGTATATTAAGAATATATGTGAAGCTCAATTAACATTTGTAGGTTTTCAAGAAGCTCTGTGATAATAATGGAAAGAAATATTGTTTTATAATAATTGTTAAGATTAATTTGGTTAAAAAAAAAAAACACAGATGCAAGAAATGTGAACAATTGTGAAAACATGAAAATTTCCAGAAATGCTGAAGGAAGTCTGAAAGTGGAAAGATTAGAATTGGATGTATAATTTAAATGGAATGTTTTTCTTTTATTGTTAAATTTGAAAATTTTATAAATAAAAAATTTAGAGTTGGTGCCCCAAGTTGGCGCCCCTATGGGGAAAAAAAAAAGCAATCACTCTCCCTCCTTTCTGCACACCCTCAAATGAGAACTACTGCTGTGGGAGCACATTTTCTGCAGTGATAAGTACTGCACGAAGTTGAGGGTTAGGGAACCTGGCTCCTCCAGCACGGCCAGGAATAATGGAAGCTGTAATCCAGCAACATCTCAACATCTACAGGTTCCCATCTCTAGTTAGAGACTGTGATGCGAGCGACAATGTCCCTGCCTTGTGGGGTGGGGAAAGGGAGATGTTCCTTGAAATCAGCCTTGAAATTAACCACTTGCCACTCACTCAAGTGTGAGTAACTTGCCAGATCCACTGTACAAGCCACACTGTGACAGAGATGCTCAGGCAGGCAAAACTTTCAGAACTTATCTGAATGGCTTGTTGAGAAGGCAAGGCATGGCTGTGGTGAAGACGCAGAACCAGCTTTACAAAGGAGTCCAGGAACGTTCTGGCCCACTTCCCACCTGTCCCATTGACTAACCCAATCTAATGAGCAATCATTAGAGGCATACCAGTGGCCTGAAAATACCAACTTCCTTTATCAGACAGGGATGGGGAAACTTGCATGATGCAGCACTTCAACCCCCAGAAACCACACTGGCTGGGGCTGATGGGAGCTGTAGTCCCCAAAGTGCCACAGGTTCCCCTCTCTTTGGATCCCTGCTCTTTTTTTGCAGGCAGTTATATTCACCACAGCTGACCAGGCAAGCAGCTATTTGCCTCACCAGAAAGCCAGCACCAAGTTTCCTCTGGAAAAAACTTAATAGAAAGCCTCAAGGAGGCTGCAAAATGGGACCATACCCCATTTTGGTTCCAATTCCCATAGTGAATAGAGTTGCAGCTACAAAGCCAACAATTAGGAGGGGAGAAAAGTGAGAATTTGTGCCGCACTAGCAACTCAATGGCCTCAATGGGAAAGGGCAGTCATTGCACAGCGAAGAAAGATGCAAATGTCTCATCAAGCTCCGGATTAAACCAGAGAGTGTGGCACGGGCTGTTGCCCAGAAATGATGCTCAGAGGAACTCACTGAAGAAGACAATGTGCAAATGAAACCTGAAAGAGCTAATCCTTCAATGTGCATTCTTATCCTAAGTATTTTGTGGAACTCAGGGTGGGGAGAGCCATGGATAGTGTTAGCCACACCTCCATGTTTTCTCTAATTACTCTAAGGTGAAATTAGCAATGAGTCACTCAAGATGCACACAATTTTACTGAGCGCTCATTGTTCCAATTTGGTTTCCCTGCTTCATTCTCAGGCAGCCACTTGCCAAAAACAATTCTGACAGGGGGAAGGACTGGATCTCTTTGAATCATGCATTTCAAAAGGTAACGGAAGACAAATACAGCAATCTCCCAAGAGCCCACCTTTAGGTTAGCGACCAAGCTGACTCACCCGTCTGGAAACGAGACTTCAACACATCTGGAGGGATTGCAACAGCCCAGTTAAAAATCCCTGCCATGCCACCTGCAAACAGAATCCTGGGTACACTGAGGTCACGGACACTGCAGAGAAGATTAAAAAGAGGGAGGGAGAAAGAGAGAGAGAGATTCTTCTGTGTCCTCCATCACCAATTACGGTACTTCTGTTGTGAATGGTCACAAGGTGCTCATTCTGCATAAATTTAAGCTTTATCTGCATTGGCACAGACCATGCTTTTTTTTCTTTTCTTTTTTTTGCATTTTATCATTATTTGACACTATTGTTTACAAGGTGGTGGTTGTTCTATATTTTTGCATTCCGAGGGCAACATTTCACATATCTGTAACCCATGAAAGTGCAAACCGTAGACTTCAGGGTGCCACAAGCCTTACTTTTCTTTTCAGTTCCTATTTATGAAGATCACAACTTCTTGGGACCAGAAATGCAACAGACACCAAGGCAGAGGGGACAGGCAGCGGGGAGGTTGGCACGGTGCAAGGGCACCAGTAGGGCCAATTCGGACTTCTCCGTTGGTGCACCTATATCACACCAGGCTTCCCACTACCTCACCCCCTGTAGTATCACAGCTGTGCTCCACCCAGCAAGCTGCTTTTGTTGTTGAGTTCCTGCAGAGCGCTGAAAAAAGGGAAACTTTCCTGCTACAACTCAGGTCAGAGAAAGACGTTCTGTCATAATAATTATGTGGATTCCTGCACTCTGCCCCTGTGTCATGCTACAAGGCACATATGACGACGAAGCCACTTAGGCTTACTTTACAGTAAAGTTTACTGCAACAGAACATGTTAAGGGCTTTGATCACTTCAAATCCTTTATAGAAATGTAATCTTCTTATTAGTAGTAGTGCATTTTTTAAAAAATGGCTTTCCTGTAAACAAATGCAACAAAACTAAAGAACACATAACCAAGTATTTTGATTATTTCCCTGGAAACACTTGTCACTGGTGTTTTTGATAATTAAGCACTGAAGATTATCCTTACTCAGCAACAGGAAGAATTTCTTAGATGTACTGGTGGGAAAAGTAGGGTGTTACTCACCTTTGCCCTTCAGGTGTCAAAATATGTTTAAGCCACTCATAGGTCATGAAGTACATCCCACTGGCTGGAACATCTGGTAAAACAAACGCAAATTCAGACTTAGAGAAACCAGAGGCGCAACCGGGGCCTGACTTGCAAGGAACATTCTGCAAGGAAGGAAATGGCACAGAACATTCCGCCAGGCCCCAAAGCAGAACAAAGTGGGCTTGACTCCTTGATTGAGACAGGGGCAGAGCTGGGGAGAAGGGGTGGGGAGAGGATGGAAAGACAATATCATCTGTGATTATAAATCAGATTATAAACCAGACAGAGGGCCTTCTCGATAGTGGCGCCCGCCCTGTGGAACGCCCTCCTATTAGATGTCAAGGAAATAAGCAGCTATCTTATTTTTAAAAGACATCTGAAAACTTCAGGAAAGTTTTTAATATTTAATGCTGCATTGTTTTTAACACTTGATTGGACCTGCCCAGAGTGGCTAGGGAAACACAGCCAGATGGGCAGGTATAATCTATTATTATTATTATTATTATTATTATTATTATTATTATTATTTACAAAAGGAGCCATTCGGTGCCAACCTCCCCTCTCCCCCTTTAACAATCCAGCTACTTTTATTGTTATTTTAACAAAACGTTAAGAAAAAAATAACATTTACAACATTCCACAAACAGGGCTTTAGGGGCACTTGACCAGCAATTACCTCTCATGAGGGTGAGCACCGTTCCTTTGTAAACACCTCGAATGCCAGCCTCGCGATAAAGCTGTTTGGCACAGTCCAAAGGGCCTCCATATTTAATTTCACCAGAGGCTGCCTGGATCTAAGGGAATTAAAGAACGGTTTTCTCATCAGCTATAACTACATGGTTGTACAAATGCCCCTAAATCTAGAACTCCTGAAAGGCAGCTCTGCAAATTTGATTCCTTCCTCAGAAGTCGACTGTGAGATGTGAGCCGCAGGATGTCAGGTGATGATTGCGCACCAAAGTGGCGGAAATTGAAATCCACTTGAAATACGGTAAATATTTATTGCATATATTTGTTCCGTAGGCCATCACAATTGCATAAAAATACACAAACGGGAAGGATAAGACAAAGTCAGAATGAAAATCAACTTCAAAACTTCCTGTGGTTGCTCTTAATTTTAGCTTGCTCAAATTAATGAGTCGCTTCTGCAAGCCTGGTGTGAACATTCTGTTCAAAAATTCACACTCAAATTGAAATTGAACAAACTATCAGCTGCTCTGCCTGTATCCTTCTTCCCCTTCCAGCTCTTTAACATCTAATTTCCTTACCTAGTCCAAAAAGAGCCTGCAAAAACTTCTGTGAAGCGTATCATTCATAACAGTAATCAAATGCAACATTTAGTGACTTCGCCTTGGGGGGTAGTCAAGCTGTAAACGGATGTATACTTGGAAATAAACAGGCAGGCTGTTTATATGGGGAATGAGAAATGAACCTGCACATTCAATATGTTCAGATAACCACGGGCTGGATAACAGGCGTGTTACTATGGGGAGCTTACAATAAGGTCTGGAGGTCCAAGGCTCTTGGGAAGCCAAGAGCAGATATGCCTGGTGTGAGCTACCCCCATTTCCCTCCCTGATCCAGGGAAACTGATCTTGGGGAAAGGGGAAGAGACTATTCTGGTTTACAAGATAGGGCCCATCAGAAGTCCTCTGGAGAGAGTTACTTGACAGCCAGGAAAGTGTCAGGGTGTACCACAGGCCCCTGACTGTTGGCTCTCCAAGAAGAGAACTCAGATGTAAGATAATTTCACTGCAGTGGGGGGAAGAGGGCTGTAATAAGGTTGAAAAAGCGCTGTCATTGACACAGAGGCAGGTTGCGTCTTTAAGAAAGGCCACAGGCCAAAGCTGAAGCCTGAGGACCAAGGAGAGAATTACGTATCAGTGTCAAATAGGACAGCAGTAGGTATAGGACCCTTGCAAATATTATAGCGGGCCCGTCAACCCTATTGGGAGAACACTGTCCTAACCAGTTCAGCGTAAACATGCTAGGAACCTCCTGCAAGCTACTGCAGGATGCAGAAGCCTCTGGCCAGATGACTGGACCTCTGTTCCACCCATTGCTCTCCTCCTGCTCCTGCACTCGTCACTGCACCCCACTTGTATCATTAAGAAAACATTGCTGGTGGGACTGTGATGTGCCAACGGTTAGTAGTTAGAGGCAGAGCATAGTTTCCTGGCAATTTTAGCATCCTCTCTCATTCATATCTATACCATAGCTGTCAAGTGTCCCTTATTTGAAGGGACAGTCCCTTATTCCAGCGCCATGTCCCGCTGCTGTCCCTTATTGATGGATGTCCCTTAAATGATGTCCCTTAAATTTCAAAGGAAGCAGCTCCTCTCCCTACCTCCCTGCCGGCCAGGGAGGAGGGAGACTCCAACTGTGTTGCTCACCCAATAAGAAGTCTAAGAACGACTGGGGGGTGGAGCTTGCATGCCTTGTGTGTGGCTAGTTATTGCAAGCTGAGGAGGGTTTTGAATGCTGGACGCCATTTTGTTGCACGTGCTGCTGCAAACTTTGCAGTGCAAAGCCAGGCCGGGGAGCCATCTTAAGTTGAGGCTGCATAGGCCTTGTGGTGCATGTGATTCAGATTCTATTCAGTTGAACCTCTGGTTACAAAGTTGGTTGGACAGTGTTCTCGAAGCTACCCAGCATGAGTTTGACCAAACTGCAGGAGGACAGGAAGACTGGAGTGCCTGGAACAGGTGAGGCTGCAGGTCCCTTATTTTGGCTGCTGGTCCCTTATTTTCAAGGCTGCTGGTCCCTTATTTTCAGATCTGTAAGTTGACAGCTATGATCTATACACACTTCTGCACATATGTCTTTTTACACACACACACACACACACACACACACACACACACACACACTCATATGATTAGCCAAGTGGACTGGGGGACATCCAAAACATTTAGAAAACTTTATATTTACATGGTGTCCTGCTAACCTCAGACTGCAGGCTAGAGGAGGACACCCAGTGATAAGAAGGAAATATAAGGATGCAAAGCTTTTGCTAGGGTGCAATGGCCAGACAAGCTTCCTGGAAAGGTTGTGTGGCTTCCTGAAGCCCCTCTTACCTGTAAAAGGCACTTGATTCTCTCTCCCGGAGCCATGATTACGGTGGTGAACACCCCAGAAAGCATGCCTGCAGCAAAAAGCTGGGGATATCTGCATAGGGATGAAAGGACATTAATCACGGGATTTGCATTTTCCTAAATACAGAGTCAGGGAGAGATGTAGTGATGACTCCCAACGTGGATGGTTTTTAAAAGTGAATTAGACCAGTTCATGGGGGTAAAGGCTAATAAATTCATTTATCAGGCTACTGGTCATGATGGCTATATCTAACCTCCAGGATCAGCATCAGTATGCCTCTGAATATTAGTTGCTGAGGGTCAGAAGTGGGAGAGGGCTATTGTGCTCATCTCCTGCTTGTGTGAGTCCCAGAGACATCTGCTTGACCACTGGTCAGCCACCCGTAGGGTTCTTGAGTCCTTACTAAGCCTTGCCATGCCACCGTATTAAATCAACAACTGCTCAGCAATGCGGCATTTTAGACTCTGTTCTTTCAAAGCCCCTTCCATTTCCAGAACAAAAGAACTAAAAATGCCAGCCAACTATTAAAAATACCTGTGCATATTATCAGGGCTGTTCCCTGTCAACGTTAAAAATTCCAATTATGTGCCAAGAAAACTAACGTTCTGAGCAAAATGTAATCATGCAATTAAATGATAATTTCGTCGTCTTTATTTTCCCCCCCCCCAATTTACATCTTACCAGGTGCTTCAGAAAGTACCTCAGAGCAGCTAACAACAATTTTTAAAAATAACAAAAGCCAATTAAAAATATAAAAGCAGCATGAGCAGTCATTACAGAACCATAGTAGCAGCAGATTCAGATAGATCGCTACAAATTTGGAACAATATTTGCATATTCCCCCACTTTAACGCAGGGGTAGGGGAGCTTCAAGCCTCATGCAGGCCTCAGTCCAGCCCTTGGGACTGTATCACGGTCACATCTTCTCTCTCCAGATCACATACAGTGGTACCTCAGGTTAAGAACTTAATTCATTCTGGAGGTCCGTTCTTAACCTGAAACTGTTCTTAACCTGAAGCACCACTTTAGCTAATGGGGCCTTCCACTGCTGCTGCACTGCTGTGTGATTTCTGTTCTCATCATGAAGCAAAGTTCTTAACCTGAGGTACTATTTCAGGATTAGAGGAGTCCGTAACCTGAAGCGGGGTATAAATAAATATGGGTGGGGTATAAATAAATTATTATTATTATTAGGGTGGGGTTCAGTCCTGCAGGGAATGTGCTGGTGAAGGAGACCTCTTTCCCCCACCCCTGTGAATCCACTATGAAGAAGAAGAGTTTGGATTTGATATCCCGCTTTATCACTACCCGAAGGAGTCTCAAAGCGGCTAACAATCTCCTTTCCCTTCCTCACTCACAACAAACACTCTGTGAGGTGAGTGGGGCTGAGAGACTTCAGAGAAGTGTGACAGGCTCAAGGTCACCCAGCAGCTGCATGTGGAGGAGCGGAGACGCAAACCCAGTTCACCAGATTACGAGACTACCGCTCTTAACCACAACACCACACTGGCTCCCCAGAAGGCTAGAACCTCCTGCCTATCTATCACCTGATATCATCATGACACCAGAGGATTAATAGGTGGGCGGCTGCACCCAGCTGTTAAAGCTGGCCCATGGGAAGCAGGGAGAGATAAAAGATCTGGCCCACCAGGCCCAAAAGGTTCCTCACCCATGGAATGGACAAACTCATGGAGGAGAATATTTACCAATGGCTACAAGCCATGATGTTACCTCCAGGGTCAAACTCTCCTGTGCCAGAAGACCAGTCATTGGGTAACAACTATAGAGGGAGGCAACTGCCCTCACATCCTGCTTGTGGGTTTCCCATGGCCATCTGACAGACCACTGTGGGAAACAGGTGCTGGACCAGGTGGGCCTAATTTAGCAGGGCTGTTCTTACGTAAGTCTGCAAAGAGCTGAGGTACGAGACAAATTCTGGGAATCCAGCATGATCCGGATGCACTTAGCTATTTGGAGAACTGAGGGCGTACCAGAAAGATGTGTACGTCGTGGGAAGGTCGGGTTATGTACATCACCAAGTGTAGGCTCAGTGAAACAGTCGTCTCGGCATATAAATAGGGTTTATGTGCTCAGGCCCACTATTACGAGGAGGTGTTACGAGCCTGCCATTATGTAACACACACCACACTATTCTAAAATATAATCCTTCCTAAATAGATGCAAGTTTTGCCTGGGAAGGAAACTATGCAGCAACAGCCCACACAGTGTCTGTTTTCAGCCGGTGCAATCAATCCCACGCTTCCAGGAGCCTTAAAGCTTGCCAGATTTATTCATTTCGCAAAAAAGAAAAAGAAAAAGCCCCTATGTATATTTATAACACGGTTCTTGGCTGCATTGCCGGAATGTGCAACTTTATACGTCACAGTAGCCTGGAATGCCTCGACAGCCTGTTGCTAGATTATCGGAAGTCACTCACGTCAGAACGTCATCGGGTGTCCTCTGCTGGAGTTTTTTCCCCAAGCCAAATCCAAAGAAACACACAGCAAACATGGGAGTCACACCAACAATCGGAGCTGCCATCCCTTTGTACAAACCACGGACTCCCTGCAAGACACAGCAAGGCAGTGGATTACTTTAGCTTTTCTGCAGCGCTTCACAGGGATGCTATTTCACCATCGGATATCAGCGGCAGACCCTATTCAAGATAGCACAAGTAGCTGCTGGGTTATTGTGAGTAAGAAGGGAAGCCCCCAGAAATGGAAACAAGAGGAAATACCGACAATAGAAGAATGGAGACTGAAGCTGACTGACTATTCAGAACTGGACAGACTAACCGGAAAAATTAGGTATCTTCGAGACCAAAAGTTCATCGAGGACTGGGGGAAATTTGTTGAATATCTGAAAAGAATATGTGATGTGCAAACAACACTGGCGGGATTTCAAGAAGCACTGTGAAAGTTGAGATATATTGTTAAAAAGAAACAGGAGCGGGAGGGAAGTTTAATGGCAATATAAACAGAGGAATGCGTAATTGAGAGGTAAATATGGATGATTGCCAGAGAAGCTGAAGGAAGTCCAAAAAGAACCAAATTTGTGGAAATTTTGATAAAATTGTATATTTGTGTTGGAAAATTAATAAAAATTATTTATTAAAAAAAGAGTAAGAAGGGAAGCCAAATTCATCTGCAGCCGTACTTTCTTAAGAAATGCACCAGAGGTTCTGTCCACACATCATGGTAAGACATAAACCATGGTTTATCATGCATGAGCCGATTGCATACGCTTTGTCCTGGGCTGAACAAACCGCACTATATCTGAGCCAGGGATGGTGGTTCCTTTCAATCACAATGGTGACCTGAGAACAAGGTTTGGCAGAAACAACTTCTCCCTTTCCCAGTCTTAACCAGAACTTGGCATTCCCATCTTAACAAGGATTTGAAACAGATCAAGAGAGAATCTAGTTGGCATTAACCACGGCTAGAGGTGGTGCAGATGTAACATTCAACCACTGTTAAAGAGGACAGGGGGAAAGAAGGGGAAATTTGCTGCAGAAACTGGAAGAGGGGAGAGGAGGAATTAGAGCATGGAGCTATAGATTTCAGAACTATAATTAATAACAATCCAGTAATGGAAGGGTTACGATATTCTTCCCTATTTTCTTCAAGGTAAAGGAATGGCAAAAGGATCCTGGGATATCATCCAGAAAGCCCCTAAAAGCACTGGTATAAATTACACATAAATAACCACACATGGCTACAGAAAAACCATTACGTCTACACAGATTGTACATGTGTTGAATGTAGCATCCATATTCACACATCAAATAAACCATAGTTTATCATGATGTGCACCAGCTGCAGTGAGCTTTAGATTTCTGCACTCCTTCTACCTTCTGTGTTGCTGGAAAGAAGCATTCAGGAGCATTTAACTTCACTTTTAGTAAGCCATTACTTCCCATTCCAGCCGAACCTGGGATTGTAGATGGACACGACTGTTTCAAAACAAGCCAAATCCATAGGTTATGAAGCTGGTTGGTTTAATCAAACCAGAGTTAGCATAATCCATGATCCCCGGTTTGGACAAAAAGGGGAAGTTGTGTTTTACCAAGAGCAAAATCTTTGTTCCAGTCACAGAAGACAAGGGGAGCAGAGAGGAGCCTAAGGGTCACTATGGGTTGGGCACAACACAATAAACCTTATCATGAAGTACAAACCAGCCCCAAAATGTCAGGTATCACATCTTCACAATTACATGTGCTTAGGAGTTGGACAATTACCTTTTACCTTTACAGTATAGCTAACTAGTTCTCCTGTCAAAAATAATTTCCCACTGAGTCACTTGAGCATGAGTCATTTGGTCTGATAACCCAAGAAGCTCTCCATCTTCAGCAAAACATCATTCTGACACAATTTGATTTGGAGAAGCAAGTGATGTTTCTGACAGGCATGACAATTGAACTGACACAATACCTCGGCGACAAGAGTCTTTCTGAAGCAGTCAAAGGTCCCAGAGTAGAGTGCAGGCTGCCCAGGCAAAGCTTTCGGTTGAGTCTGTAGCCTGACCTGCAAAACAAGTTGAAAGGGGGAGGGAATGCAATGAATGCAAACATTCTCTCTTATTACTGGGCCCTTTTTATTAGGAAATTGGTTTCTAATAGAGATGGCTAGCCACCCACCCATAGCTCTGGTTCCCTCAGGCACCCTTCTCCTAACCCATCACATGCCCCTCATGTTTTTCATCTTCAAATCCACCCCTTACCTGATGAAATAGAGTGCTGTGTAATGAGATTGAGGGGCGGCGGGCCTAATAAATTGGGACTGACAGGCATTCGGCTAATTATACGGCTGAATAAGAGCTGCAGAGATAATGTACAAAATAAGCCAAAGAGACAGCCTTCCTCTGTCAAGGTTGGGCCAGAGCCTAAGGGCAGGATCTCCTGAAACTCAGACCTGGGAGATTAAGGATTCATGTAGATTTATTTCTGGATGAGGCGGCTAACATGCTCTGTATTACTGAGACCTAAGTTGATGAGCTGGGAGGAGATGATTTCTCTCAGCTGTGCTCACTTGGGCAGTCAATTCACTACCAAATCAGGCTCAATGTTCAGTGAGAACCTAGTCCTCTCTAGGACTCCCATCTGTCTCGCTCAGTTTCCTGTCAAGATGAGCGCCATCTTTGAATGCCTGATGCTGGGTAATCAGGGCAGATTAGGATTTCCACTGATGTACCACCAATCACTGCAGGTTCAGAGTCTCCCAGCCTGACCTGATGCGGGTTAGTGCTGAGGACCCTAGCAAAGTTAATCATCTTCATCGTTATCATCAGTGCTTTTTTCTGGGGGTACGCATACCCCTAAACATTTTGTGAATCTAAGTTTGGCCTCCTTGAGAGGCAGTTATTTCAATATGAGTAGGAAAATGAGAGTACCCCTAAACATTTTTTAAGAAAAAAAAAGCACTGATAATAATAATTTTATTATTTATACGCTGCCCATCTGGCTGAGTTTCCTCAGGTTGTCATGGGCAAGCTTGACATCCTTGTCCAGGCTGCCTTAACTTGGTTTTTGGAATCCCCACAATGCTTTCTGTTCCTTGCAACCACTGTAAGAAATTAGCTCATTAAAATGCCCGACTACAGTGGAACCTCGGGCGGAGCCACGTCCGCAACCCACAACGTTCGCATCTTCAAGTGCCACGTCTGCACAGGCACAATTTGGCGCTTCTGCGCATGCGGCGAAACCCAGAAGTAACCCGTTCCAGTACTTCCGTGTTTTCCGTGGTCTGCAACCCGAAAACACATAACCTGAAGTGGCCGTAACTTGAGGGATGACTGTACTTTTGACAATATTTGACCCGTCTGTTGAAGGAGCGTCTCCACCCCCATCGTTCTGCCCGGACGCTGAGGTCCAGCGCCGAGGGCCTTCTGGCGGTTCCCTCATTGCGAGAAGCAAAGCTACAGGGAACCAGGCAGAGGGCCTTCTCGGTAGTGGCGCCCGCCCTGTGGAACGCCCTCCCATCAGATGTCAAAGTGATAAACAACTACCTGACATCCAGAAGACATCTTAAGGAAGCCCTGTTCAGGGAAGTTTTTAATGTGTGACATTTTAGTGTATTTTTGGTCTCTGTGGCTGGGGAGGCCCAGCCAGATGGGTGGGGTACAAATAATAATAATAATAATAATAATAATAATAATAATAATAATAATTAATGAAATCCCCCAGAGAAAAACTGCTTGAGAAAACAAGAGCTGAGGTTTTACACTTTCACAGGCCAACCGCACTGGGGTTCCTGAGACTCATCCGCCACCCACCTGACGAGGTTATGTCGGGCAAATTCCAGTGCTACTATTGATCGCTGCTCTCAGCAAAAGGACTTGCAGCTCAATGCTTTGATTGCAAAAGGCCCCATGTTTAATCCTCGGCATCTCTGGGTAGAGCTGGAGATTAACTTGTGCCAGAAAAGTGCCAGAGGGAAGGTGGTCAAAGGGTTTGAAAGAACTCGGTATTTTAATGTTTAAAATCTTTATGTTTTATATGTACAAAAATGTATTTATTTATTTGAAAAAAAGAGAAAAACTCGTGCCAGAAACCCTGGAAACCTACTACCAATGGTCTGATTCAGTATAATGAAGCTTCCTTTGTACTAAAACTATTGATTTTGCCTGGGCTAGGGAAGTGTATCACTTCAGTTTGTGGAAGTTCTGGGGTACAAGAACTCCTCCACTGATCACATTCGTCTCAATTCTGTGTGTGACCATGCCAACATACAAAGGGCAAGTCCTCCACACTCCTTTTGATATCTGCCCTGTTTAAAACAGTATGCTAGAATCTCCTGGTCTAATGATTAGCAGGAGGACGCATACAAAGGCAAAGTCCATTGTCCTTGGTTTCACAAGGATCAAGAACTTCCAACTCATCCAATTAAGACATAAGATACATTGGAAACGGGACTATAAAAAACAGGATTAAATAGGTTTCATCTAGGTTACAAACCTGTGAGGAGGAGAGGCAGAACATTATAAACTGGTAGATGAGAAGGCACAGTGACAATGCAAGCAGAAATATTCTGCTGTTAGCACAAATCTGGACTAAAAAAAAAGCTGGAAAAACCCATTTGCACACATTTGCTTTGTACACACAGGTCATGGGGAAGGACGCCGGGAAGCTATGGAGAGCAAAGCCTGAAAATCCTACTTATTAACCACTCATACATTTATCTCCTCTAGAGACTTCAAGGCTGTATGTGCAGCTCTTCCCTGCCCTATACATTATATCTTCACAACAATTAGGCAAAGTTGTATGGCTGAATGGGGATTTGAACCTGGGTCTCTCAAGGTTTAAGATAAAGGTAAAGGGACTCCTTTACCTGACCAAACTGCGGGAGGCAGTGGAAGACAGGAGTGCCTGGCATGCTCTGGTCCATGGGGTCACAAAGAGTCGGACACAACTAAACAACTGAACAACAAAGGGACTCCTGACCATTAGGTCCAGTCACGGACGACTCTGGGGCTGCGGCGCTCATCTCGCTTTATTGGCTGAGGGAGCCGGCGTACAGCTTCCGGGTCATGTGACCAGCATGACTAAGCCGCTTCCGGTGAACCAGAGCAGCACACGGAAAGGCCGTTTAGCTTTCCGCTGGAGCAGTACCTATTTATCTACTTGCACTTTGACGTGCTTTCGAACTGCTAGGTTGGCAGGAGCTGGGACTGAGCAACAGGAGCTCACCCCATCACGGGGATTTGAACCGCTGACCTTCTGATCAGCAAGCCCTAGGCTCTGTGGTTTGACCCACAGCACCACCCGTGTCCCTCCAGGTTTAATCCTGCACAAACCAATATATTAGTCTTCAGCTGCCCTCTCCCAGTTTCTGTGATCTCACCAAGCATTACCCATATACTTTCAAAACCTATTTTCACAGCTGTAAGGGTTAGAACTTTGCTTTAAAAAAGAAAAGTGAACTAAAATTCTTAGAAGATGCTGCATTCAGTACCCTGTACCAAATTCTTCTCTAGTGTAGAAATCCCAAGGGCTTGCAAAATGACTGGCAACAAATATCTTTATCAAGATTGGCCTCCCTAATGCTTCTCCTCCCAAGGCAGGCCACATTATAACCCATGACCACATTTCAGAGAACAGGTATATCTTGTTCTACTTCCATGGTTTGGAAAATAAGTAGGAGAACCAAGCTGAAAGATTCTGTGACCCAAAGCAATTTCACCATATGCCCCATGCACCCAGGCTACATGGTTAAGAGACCTCTAGTGCAATGCTATGTTGAGCCATTGGATATTTTTTACTAATTTTTATTGATAGGATATTTTTTACTAATTTTTATCGATAGTATATCTTTTACTAATTTGTATTGATCAGCCATAAAGTTATGTACACACTAACACATAACCATGTGAACCGAATCAGAACCACACACGAAGCAGATTCAGATAGCAAAGTTTTCAAGATCAGTCTGTATAACCCAACCACATAACTTCTGGTGTTGCTGTTGCCAGTTCAGAGTGGCAGTGTTCAGGAGTATTATTATTATTATTATTATTATCTATTGAATCTGTATACCGCTCTTTATCCAAATATTACAACATAAAAATACAAAATGAGAATACAAAACACACAATCAAAACTCATGCTGTATCTGCTGGGAAGTAAGGGCCCATGAATTCATTGGAACTTACTCCCAGGTCATTGGGGGGAAAACTGCAGCCTAAATGAGGGAGGAAGAAAATTAACTATGAATATGGACCAGAGATCTTACCACTGGTATTTTACTAGTTGCCATTTTTATCGCTTTTTATGACTCAGGCTTTCACAACATTGCTACCCGCCCTATCACAAATAACCAGCTTGCAAAGTTACAACTGGCATGTAGACAAGGCCCTACCTGCGTGCAATTAAGCTGGCACTCCTAGCAGAGGCCAAGACGCATCTTCCCTCCCCCTTGCAAAGGGCACAGCAACACAAACACTTCCACTGCAGTTCCAAACACCAGCAATGCTCCATTACTCTTCTAACACTTTAACTTTAGGAAACGTCAGCAGCAGCAGCTCATACTGTCCATGTTGCTTTCACGACTTTTTATTTAGGTACTTTTACATTTCAGTTACTGAATGCACGAGTTTTGTAAGCCGCTTAGAGGAACTGATTGGTGGTATAAAAAGTAGTCATACATTTTAAAAATAAATGTTGCATTTGGAGGAGGAGAGCCCGAAAGCCACCACATTGCAACTTCCGACACTTCCCTAAGAACTCCCTGTAGCATAAGTGCAGGGCGCTCGGGGAGAAACAGCGAAGTTCGAAACTCCTTTAATTTCCTTTAATGCACCGTGTCCGCGGTGCATGCTGGGAGTTGCTTCCAAGTCTTCCCCCCCTTCTGCTTCGCGCGATGCATGACGGGGGCTGGAGTTCTTTTGAGCCCGCGCCATTCGAAATGCCATTCATCCTTGGGGTGGGGGTGCAATACCGGGGGTCCAGTCTATCTGAGCGTTTCTCAAACTTGCATCCCTAGACGTTGTTTTTTATGGACTACAACTCCCATCATACCCAGCCAGGACGGCCAGCGGCAAGGGATGATGGGAGTTGTAGTTCAAAGACAGAAGGATTTCCCCTCCCTCGCGAGCCTCCACCCGCGCGGTGCGCCCTGGGGCTTGTAGTCCCCAGGTCCCTCTCCTTCGCCCCGCTCCTCACCTTGATGGTGTCCAGTGGGTGTCCCACGAAGACCAAGCAGACGCCCCCGAAGCCGCCTGCGAAGAAGTTCTTCAGGGGGCTGATGGGAGCCTGTGAGGGCCCCTTCTTCTCCGCCATGGCTGCTCCGGAGGCGAGCTCGCCTGTCCTGCCCCGTCCTGCCCTGCCTCTTGCTTAACTACTCCAAGCGACCTTTACCCTCCTTTTCCCTCCCGCAGCCCGTCCGGACTCAGAGCAC
This sequence comes from Podarcis gaigeae, assembly GCF_964106915.1. Taxonomy (NCBI): domain Eukaryota; kingdom Metazoa; phylum Chordata; class Lepidosauria; order Squamata; family Lacertidae; genus Podarcis; species Podarcis gaigeae. Next base: position 105,884,578 of record NC_139679.1, read on the forward strand.
AGAGAGAAGCCTCCGGCGCGCCTAGAGAGGCCGCAACTCTTCCGGCTTCCGTCGCCAACAACAGCAGCAGCAAGCTGAACGAAAGATAGCAAATGTAGAGTAGGCGCACTCCCCGCCCTCTTCCCAACTTACTGGCGTTGTTTTGAACGACCCTCTATTTTGTAGAACTGCCATAGAGTTCAGTAGGATTACTACTACAGTGGTACCTCGGGTTACATACGCTTCAGGTTACAGACTCCACTAACCCAGAAATAGTGCTTCAGGTTAAGAACTTTGCTTCAGGATGAGAACAGAAATTGTGCTCCGGCAGCGCGGCAGAAGCGGGAGGTCCCATTAGCTAAAGTGGTGCTTCAGGTTAAGAACAGTTTCAGGTTAAGTACGGACCTCCGGAACAAATTAAGTACTTAACCCGAGGTACCACTGTATACGGGACGCGGGTGGCGCTGTGAGTTAAACCACAGAGCCTAGGACTTGCCGATCAGAAGGTTGACGGTTCGAATCCCCACTACGGGGTGAGCTCCCGTTGCTCGGTCCCAGCACCTGCCAACCTAGCAGTTCGAAAGCACGTCAAAGTGCAAGTAGATAAATAGGTACCGCTCCGGCGGGAAGATAAACGGCATTTCCATGCGCTGCTCTGGCTTGCCAGAAGCGGCTTAGTCATGCTGGCCACATGACCCGGAAAAACTGTCTGTGGACAAATGTCAGCTCCCTTGGCCAGTAAAGCTAGATGAGTGCTCAAACCCCAGAGTCGTCCGCAACTGGACCTAACGGTTAGGGGTCTGTTTACCTTTACTACTACTACTACAACAGCCCTGTTTAGGGAAGTTTTTTATTATTATTATTACTACATTTATGTATCCCACCTTTCGATTGCCACCTGTCCTGGGTAATACAGGATTGTCCAGCATTTCAATGTAAAATGCTACATCCTGTATTGATAGAGTTTGTCCTGTAGTTCAGGTTTTCTCTCCCCCGCCCCGCCCTAGGTTAGGGGCCCTTTCCAAATGCATGGGTTTGAAAGGATGTGTAAAAGATCATGCATTTATTTTTATTGGGTTTTATCAACAAGAATAATGTTATACAAATAAGTATACCAGAGAGCCAGTGTGGTGTAGTGGTGAGCAGTGGACTTGTAATCTGTTGAACTGGGTTCGTGTCTCCGCTCCTCCACATGCAGCTGCTGGGTGACCTTGGGCCTGTCACACTTCTCTGAAGTCTCTCAGCCTCACTCACCTCACAGAGTGTTTGTTGTGGGAGAGGAAGGGAAAGGAGATTGTTAGCCGCTTTGAGACTCCTTAAGGTAGTGATAAAGCGGGATATCAAATCCAAACTCCTCTTCTTCTACCATGTTTTCTCATGTCATTTTGTATATCACAAACGTAGCATAATAAATGTGGGGAGGAGGAGGAAGAAGAAGAAGAAGAAGAAGAAGAAGAAGAAGAAGAAGAAGAAGAAGAAAGCAATAGGACATGAAGCAGATCAGTTCCTGGAAAGTATGGTGCAAATGAACAGGCAGCAGTGGCAAGTGGGCATAGCAAGTTGAAGGGGCTCAAGAGGTCGTCCTTAAGGCTTTGGCAAGTGCCCAACAATGTGTTGTAGTCTCTGGAAAATTGGGAACTGTTTTCCTTATACTCCCAATATTTGTTTTATTTTATTTGGAAAGCATATACTCAGAACAGCTTACCATAACTAAAAACAAAGTAATCCCATAAAATAAACGAAACAGCATAAAAATGAAGGCTCCAGAAATGAAGCTCTGCAAGGGCAAATGTTTGCTGGAACGGAAAACTTTTAAACAGTTGGCAGAAAACAGAAATTTTTCAGGCTGCACAGCAACGTTCTGGTTTGTAAAGCTGACTGCATATTTTATCTCCTCCAGGGAGTCTTTTCCTTCCTCATTTCCATGGGTGCCAGCTGTCCCTGCATCACAAAATATTCCTATATTTTATGCAACTTTAATTTGCACGGCTTAACAGAACACATGCATATCATTTGCCTGTTGTATTTATTGTGTTGGTATCTGCCGTTCCACAAAGGAGTCTAGGACGACAAAAAATCTGTTCCTTCAAAAATAGGGTAGATTAGAGATACTAGACAGCATCTTAAAAAGCAGAGACATCACCTTGCCGACAAAGGTCTGTATAGTTAAAGCTATGGTTTTCCCAGTAGTGATGTATGGAAGTGAAATATACTCAGAGTCGAGAGTGGATTTCATGCTCTTTATTCAGCTCATAGTGGTGAGGAGGAATGGAATTTCCCCCAAAGTGTCTGCCTTATATACATTATTTACACAATGGGCTGCACGTAATTGGCTAATTCTGGAATTCTCCTGTAGGCCAATCAGGTTGTGGATTCACTTCCATCTGGAGCTGGATTGGGTGGCTCCTGCAGACCAATCATACTGCTGCATTGTTCTAGGACCAATCAGACTGCTGCATTTTGGATCCTATTCAACTCAGTACATAACAGGAAGTGAGAGCTGGACCATAAAGAAGGCTGATCGCGGAAGAATGAATGCTTTTGAATTATGGTGCTGGAGGAGACTCTTGAGAGTCCCATGGACTGCAAGAAGATCAAACCTCTCCATTCTGAAGGAAATCAGCCCTGAGTGCTCACTGGAAGGACAGATCCTGAAGCTGAGGCTCCAATACTTTGGCCACCTCATGAGAAGAGAAGACTCCCTGGAAAAGACCCTGATGTTGGGAAAGATGGAGGGCACAAGGAGAAGGGGACGACAGAGGACGAGATGGTTGGACAGTGTTCTCGAAGCTACCAGCCTGAGTTTGACCAAACTGCGGGAGGCAGTGGAAGACAGGAGTGCCTGGTGTGCTCTGGTCCATGGGGTCACGAAGAGTCGGACATGACTAAACAACAACAGAGACACTAGCTAGGCTAGCATTCCCTCCAGGTGCCCTCCAGATGTTCTGGACTCCAATTCCCATCAGCCCCTGCTACATGGCTAGCAGTCAGGGATGATGGGAGTTGTAGTCCAGCAACAGCTGGAAAGCACTGTGCTGTGGAAGGCTGATAAAAGGCAATTTTAATTTAGATCAATGTAAATGCAAAATAAGAGGACACTGACTCCATTTCTGTTGGATTATCGTGCATCTAATATTCATTTCAGTTTTATGTTCTGACAATGCTCTGCTTTAACTTCTGATGTAAATTGCCAGTTGTGCAGAAATACAGTCCATAAATGTTGTAGCTAGAATGATTGAAAATAAGTACCGTATAGTTTCCTCTGGAATCATAGCTATAGCCATGCTAGGAGGGTGTGGCAAGTCTATAAACTATGTATTTTGGGCTAGAAGAGGTACATAGGAAAGATGTTTATGTGGGTACTTATGCTGAAGGGCCTCTTATTGGCAGATAAGAAACATTGTAGTTGGCACCTGTAGGGGAATAAATTATAGAGTGGGAACTAAGGCCAGCCCGAAACCTTTTGCTGGATGTTAGCAGAGCAGTGACTGTCCTGCTTCAATGCATCTCCAGCTAAAAGCATCAGGAGCTGATGGTAGGAGAGGCTTCTCTGTCCCTAGAGAACTACTGCTACTCTGGGAGTAAAGCCCTGGGAGGCCTTCTTTTGCATTGCACCATCAGGAATCATATGCATAGGCCTTTTCTGTGGTGGCCCCCTGGCTTTGGAACTCCCTGCCCTAATTTGCAATGTTGTCATTTCGATGCCAGACCAAAACATGGTGTTTTTTCTTTACAGTTTTACATATATTGAATATGTTGCTGGTGTTCAGTGGAGATATGTATGATATGCTGTACGTTTTATGTTTTTTAATTGTGATTTCTTTTTATTACTGTCCTATTTTAATGACAGTGTTGTTCCCTTGTCTGTGATCTTCAGATTAAGGGTGAGATATAAATAATAACAGACAGACAGACAGACAGACAGACACCACTGCCTAGATCAGCCTTAACCAACTTGGGGCCGTCTAGATGTTTTGGACAGCAATTCCCTGCAGCTCCAACTGACTGGGATTGATGGACATTGTAGTCCAAAATATCTGGAGGCCTAGACAGACAGATAGTGGGACCTGGTTGGCAGAAAGCAGCACTCAATGTTCTCTGTTTTAACTTTTTCAAAGTTGCGAGGGGTTCATTTCAGCATGGCCCCAGAACTTACAAAACATGCTCGGCCATGGAACGTCTGCACAGAGAAACGCACTTAATTTCTAAGATTGATCTCATGGACATTTATCACTTTATAACAAGAGAAATGCCAGGCCTCAAGCTGAAAGCCACAAACTTAGACCTGGAGGTTCTGTGCCTCAATAAATCACACAGAGAGATGTGTTGTTCAACAGTAAGGGAAAAGCACTTTGTACGTGCTTAGAAATTATTTCTTTCCCCCCCCCCCCTGCCCTGTTGAAAAACGCAGGAAGAGACACAATACTCTTTGAGCCTTGCTTCCAAAAACAAGATTAGCAGCTGTAGGGCTCTAAACTAACTGTTCTAAAATTTATCTCGTCCCAGTCACATTGGGAGTTGGTAGCAGCAGGAGGGATCTAAATGCGGGCAAGGCCCCTTCTACTTTCTCCACTTTGGGTGGATTTCCAGGAAATGCTCTTCCAAGCAACTGATGCTGTTGCAACTCACAGCCTACAAGTCAGGAAAAAAAGCTCCTTTCCAAGTACCAAGTTGAGCCTCTTACTAATGGTGGCTCTCCCCACCTGTTTAGTAAACTGCTGCAACCAAAAGGCAACCGATAAATATTTTCAAAACACCACGCTTTGAACAGATTGATTAGACACGAAAGAGGATAGAAACTCTCGAATCTTTAATAGTTTGTTTCTTAAAAGCGTGTCTTTTTTTAAAAAAAATTAAATATATTTTTTATAAATCTTATATAGTTGAGGGTTGGTTGTTGTTGGTTTTTTTTCCCTGCTGAGGTTCCTTCTTCCTGTACCCATTAAAAGGTGCAAGAGTCTCATTAGCCTTTCAAGGCCGGTCCTATCATTAGGAAGGTGGCAATAATGGCAGCCTCCCCGGCAGTTTTTCCACAACTAATTCACCACCTCCCTAGTTCTAGTCAACTTTACCGCAAAATTGTCATTTTCCTAACCGCAAAGTCTTTTTCTCTTTTTAAGGTAGGTTTGTTGCACGAGGGCAATGAGGTAAATCGGTAACAGCTACAAGATGGTTGAGGAATTCAGTTTCATGAGTCAAAAGTGTGGGAATGGTGCATCCAAAATACAGTGGTACCTCGGGTTACATACGCTTCAGGTTACAGACTCCTCTAACCCAGAAATATTACCTCGGGTTAAGAACTTTGCTTCAGGATGAGAACAGAAATCGTGCTCCGGTGGCGCAGTGGCAGCAGGAGGCCCCATTAACTAAAGTGGTGCTTCAGGTTAAGAACAGTTTCAGCTTAAGAACAGACCTCCAGAATGAATTAAGTTCTTAACCTGAGGTACCACTGTACTATGCAAACAGTTAATGCTGTAGCATAGAATCATGTCATATACTGAGGCAGTCCCCCCCCCTTATTTGAGTTTTCAACTGTGAGCGAGTTTTAACCGTTAGAGCAGCGAGTGTCAGGTGTTATGCTGCTACCTGCCTCAGAGCCAGTCTGTAAATATTAGTTGGATACAAATTCATGTAGATATGCTTCAGTAACATAAGTATTACATACCTTTCTTGTACATTCAATCTGACAAGAGCAAGTACGGCCCATAAAATTCATATGTTATTATTAAACTTTACAAGCAAGTGTTGTGTGGTTTTTCTAGGGGGAAAAGAACTATTAAAAGGGGGCAACTTCTGCACAACTCTTTGAAGTACAGTGGTACCTCGGGTTAAGAACTTAATTCGTTCTGGAGGTCTGTTCTTAACCTGAAACTGTTCTTAACCTGAGGTACCACTTTAGCTAATGGGGCCTCCTGCTGCCGCCAGGGCATGATTTCTGTTCTCATCCTGAAGCAAAGTTCTTAACCCGAGGTACTATTTCTGGGTTAGTGGAGTCTGTAACCTGAAGCGTATGTAACCTGAGGTACCACAGTATAATTACCACACACACACACACACACAAACTCCCAACACTGTTGGGAGAGAGTAGCTGTTGCGCTCAGGTCCAGCTGACCGAGTTCCCTTGGGCATCTGGTTGACTACTGTGAGAACAGGATACTAACTAGACACCAACATGAGCCAGCAGGGCTCTTTTTATGTAAAGCTGTATTTTAAAAAATTGATACACTCCACCATGTGGCGGAAGCAGAAAGTGCAGAGAAAATGTGGTATCTGAACCCGGCATACCGCCCTCATTTCCATGTTGGATAGAATCACACTTTATGGGGAGGAAATAAACGTAGCTCTATGGAGATCCTTCCATTGCCGCTTATTTAATGGAGTGATTGCCTCTCTCCTTTGTCTGTATGCTTTTCTGGGGGGTGGGATGTCTCTAGACTCCCCCACCAAGGTGGTTGTGGGGCAGAGCAGAAGGAAGTGGAAGCCCCATGGCGCTAGCAAAGGTCCTTGCACAGGCTTCCACTAGTGCAGGCATAGGCAAACTCGGCCCTCCAAATGTTTTGGGACTACGAATCCCATCATCCCTTGCTAACAGGACCAATGGTCAGGGATGATGGGAATTGTAGTCCAAAAAAAAAAAAACATCTGAAGGGCCGAGTTTGCCTATGCCTGCACTAGTGGGACCAGTTAGTTGAATCTGGCCCTATGTTTTACTGCTAAGTGTTGGAATAAGTTAATGAACTGAAGGTTGCCTGGGCTGTACTTTCTTGCCAGCTAGTTACCCTCAGTAACTGCTAGATGCTGGTTTTCCCCAAACACAAGTGGCCTCAGGAGAGCAGCGCTCAATATATGCAGTCAGGGAGAAGGATTCCTTTCTCTTTGCAAACAGGGGAGAAGACTGGAGAGCTGAACTTTTTCTGCAGAATGCTTGAAAAGGGCAAATGGCATATTCTCGCCTTTCCATCCTTTGGCTATTAGTGAATATACCAACGAAATTGGAATGGCAGGCAAAATTATTGGATGATGTAGAATTGGCAAAAAATGACAGGGAGAATCAGGAATCAATCTGATCAAAGGTTCAAAAGAGAATGGGATAAATACAGATTATATTTAAAAGAACATTGTAATCACACGAAATCTTTGGCAGGCTTGGAATGACTCCTGCAAAGTTATATAAATTATGGATATTATGGATAAACATAAGGTAGATAATAAATAATATGCAGGTGATAAAGAAAACTTGGAACCCGTGATGGGGAGAGCGGAAGTCATTCTAGGTGGAAGGAATATTTTATGTATAGAAATGTTTTCTTTCATGTATGCTATTTGTTTTATTATACTGTTGACTGGTGATATTAAAATCAATTTAAAAGAAAAAGAAAAGGAAAGGACAAATAGTCAAGTCACGGGTGGCTGAAATCACACCTAGAAGGAGAAGTGTCGGGCTACCCGTACGACCTAAGACTTGTCCAAGTACAGTGGTACCTCGGGTTAAGAACTTAATTCCTTCTGGAGGTCTGTTCTTAACCTGAAACTGTTCTTAACCTGAGGTACCACTTTAGCTAATGGGGCCTCCCGCTGCTGCTGTGCCCCCGAAGCATGATTTCTGTTCTCATCCTGAAGCAAAGTTCTTAACCCGAGGTACTATTTTTGGGTTAGCGGAGTCTGTAACCTGAAGCGTATGTAACCTGAAGCGTATGTAAGCCGAGGTACCACTGTAATTTGCATTGGCTTAGCGCTGCAGAGCCACAGTAGCCTCTCTGCTGCCACCTGCTGGAGTTTGCTCTTGCAACGCACCAACTGTTGCCACTGCAGCCTCTCTGCTGCCACCTGCCTGGGGTTACATTTATGTATACTTCAAATCACTCAAGAGAGCTACCTGATCTGCCACCTGCTACCTATGTTAGAGAGAGAGAAAGGGTGCAAATGAGTGACAATTCGAAATAAGCTTGATAAGGAAAGTGTAGCAGGTAGCCAAGAGCTCAGCAACAAGGCTGTTGTACCAGCTTAGTGTTAACACAAACAGATGTCTTAAATAGTAGCTTTCAAACTTCCTGACTTTTCATGGATTTGTCACCTGAGGATCTTCGGCAGAAGATTCCAGGGCAAATCCTACTGTCTTAGTTAGTGGAGGGGGGCCAGCAACTAACTAACCCTGTGCTCTGCAATGAAGATGGCGGATCAGCCATTTAAATGGTGGGTAAAGGTAAAGGGACCCCTGACCATTAGGTCCAGTCGTGACCGACTCTGGGGTTGCGGCGCTCATCTCGCTTTACTGGCCGAGGGAGCCGGCGTACAGCTGGTCCTGCAGCCAGCAGGACTAAGCCTCTTCTGGCGAACCAGAGCAGCGCACGGAAACACCATGTAGCTTCCTGCCGGAGCGGTACCTATTTATCTACTTGCACTTTGACGTGCTTTCGAACTGCTAGGTTGGCAGGAGCAGGGACCAAGCAACGGGAGCTCACCCCGTCGCGGGGATTCGAACTGCCAACCTTCTGATAGGCAAGTCCTAGGATCTGTGGTTTAACCCACAGCGCCACCCGCGTCCCTTAAATGGTGGGTAGCACACATCAAAAGCACATGGCTTTCTCCCGAAGGATCCTGGGAACTGTAGTTTACACCTCACAGAGCTATAATTCCCAGTATCCAGAGCAAAATGCGGTTCCCAGGATTCCTGGGGGAGGAAGTAATAAAATAATAATAATAATAATAATAATAATAATAATAATAATAATAATTTATACCCCATATTTAAAACTTCCTGATACAGGGCTGCCTTCTGTTCCCAATGAGTATTGCCTATTATTGCACCCAGGGCACATACATTGTTACCTTGGTTTACGAACTTAATCCATTCCAGAACTCTGTTCTTAAACCAAAGCATTCTTAAACCAAGGCATACTTTCCCACAGCAGCGGGGGACTCAATTTACAAATGGAACATACTCAATAGGAAGCGAAACATGTTCTGCTTCCAAGGCAAATTTCCCAAACCAAAACACCTACTTCAGGGTTTGCAGCGTTCTTAATCCAAGTTGTTCATAAACTAAGCTGTTCTTAAACCAAGGTACCATTGTATTCCCAAAGGGCCTTTAAGGCAGTTAACAGGTTCTGTTGAGGTCTGGATCAAATTAAACCTTTTCAATGTGCTGCAGAAGTACAGTGTGTATATTATAATGTTCTGGGTTGCTGGGAAAGCATCTAAGGGCGAGATCTGAGGGACAGGCATATGATACAGTCCTTTGCACGTGCTCTTGGGAGAGGGGTTGACAACTTTTTCCCCTAACAGCCCCTGTCGCTGTGCCAGTAAAGGCAGCTTGATCTCTACAGGTATTAAGAACATAGGAAGCTGCCTTATACTGAGCCAGACCATTGACCCATCTCGCTCAGCGTCATATACCAATGTTATCCATGTATATTTGATGCTAGCCGCCCTGAGCCCAGTTTCAGCTGGGGAGGGTGGGATATAAATAGAAGTTTATTATTATTATTATTATTATTAACTAGTGGTAGCCAACATTGTGTGTGTTCCAGATGTTGCTGGACTACAACTCCCATCAATCCCAGCCAGCCAATGTGTGTGTTGTCGTTCAGTGAGAGGAAGGCACCAAGTTAGCTGCCCCTGGTCTACCCTGACTGGCCATGGCTCTCCAGAATTTCAGATACAGATAGGTAGCCGTGTTGGTCTGCTATAGTCCAAACAAAAAAAAATCCTTCCAGTAGCACCTTAAAGACCAACTAAGTCAGTTCTTGGTATGAGCTTTCGTGTGCATGCACACTTCTTCAGATACGTATCTGAATACGCTCCTACGTATCTGAAGAAGTGTGCATGCACACGAAAGCTCATACCAAGAACTGACTTAGTTGGTCTTTAAGGTGCTACTGGAAGGAATTTTTTTTGTTCAGAATTTCAGACACAGAGTTCTTCTAGCCCTACCTGGGACCTTCGGCACACGAACAGATCCCTAGTCATTGAGCTGGCCATCCCCATTCCCCTCCCACGCCAGTCAAATAAAGATGCATAAATTTCAGGGATTTAGGATATTATTATTATTATTAAAATCCTGTTCTTCAGCCAAAAGAGTCTCCCCAGAGCAGCTTAAAGGTAAAGGTACCCCTGCCCGTACGGGCCAGTCTTGCCAGACTCTGGGGTTGTGCGCCCATCTCACTCAAGAGGCCAGGGGCCAGCGCTGTCCGGAGACACTTCCGGGTCACGTGGCCAGCGTGACCTCGCTGCTCTGGCGAGCCAGAGCCGCACACGGAAACGCCGTTTACCTTCCCGCTGGTAAGTGGTCCCTATTTATCTACTTGCACCCGGAGGTGCTTTCGAACTGCTAGGTTGGCAGGCGCTGGGACCGAGCAGCGGGAGCGCACCCCGCCGCACCCCAGAGCAGCTTTGTTGTTGTTGTTTAGTCGTTTAGTCGTGTCCGACTCTTCGTGACCCCATGGACCAGAGAACGCCAGGCACCTCTGTCCTCCACTGCCTCCCGCAGTTTGGTCAAACTCATGCTGGTAACCTCGAAAACACTATCCAACCATCTCGTCCTCTGCCGTCCCCTTCTCCTTGTGCCCTCCATCTTTCCCAACATCAGGGTCTTCTCCAGGGAGTCTTCTCTTCTCATGAGGTGGCCAAAGTACTGGAGCCTCAGCTTCACAATCTGTCCTTCCAGTGAGCACTCAGGGTTGATTTCCTTCAGTATGGAGAGGTTTGATCTTCTTGCAGTCCATGGGACTCTCAAGAGTCTCCTCCAGCACCATAATTCAAAAGCATCAATTCTTTGGCGATCAGCCTTCTTTATGGTCCAGCTCTCACTTCCATACATCACTACTGGGAAATCCTTCATGGATCACTGCCTTGCCGTGGCGAAGGGGCTTGAAGAACTCAGAGAAGCTATGAACTATGCCGAGCAGGGCACCCAAGATGAACAGGTCATAGTGGAGAGTTTTGACCAAATGTGATCCACCTGGAGGAGGAACCGGCAAGCCACTCCAGTATCCCTGCCAAGAAAACTCCATGGACAAAGACAACAGGCAGAGCAGCTTACAAATCACTAAAACGGAAAGTGGCAGAGGTGGGAATTGCAGAACTGGTGACTCTCCCATGTTTGCAATTCGTGGAGGATGAGACCAATTTATCACGAGGAAAAATTGGGAGAGAGTGGAGAAAGCGCCCTCCCCCTCAACCACCCACGCTAATGGTTCAGGACACACACACACACACACACACACACACACACACACACACACACACACACACCGCCCCCTTCTAACTTCGCACAATGGCTCGTTCCCGCCTTTAGTTTTTTAAAATCCCCTGAGGGGCGCTCCCGCGTCACGGACGCCCGGCTCCGTCCCCGCCCCCTTCTTCCCCGGCGGCGGAAGTGACGCCAGGCCGGAGGCCGGGGCTTCCGGTGCGCAGGCCACAGTGGCCCGGCTACCAATGGAGGAGCCCGCGGGGAGGTGATTTTCCTTCTTTTTCTTCTTCTGTTTCTCCTCCCCATTTCCCTCTCCCTCCTCGGCTCTCTTCCGGCGCCCCCCCCGCCTCGCTCGCTGCCGCTGCTGGAGCTGCTTTCCCCCGAGTCCGCGGCCGCTGCGGCCTCTACGCCGCCCTCCCCTCACTCTAGGTGAGCGCAGAGGAGGAGGAGGAGGAGGAGCGGGGGGGGGGGGTGAGCCGGGCCTTGTTTACATGGAAGGGGAGGGCGAGCGGGGAGAGGTTCCGCCTTCCTTTGGGCGGGGGGGGCTGAGGGTGAGTTTCAGGGCTTGGGGTGCGGGGTTTTTTTGGAGGGGTCCTTTCCCGTTAGACCCACAAGGGGTGGGAACCAGCGAGGGCTCTCTCCCCACTGCCACAGGCAGGCGGGTGGGTGGGGGGCAATGTTGTGGGCGAAACCTTCTCTCCCCCCCCCCCCGCCTTTGGGACCAGCCCACTTGGCCCTGCCGGCTTCATCATATTTTAATGTATTTTAATCTTGTTTTTAAGTTGTAGTCATTCAACTTGTTTTTTATTATTGCTTGTTAGCCGCCCTGAGCCCGGCCTTGGCTGGGGAGGGCGGGGTATAAATAAGAATTATTATTATTATTATTATTATTATTATTATTATTATTATTATCCAAAGAATGTAGGCTATGCGCTCGGGTGCTTCCTGAGCCTCCCTAGAGAAAGGGAAAATGGGGAGGAGGATGGTGGGAGAGGTCCGTTGTGGGTTATTGGTGCCGGAGCTGCCTCTTTGTCCATGAACTATGTTCCTTCCCACCACCGCCACTCGTATGCGAAATGATTCCCCGCTGCTCTAGCGTTAGGTATTTCTGCAAGTGGGTGCTAAACGTTTTAAGTTGGCCTCCCTCAACCTACCGTCGTCACCCACGTGTGTCCAAAACATTTGGGATGGCACCAGGCTGGAGTAGGCTGAAGCTTAAGTAGTGCCACCTGCGTGTGAGTCCGCGTACAGGTTGTGCAAATACAGTGGTACCTCGGGTTAAGAACTTAATTCGTTCTGGAGGTCTGTTCTTAACCTGAAACTGTTCTTAACCTGAAGCACCACTTTAGCTAATGGGGCCTCCTGCTGTCGCTGCGCCACCAGAGCACGATATCTGTTCTCATCCTGAAGCAAAGTTCTTAACCCGAGGTACTATTTCTGGGTTAGCGGAGTGTGTAACCTGAAGCGTATGTAACCTGAAACGTATGTAACCCGAGGTACCACTGTAATATCTTTTGGAAGGAAGCAAAATGTGTGTTTTGCAGAAGACATACAGTCTACATTTAACTGTCCATAAGATGGGGAAGGGGATCACCACAGAGTATTTAGCAGCGGAGGGAGGTCTGTGCGGAAATGTATTTAACTTTTACGTTTTGTATGTACAGGTAGCATTTGCGGTGTGGTACAGAAGGCACTTCTAAGTGGAAGCTTTTGGCTAGGCAGGTTTGAGCCATAGTTAACTGCCATACAGACGTCTTTGTCACCTTCACTGTCTGTGGTCCCAGCCACATTTGCATAATTTGCTGGGACTTGGGTAGCTAAGGGATAGGTTGCTACGGAGCAGGGCGCTTTGCTTTTGTTCTGTTAGGTGGTCCCTGTTCTGAAAGGAATACTCTTGATTTAGTGAGGAGTTATATTACGGGGGGAGGGGGGAGAGAATCTGTGGGTTTCCAGGTGTTACTGGTCTGCCACTCCCATAATCCCTGGCCATTGGCCATGCTGGCTGGAAATGATGGGAGCTGAAGTCCAACATCATTTGGAGAGTCACAGGTTCACTGTTTCTTCTCAAGAGTCATGTAATTATTTGCTTCTGGTTGAAAATTTCCCTTGTGTGTGGATATTACTTAAAGTAGCTTTGGACTAAGGCTCGTAATTGTAGCAAATTATTTCTGGATCTATATAGCATTCATGGGTAGTTCCGTCTCCTGAAGGCACTGTATAATCTTCTTTTAAAACTGGGCATTTCATACTGTAGATAAGTGCTCAACACAAATTTTGTACATTCTCCATGATACATTGAACTGATCTTGCATGTCAAAGCTGTGTCAAAACATCCAAAGAATCAGTCCAAAAAATGAAGTTTCTCTGTAGTTGTTTCACTATGCGAGTCAAGTTGTTGTAGCAAAATAATTGCAATAGTTTTAATGTCCTAATCCGGCATACCTAGGTTTGGGAACAGATGTTGAACCACTGTTACCAATGTGGGGAATAATAATAATAGAATTCCTTGGTTCAATTCATGTCACACTACAGTTTGCCTAAGACAACTGAATCTAGTACAGAGTTAATCAGTTCCTAGCGGCTACTGTTGACAGTAATGAAAACAAACAGGTGCAGGACAAGAGACTGATTTGGAGCAGGGGGAAGTGTCTGATCCCAGAATTCAGATGTGAATGTATTGGACATCCTTCTCCAACCTGGTGCCCTCCAGATGTTTAGTATTACATCAGGTTGGAGAATGCTGGTACAGGCAACCCCTGATTTGTGTGGGAGTTGTGTTCCTGGCCCCAGTGTGCATCAAGGGAGTGCACATAAGCCTGTTCTGCCCTCTTCTGGGTCCAAAATGACCCGTGTGCCAGTGGTGACACATCAATTGAAAGTGTGCTAAATAATTGCCACCTGTATTGGGCATCTGTGTCCCCTTACACTGTGTTGACTGTCTCTCATGTAAATAAACATTGGCTGTAATTTTTAGTAGACTCCTGTGGAATCTACAAAATATGTAGAATCCTGGAAATTGACCAATTAATTCTTATTTCATTTATTTAAGACATTTATTCACTTCCCTTTAGCCACAAAGGCTCTTAGAGCAACTGACTTAACCAGTGATAAGATGATGTCTTCCCTAAGGCTTGTAATCTAAAAAGACATGGCATATGAGGAAAAAAGAAGGTGAGAGAGCAGGGAAAGCAAACTCAAGCACAAGTTTTTATAATGCACTTACATGGTTCTGTCTGTGAAGATTCTGGTTGTCCAGGAGAGCAGCAACTTGCCTATGCCAGCTGTCTTGCCCTTGATAAAGAGAAGTCCTTCCCCAGGAAGCACTCTTCCCCACCCAGCTCAGATGTGGGAGCAGAGCAGGTGACAGTGTCCACGCCAAAAGATATGGATGGCACACAGTTCCTCAAGCAGCTGACTTAATGGCATTGGAATCCTCACATGAGAGGGCTTGATGGAACCACCATCCTCTCTTGCCAAAGGCAGTGGCAGGTCTGGCTGTCTTGGCCTCAACAAACAACAACCCCACCTTGGGCAGTACCTGTCTCCCAGATCAGATTTGGAAGCAGAGCAGCAGGAGACAGTGTCCAGGCCAAGAGGACGGGGGCTGTTCCTGCCGCACCATCCCAAAGACTGCAAAGACAATGTGGTTGCTGTAGTCGTGTATGGGTAACACTTTGCAGTACTTCAGTCATCTTAAATGTTTTACCATTCCAAGGATCAGGGCACTATACGAACTAAAGAGTGTGGCATAATGAGTTTTTATACAACAGAATTTTAGTCACTAACAAAATGCTTGAAAGAGGCTTGGATTCTGAAGGGAGAAAGCATCCAAATATTCTTTTACTAGAAAATGAGGATTGTTGAGATTGTTGAGGATTGTATTAAATACTTGTTCTCCCATGTAATTGACCTTCCCACATAATGTTTCCATGTTGACTAGTTCCTCTGGCAGTTGCTCTAATTTTTTTTTCGAGTGCCTGCCTCTGAAAAGCATATGTAAATTGGCCTTTTTAGTAGTGTGTTAAAATTTCAGGTATAGTATTGCCGTTGTTGTATGCTCTTGACAAAAAAAAATCAATATTCTACGACAGCATGAAGCCTGAACAGAAATTTCTCTCATGTTTCCCCTTTATAGTCCATTAGTTTATACCGGGGTGGCCAACTCCCAAGAGACTGCGATCTACTCATCTACTTGCAGGATTAAAAACTGGCAGTGATCAGGGAGAAGTTGTTGAGCTTTTTTTTAGGGAGGAAGAAAGCCCCGCTTTTGGGGGGGAAAGGGTATACTCCGTCTGCCGTTCTGCAGATCATGGGGGGCAATGGGGCAGAGCCGGATTCTATTTTACCAACGATAAGGAAAGTGACACTGTGATCTACCAAAACCTCCCGGGGATCTACCAGTTGATCGCGATCAACCTGTTGGACATCCCTGGTTTATACCATAACCCAGAGGTTTTCAACCTTTTAGAGTCCACAGCTCCCTTGATCAACTATATTCTTTCTGTGGCTCCCCTATGGGGAAATGTGCCCCGAGACTCAGAAGCCCAGGTATGTCACCCCTTGCCTGCAGAGCTGGCAGCCCCTCACCCATTTTCAAACACTTCCCCTTGTGGAGTGTTCCCTCAGCCTCCCCATCTCTCCTCACCCTTGGCCAGCCCCAGGGGCACAATTTGTCTGGAGACCTTGTAGTCAGGGCTGCTGCAACAAACAGCCACATCAGCCTTTGGAAGGCAGAGATGCGAGAGGGCATCACAGGAGGGAGGGAAGGAAAGAGGGACGGAGGCTAGTGTTGCCTACAGCACCCCTGACCATCATTCAAGGCACCCCAGGGTGCCACAACACACTGGTTGAAAACCACTGCCGTAACCAATGATTGCGAGTGATACTAAAAGCTAGTAATTATCCATTTTCTTCTGCTTTCTGACAAATATCTACTGCCACAGAGAAAGAGTAAAATATGCGCTTGATGTAATGCTGTTCTCCTATGTGTAGTTCTTACCTATGTGTAGTTCTTTAGCCTTAAACCACGGGTGGGGAACTAGCAGTGGGTAGAACAACAAGTGCAAATGTTAGGTCTGTACAGTAGGCCATGCTCTCCCTCTGCCTGGGGAGAGTCCTGAGGACCAGATAGGGAGGCCTGGAGGGCTGCATTCGTTCCCTGAGCCTGAGGTTCCCCACCCCTGCCTTTAAACAGAACTAGTTATTCCTTAAAGGCTAGGTGAGAAACATATCTGTGCTTTTAAAAAAGAACCTTGTAGAGCTGGGGATAGTTCAGAAGAGGACAACCAATATCAAGCGGTCTACTATAATAAAAGGTTACATACAACTTTTGGGGCTGCTTTAGGAATGAGGTGTACAAATCAGACGCAATGCGTAGTCTTTCCCCCTCTTTCATTATGCTAGAGTCCCCAGATTAATCTCGCCAGTTAACGATGGAAGATTCCAGGCAGGCAAAAGGAAGAACGACATCACGCCGCGCAGTGGAACTGTGGAATCAGCTGCCACAAGATGTAGTGAAATGGGGAAAGCTTTAATGGGGGATTAAACAAATTTATGGAAGATAAGGCTATCTGTGGCTACTAAGGATGATGGTGGTGCACTGCCTCCAGTCTTGAAGGCAGTACAGTGGTACCTTGGGTTAAGTACTTAAATCGTTCCGGAGGTCTGTTCTTAACCTGAAACTGTTCTTAACCTGAAGCACCACTTTAGCTAATGGGCCTCCCGCTGCTGCTGCACCACCGTGTGATTTCTGTTCTCATCATGAAGCAAAGTTCTTAACCTGAGGTACTATTTCTGGGTTAGCGGAGTCTGTAACCTGAAGTGTATGTAACCTGAAGTGTATGTAACCTGAGGTATCACTGTAGGCCTTTGAACACCATTTGCTGGGGTCACAGGCAGTGAGGTTCTTTTGCACTAATGTGCTGCGTATGAGCTTCCCATAGGTCATGCTGAGAACAAAGCCAGGCTAGATGGGCCTTTTGACCTCAACCACCAAGGCTCTTCTTAGGTCATTATAGGGTATGTGTGTGGACTTTTCCCTCTGGACCTTTCTCACATGGAATAAGTCCCCAGTTTTATGCCTAGGTAGGTATATGGGGATGACCCCATAGGGCATGGGTAGGCGAACTAAGGCCCGGGGGCTGGATGTGGCCCAATCGCCTTCTAAATCCGGCCCACGGATGGTCCAGGAATCAGTATGTTTTTACATGAGTAGAATGTGTCCTTTTATTTAAAATGCATCTCTGGGTTATTTGTGGGGCATAGGAATTTGTTCATATTTTTTCCCCAAAATATAATCCGGCCCCCCACAAGGTCTGAGGGACAGTGGACTGGCCCCCTGCTGAAAAAGTTTGCTGACCCCTGCCATAGGGAATTGATTGATGGTGGTTGTAATAATAGGGGTGGAAAAGAGAAGGAACTTGGATGAGTGGGAGTGAGGAAGGGGACTGATAATCTCCTTAGTACTGTTTGCAAGACTGGTATAAAGGATTTGGCTGTGGCACATTTTGAGGGTACAAATTTGTGGTCATTTAGCATTTATCTTTTGATCTTCATTCTCTTAAGCTGAAGGAAGCTGGCTGAGCTCAGGGCAGGGCAAATCAAATGCATGTTGGAGTGACCGCAATACCTTCCTAACATACTATAAAATTAAGGGATGGGAAATACTATGAGTAAACTGAGATTTTTCTCCCCATGATTTGCATTCTGGAATTTTATAGTTATATTTCTCACAGTTACTGGCTAATTTACAGTTGTGAATTTAAAAGAATCATTAAAATAGAGGTGCAGGTTCTAATGTGTGTGTGATGGACTGGCTTTTATTTAGGCAAATGTAATAGAATATTACTGCCTTGTATAGGAAAGTCCCTGCTATGGTTTTATAGTCAGATGGGTGCATTATGTTCTCCAGTGTAACTTGTTAAGTTGCCTTGAGGATTATTGGGGATCAGAAGCCAAGAAGTAATATGGAGTTTAGAGAGTCTCTGGAAGAGATCATAAGGACATTTTCCTGAACTAATTGAAATAGCTGGTATTTATTTCCAAGTAAACATGCATAGAATCAGATTGTGTTTGATATTTGACTGTGTTTTCCTGCAACTAAACGGTGGTTTTTTTAATGGTTGTAAACCAACTCTGAGACTGGAGCTGAGTGTATACTCCACTAGACCAGTCTGAGAGAAGTGTAGTATTTAATTCTGGTCTATTTTATGCACCTTAATCAGTAATTCTGATTTACTTATTATGTTGATCAGAAGATGTAGGTTGCAGCTTGCTAAAGCCGTGATTTGCTCATTTTGCTGATGAGCTCTTTAGAGAATGGTTGCTAGCAGTAATCAAATGTAAATAGACAAGTAAGTAAGTAAGTAAATATCAGTGTAGATAGAATTCTGCCTTTAGCTATTCTGATATCTCCTAAGGATTAGTGTGCTTTTAAATAAATAATATTAGGGGCTAAGCCTGGGTCTCCATTAGTTGCTTTGCTAATAATTTCCTGCCTTCTGAGCTCGGAATATTTGATGTGTTAATGTGATAACTTTTGGTGTGCTTATCTTTCAGTCCTTGGGCAATAGGCAGGCATATCTCTCCATTTCACCATTCAGCTATTAATTCAGCCAGCTTGCTTTTCAGCTGTGAAGCAAGGGGATGGTGACACTTTAAAAGGTCATGGGAACCTGAGTTATGCACTGTCACTGCTTCTGCGTAGAATTTAGCACCATTAGTTATACAGAGGTGCAATTTTTGCCAAGAAAGGTTATCCGGATGAGGCAAGTAAATGGCAAATGCGAAAGTTTGGGGATGGTAAACTGGTAGTGGGCAGTGTGAAAAGGGTGGTACTTTGCAGAAAAGTGACTTTTGGAAGCAGGAGGTAGAGAACAGTCGTATGTGTACAGAACACCATGGAGAGGAGATGCAAAGAAAGTAAAATGAATTTTATTTGAACAATTGTGAGATACTGGAATCCTTACGTATAGCAATATAGAAAGGTGGTATACAAGTTAAAAGTGAAATTTTAAAAATGAAAAATAAATCCTGGATCCAGCCCTCCGGTCAGATCCAGTTTCCCAATGCTGCATCAAACTGAAGTTCAGGCCATAGGGAGAGGGGTGTAACCAGTCAACTTGGAAGCATGTCGACAACCTGTCCTGGGCGGAGTTGCCTTCCTCCTAAAGTACAAGCCATCTTTGGCAGGTTGCCTTATCTCCTCTCAAGTAGGCATCAACAGGTTTTCAGCTTGGAGGAGCTCCTTGGAGCCTGCGTTTCTACTTGATGCACACTTGGCAGCTGTCGTCAGGAGCTCCTTATTCAGCTACACCAGCTCTGCCCCCTAGGAAGAGCCAGCCTGACACACTGTAATGCACTTGACACAGGGCTGTCTTTGAAGGCTGTTGAGGAACTTCGACTGCTCCAGCATGCAGTGGCTAGTTTGTTAACGAGATTGGGCCAAACGTGCCATATTGCACTGATCGTCAGTGAGCTGCACCACTTATTTTTGAAGCACTACTCAAAGTGTAATGGGACGCGGGTGGCGCTGTGGGTTAAACCACAGAGCCTAGGACTTGCCGATCAGAAGGTCGGCGGTTCGAATCCCCGTGACGGGGTGAGCTCCCGTTGCTTGGTCCCTGCTCCTACCAACCTAGCAGTTCGAAAGCAGCTCAAAGTGCAAGTAGATAACTAGGTACCACTCTGGCGGGAAGGTAAACGGTGTTTCTGTGTGCTGCTCTGGTTCACCAGAAGCGGCTTAGTCATGCTGGCCACATGACCTGGAAGCTGTATGCTGGCCCCCTCAGCCAATAAAGCGAGATGAGCGCCACAACCCCAGAGTCGGTCACGACTGGACCTAATGGTCAGGGGTCCCTTTACCTTTACTCAAAGTGTTAATTTTGATCCATAAATTTATGCGTACATGGCCTGAAGGAATGCTTTCTCCGTTGTGTTCTCGCCCCATTTTTGCAGATCTATCGATGAGAGACAGCTGAGGGTGCTGCTACCGTCAGATGCATGGCCCCCACTGTTCCTCTGGGCAGCCCCCTCCACTCCTTTAGAAGGATCAGAAGTGGAGTTAGGTTTAGAAGACCTTTAGAAGGACTTTTTGTCCTTTGTGAAATAATTAATGAGAGCTGAAATACTGGAAACCCATCACACTTCTAGGTGGGCAATTTGAATGTCTGCTGTTAAGATTTGTTATGTTTTGATTATTTTAAATTGGGCTATTTGCATCTGTATGGTGTAGTGTACAGTTTTTAGTTTTCGTAAGCTGGTTTTCTCTCTCTGTTAGAAAACAAGGTACAGACTGAAACAAATACAAATTAGCACAATTAAAACAGAAGATGGATATATTTCTGTGGCACTTTTCAGAGTACAAAGTCTGTTGCAGTTCTTTTTCCACTCAGATTTGCAGCAGCTGGAGCCCTGTGAGGTAGACTGAATAGGGGGAGTGAGGCATGGAGCAGGAATCTGAACATGACTCCTGAAGCGACCTGGGCATAGGAATAATAATCATTCAGTGTCTTACAAAAAAAGTGGTCTGCCTTCATTGCGTATGAACATCGCTACTTACTATTTTAACTTTCTTGAATTCCCGCCCTGCCCCCCCCCCATATGAATTCTGTTGTTCTTGTCTGGCTATTTGCAGGCATTTTGTGGGCATTAAACTTACTCATATATTTTCCTTTCCCCACCCTCTTCCCCTGCCCCAAATTTAGGAGCCAGAGAAGTCAAATGAAGTCAAAAGAGCGATAAGAGTTGTTGAAAAAGACAAAGGACGTTACTCTCCTGCTCCGCAGTTTGGCTGAGCACTAAGATGTCTGTGGACATGAACAGCCAGGGCTCTGACAGCAACGAAGAGGACTATGATCCAAACTGTGACGAGGAGGAAGAGGATGAAGAACCTGGGGACATTGAGGATTACTATGAGGGGGTGGCAAATGACGTGGAGCAACAGGGAGCAGATGCCTTTGACCCTGAGGAATATCAGTTTACCTGCCTGACTTACAAGGAATCGGAGAGTACCCTGAATGAGCACATGGTCAGCTTGGCCTCTGCATTAAAGGTGAGCAGCACTGTGGCATGCGATGAAGGTGCACCTTTAAGGCTGCAAAACGGACAAGGAAAACTTGAACCGCTTGGTCTGCCATCAGAGCTGTAAGTGAAAAATGACCAAAACTGCTGTGGATCTGGGGTGGCTGTGTTTCCGGTTTCGCTTTGTGTGTGTGCCCCTTTTCACAGAGCACAAGTGCTTTAATGCTCGTAGGCACCAAATATGTCTGAACTCTTCTTTACTGACTTCCTAGTACTTAACACAGGCATAGGCAAACTCGGCCCTCCAGGTGTTTTGGGACTACAGTTCCCATCATCCCTGACCACTGGTCCACTGAGCTAGGGATCATGGGAGTTGTAGTCCCCAAACATCTGGAAGGCTGAGTTTGTCTATGCACTTCTTGTTTTAAAAAGTTTCTAGTGCTCAGTGCTGTATATTTTTGCGGTGGTGTCTGTTCCAGGCTTAAGGTCAAATGGGATTTGGGGTAGGATTTCTCTCCCTTTTAGTCACTGTTCATACTGTGGCTCTCGTTTCTTCCCATGGTCTTTCAATGCTAATCTTCTTGTCTGTAGTAACATCTTTGCAAATGCATCTCCTCTTCACTTGCCACTGCCATTTCAGTCCTTTCTAAAATGACTGCTGTAAAATGTAGTATTGCAGTTGGAATAAACTCTGGTGAACTGCTGACTTAATTATCTCTTTCATAGACCCTTTTCTTTTGCAAAGCATCTCTGTCAAACCAAGCTCCCATATTCGCCATCTTGCATGGGGAAGCTGGGGCCAAACCAGAATGAGAAATCATTTATAGGGGCATTAGGAAAATGGAAGGATGATGTGTAGCTTGTGAGCCTGAGGTTACTGGCTGTTTTCTTCTTCTTCTTCTGTGATCACTCGTAGCCGAGTAAGATTGTCTTCCATAAACACGGTTTTAACAGTGAGTCTGTAAGTGACTGTGGAGGCCAGTTCTGGATCTGTGTGTCAGTGATGCCCATGCTGCTCCCCCGGGATGAAATCTAGAATAAATAAGGCAAAGTGTTTTGCTGTGCTAGCTTGCACTAAGCAAAATGGTAGCTCTTGATCTGAGCTTCATTTTGGGTTGCTTAAGAGTTCTCAGTGCAACTGGAAAGCACTTTTATTTGTAATTCTTTGTTGCATCATAATTGGGTCTTACTTCTGCAATGCACATTTGGCCCCAGAAGTTATTGCAAAAGAGGAAGCCCAAGATGATATGCAAATAACTGAGGAGCTAAAATAGATTCCAAGTGAGTACACGGAGAAAAGACACATTAAAAGTTCCAGTTCAGCAATTTGATAATGTGTTGTGCATCTTAAGGAGAAATAATCATAGACTTCAGGAGAAGCAGACTGGGTCTCCTGAAATCCTATAATTACCATGACAAATGAATTGTTAGAGGTAGGCGCTGTTGCCTGCTGCTGTACCAGTGACTAATTGCTCCTGGGGGGGGGAGACAATTTCTATGCATGTTGAAGGGAAGAGAACAATAATCTGTAAGTATTTGGTTAATAATGCTTGGGCAGTAGCCTTAATCTAGAAGCATTCAAGCCCTTTTGCAGATGCTCAGAGACAAGTTCAGTTTCTGAGCAGAAGCCAGCATTTGACACTTGGCACAAGCCATCTGGCATAATCGTGACACTTAAAGCCACTAACAACTCTTAACCATCAAGAAAGTAATGCACAGAATAGGTTTCTGTTGCTCATCTTTTAACAGCACTATAGGCACTTGAAACCTCACCTAATATTCACCAGGGTAAGAGTTATGAACCAAATGAAACTCTGGACACAATAAATTCTGTGAAGCTTAAAGGTAAAGGTACCCTGACCGTTAGGTCCAGTCGCGGACGACTCTGGGGTTGCAGCACTCACCTTGCTCTATAGGCCGAGGGAGCCATCAAGACATAATTGAGAATGGCAGTCTTGTTCAGTATGTGCACATTAAGTGCCTGATGTTCCTGGAAAGGAAGGTGGAGCTCTGAATTCTCTGAAAGTGTGCTAATAGATGCATGGCCCACTTCCACACTTAAAGTTCCTAGCTTCATTGTGGAATCTTACTTGCTCTTTAGAAGCTGTTTTTTCCAGGGGTCTCCTTCCTCAATTTTTGAACTGCCATCTAGATTTGACAGCGGAAATAACCTAGATTCTTAATTGGCATTGTGCTCTTTAAATGCATTGTCAAGCTACATTCCCTTCGGCAGGAAAGAGGATATATTTCTCGGCTAAGCCAAGTTTGAGGCAGTTCACGGCAAAGAAATCAAGCAGTTATAACTCTGGGAATGGTTTTAGTGTGCTGTCTTGCTTTTCTCCAGCCTGCCAAAAAGAGGTGAAGGCAAAGCCCCTATTAATTGGAGTTGGTGCTTTTTAGCCAGGCTCACCTCCCGTTTTGGTTAAATGATATTCTGGATATCATTATATGAGCAGCCTCCATTGAACCCTGGGAGCCTTCTAATTACAAACGTGTCATGCTTTGCAATTACCGCTATGTCACCTTAGATACCTTGAGCAATTATTCTTAGCAGTGCTTAAACCTGTGCTGTGATTATGGCCACCTAAACAGCTTTCATAATCCTGAGCTAATCCTTTTGTGACTGCTTCTAGTGTGTTGTGCTGCCAAATCGGTCCTTCAGAGACCTGCCTTGGTTGGCTGCTTTATTTGTTACGTTGGAAACAGGGTCTGCATCAGCATCTTGGCAGGTCTGGCCAACGGCTACCACCAATGCTTTGCTGCTGCTGCTGCTGCTGCTGCTGCTGCTGCTGCTGCTCCTCAATACCCTCTCTATCTTTCTCTTTGCAGCAACAGAGCCAGCTCATTATTCCCCCCAACACTGCATCCCAATTCCTTTTGCTCCCCCCCCCCTTTCTTAAAGCAACGTGATTTGTCACTGCAATAGTGGTAGCCATGCTGGTAGCTTTTTCTGCCTCTTCCTCATAACCAGGACTCTGAGAAAAGGCCAAATAAGTTTTCCTTCATAGCAAGGTGTTCTGGGATAGGTGACCACAAGAATGTTTACTTGAGGACTAGGAAGACTTCTTAACCTGGAACTTTTAAAGCACAGAATGCAGAGCCCAGGCAAGGCAGCAGGAGAGAAGGTCGATGGTCACACAGGCTCTGCTGACGAGAGTTGGGCTTCCCTCACAAGCAGTGAGCACACACTGGAGCTGGAGACACTGTGTTTCACTGTACTTTTTAGGCAGAAATAAGTTAGATGAACTTGCTTAAGGGTCCTTGTCGAGTTGGCCTCCCCTAAGGTCAATAATTAAGGTAAAGTTAAAGGGACCCCTGACCATTAGGTCCAGTCATGACCGACTCGGGGGTTGCGGCATTCATCTCGCTTAATTGGCCAAGGGAGCTGGCATACAGCTTCTGGGTCATGTGGCCAGCATGACTAAGCTGCTTCTGGCGAACCAGAGCAGCACACGGAAACACTGTTTACCTTCCCGCCGGAGCGGTACCTATTTATCTACTTGCACTTTGATGTGCTTTCGAACTGCTAGGTTGGCAGGAGCAGGGACCGAGCAACGGGAGCTCACCCCGTCACGGGGATTCGAACCGCCGACCTTCTGATTGGCAAGTCCTAGGCTCTGTGGTTTAACCCACAGCGCCACCCGCCTCCCTCAAGGTCAACAATTATCCTTGTTCTAACATTTAAAAGAGATCTGTTCTTTCCTTTTTCCATTATCTTAGCCCTTGTTTTGGTATGCTGTGGTCACTCTGCATAAAGAAAAAATTAATGTCTCATAAGGCAAAGTATCAGGATGTCTAGTCTGTTTCCTTGGCAAGCCTGAATATAGTGCTATCGGGAAGACCTGAGCCTCTTCCCCGGGGTCACCACTTACCGGGCAATCTTGCGTAGCTTTATTTGCACAAAAGCTACTTTGATACCTTTCACTTCCTCCTTGTTTGATTTGGGGAAATGAGCCACAAGTGTACAGAGGCAGCTCAAAATCCATCCTACGTCTCTTTTGATTCATGGATCCCTAAGGCTACTACTCTTGTGGATTTGAAAGTAGTAAAAATCTTGTCTCACAGCAGTTGGATCTTTGCAGCATGTGGAGAGTGGGGGAAGCACAGGAACATATTGCAACTGCTGAATCCTGCCCTATGGAACCTGTCTCTGCACAACAGCACCCAAACCACCAGACTAAGACATTTCTATTTATCCAGAATTTTGGTAGTTAAGGTAGCCTCTAGGGTGGGGAAGGACCTGCCCTACTTATTGTGTTATTGCTTGAGCATTTTAGGAGTTTTGTTATTGGACATTGTGTTTAAAAATTTCCAGATTTTAACTGATTTTATCTATTTGCATTTTATCTTAAGTTGCTTTGAGCCTTTAGTTTGTATAAAGCAACTGACAAATGCTGATAGTAGTAGTAGTGATAATAATAATAATAATGATAATAATAATAATAATAATAATAGCAACATGTGTCCAGTCTCTCAGCTGCTGCTCATCTTTATGGCTGCCCTTTTTCTACATGGTCAACAGTTTGCAAGTTAATCTATAGTTTTGAATTGTGAATTGCTGCTGATAGTGGTTACAAGTAAAAAAATAAATTCATACCAATGGGTTGTATTAAATGGAGTAATTTTTAGTTACTCATTCTTCTGAATGTTGCAACATCCGGAGAAACCGGGAGGAATGGCTTTGAGCGTGAAATTGAGGTGCAAGTTGTGGGGTGCTTTTCTGTAAGGAGACTGAGGAACTAAAAGAAGCCACAGTGACGTTTCTCAGGGCCCTGTTCCTGTTTCAGTGCATGAGGAAGAACCTGAAGAAGCAAAAACTTCTTCCATTGCCTATTAATTCCTGCTAATCAGTTTTGCAGGCACCTACCTCCGATGAGAGGAGCTGGTTCCTAAATCTGTGCAGATACAGCCCTGCAGGTACACTTTGATATGAAGCCTGTTTAAAACCACCCATTGCAGAGTGCTTAATTCTTCCTTGAATGTCACTGGAATCAATGGAGTCTTGGGCAGAGCTATAAGGTTTGCTTGGCACAGTCAACCTTATGAAATGCATTCTTCTGTTTGCACAATTCTTCCAATATTTCAGTTATCAAATCTGGAGTAAGGGGCTTTCGCTAGTGCAGGATTTCCCAAACTTGGGTTTCCAGCTGTTTTTGGACTACAACTCCCATCATCCCTAGCTAGCAGGATCGGTTGTCCGGGATGATGGGAACTGTAGTCCGCAATCAGCTGGCGACCCAAGTTTGGGAAACCTTGCGCTAGTGTGACTCGTTAGTTGAATCCCTCCCATGCTTTTGTTCTTGGTCTCGAGACAAAGTAACATGGTGGCTAAGGGGAAGAACATTTGAGAGGGGTAGATATTTGCTTTTCCTGAAGAATGTTGGTAGCATTGTGAAAATACAAATTGGCCTTGTTTTGTAGATATGGGAGGCAGATATGTCCTTTCAACACGTATGTTTGACACGTTAATTTAATTTGGTTTCTCCCCTTCCTTTCCTTCTTTAGGTGTCCCATGCAGTTGCTAAGCTTGTATTAGTTAGCTTCCACTGGCAAATCTCAGAAATTTTGGAAAGGTAAGCACGTTTTCAAGCTGTGGAGCATTACTACTGTGGTTTTCTTTTCATTGCCCTTGGAGTGTCATATTTTCTTTTTCTTTGAGCCGTTTCCAGAGTTGCAATCCTATGAACACTTGGTATTGCACACTGGGGTTTAATTTTCAAGCAAGCAGATGTTGGCTACTTTGAAAATTGAAAAAAAGAATAATGATCCATGGCTGATAAAGAATATGGTTCATTGGCTGGCCTTGGTTTGGACAAAAAACAAGGGCTACACGTGTAGGCTGAAGCAAAAAAATCAAAAATGTGCACAAAAATGCTGATTTGAAAATTCAGTTTATGTGAATAGTAGTAGCTAGCATAAAACACCCATTTCCAAATATATCCTTCATCAGTGTATATACATTTTGCTGTAAGGCCAAACACACAAAACAATTAACATGTGTTCAATGTACCGCCTATAAACATTTTAAAACTATAAGGCCCTGCTGATATAAATAATAAATTTCATTAATTCAATAAAAGTTATTTAAAAATACTCCAAAAGCTACTACAGCCATAATATAAACACTTCAGCTAATAAAGCACATAAATAATTGTTGCCTACCAATCTTACGATCATACAAGCCTCACTGAAACAAAAAAACTTCCCTGGTGCCCTGATCTTAATGCCAAATCCTATTGTATCTCAGTTATACTTCTACTCAAATTTAATTGGTTGCAACTCTGTCTGCTTTTGCTCATTAGCATTTGATGCTGAATGCACTACTATTCACATAAATTGAAATTTTCAAATCAGCCTTTTTGTGCATAGCCATGGTTTGGGACAGGATTTCCCCTCCAACCTTATACTTTGTTTATCATAATGACCTGCCTTCCTTGGTGGTTGTGATGCTGAATAAAATTATGAATGTAGTAATAATAATAATAATTTTTATTTATACCCCGCCCTCCCCGGCCAGAGCTGGGCTCAGGGCGGCTAATATCAATAATTTCACAGTAAAAACATAATGGTAAAAACCCCAATTTAAAATACAAGTTAAAATACAATTTAAAATGCAGCCTCATTTGAAAAGTAGCTGATAAATCAAGACCATAAGGGGAGGGAATCATAAGAGTCAGACTGAGTCCAAACCAAAAGCCAGGCAGAACAGCTCTGTCTTGCAGGCCCTGTGGAAACATGTCAAGTCCCGCAGGGCCCTAGTCTCTTGTGACAGAGCATTCCACCAAGTTGGGGCCAGTACTGAAAAGGCCCTGGCCCTAGTTGAGACCGATCTAACCACCTTGCGACTTGGGACCTCCAAAATGTTGTCATTTGTGGACCTTAAGATCCTCCGCGGGGCATACCGGGAGATGCGGTCCTGTAGGTACGTGGGTCCTAGGTCGCATGGAGCTTTAAAGGTCAAAACCAGCACCTTAAACCTGTACTCCACCGGGAGCCAGTGCAGTTGGTAAAGCACTGGATGAATGTGATCCCGCCGCAAGGACCCCATAAGGAGCCTTGCTGCGGCATTCTGCACGTTTCCCGCTGAAATCTGTAGCTCTTGTTTCATCAGCTCTGCAGCTATGGTTCTGTGCTGATTTGAAGTTTTAACTCTTCCATCAGGCACAAGTCCAATTCTGTCCAGTTGCTAGTGGAAGCACGAGTTCAGCCTGCCTCATCGAAACACGTGAGTAACGGACTGTTCCGGCATGCTTGATGCTAAAACTCCTTGTATAGTTCCCCAGAGACCAGCTCTTGCCTCCTTAACTGCTCTCTGCTGGCTCATGCAGTGCTGCTCTTGTGGGTTCAGTAATAAAATTCTGGCGTAAAGCTTTGATCCTGACCTCTTGGATCTGGTCGGATCTCTCAGATTTTGCCGCAGGAAGCAGTCAAATGCACTTCAGCTGCCGGTTGTTGTACAGCAGTGGTGGCCAGGATCTGTAGGGTTTAATCTGCATAGTAAAGGATTAGTTCTCTGTTATCTTCATCAATTCTTGAAAGTTACCCTGAACTGTGTTGTTTTAAGAGTATGGCTAACCAAGCTACCAGCTCTGGAAAGAGGTTGCTTTTTTAGTTTCAAGCAGAAAGGTCTTGTGTATCCAGAAAGCTCTCTGTGATTAGGAAGAACCTAATTGACTTCGAAAACCTAGTTGACTTGGAAAATGGATTAGATAAGCTTCTGGTTCATACATTTAACCTTTTTACAAGTGCGGTTGGGACATTTGCACATCTTGGGGAATTCTGTGAGCAGAAATGTAGCTCTCTCGTGCTCTAAACAGGATGTGCAAGTTGGAGGGTTCTTTTGAGCTACATTCCAAACCATA
The DNA here is from genome assembly GCF_964106915.1 of Podarcis gaigeae. NCBI lineage: Eukaryota > Metazoa > Chordata > Lepidosauria > Squamata > Lacertidae > Podarcis > Podarcis gaigeae. The sequence continues at coordinate 105,913,630 of NC_139679.1, forward strand.
AATGAGTTTGTTGGTAATGTACTTAATTGCCCTGAGATCAAAACCAGCCTCGCTGCCCTACTGTGTCACAGAAAGCACCCAATACTGTGCTGAGCAGCTTACTCAGCTCTTCGCTGTCCGAAAGATCAGGCCTTGTATTGCTTCTCCCCTTTTACTTGAAATATATTTAGTTGCTCTCAACATGTCTTACCCTATAGAGATGATGGGTCCTATGAACCTGCATAGGTTTGCTGGACTACAACTCCCATCATCCCTGAACATTGTCTGTGCTGGCTGGAGTTGATGGGAGCTGGAGTCCAAAATCAGGAAGGGCCAAAGGCTCCCCAACCCTGATGTAGAACAATATTATTATTTTTTAGAACATGGTGGAATATAGTTGTTGCAATAGCTGATCCATTGTCCACTTGCTACCCTGCAGTGTTGATGTAATTAAGGTAGCTGCTGAAAACTGCAAATCCAGAGACTCTTGAGAGGAACAGCTTCTTTTGCCATTGGCAGATAAGTGGGCCTAACTGGTACAAGTGTCTCCACGGATCACAATTAGATTCCATGTACTTAAGCTCACTTAACATACATTTCTATCAATAAAAGTGTATCAATATGTAGAAGCCCATGTATATTATCCAATGCTGGAGACTTGTTAACATGGTTTGGTAGATCAACAAGATATAACTGGGCACAAAGTCTCAAACATGAGCTGGAGATGTGTGGCTAATAAACATGCATTTAATATAGGCCACATAACTTTAATGAATGAAAACAAAAAAAATTCCTTCCAGTAGCACCTTAAAGACCAACTAAGTCAGTTCTTGGTATGAGCTTTCATGAGCTTTCACACGAAAGCTCATACCAAGAACTGACTTAGTTGGTCTTTAAGGTGCTACTGGAAGGAATTTTTTTTGTTTTGACTATGGCAGACCAACACGGCTACCTATCTGTAACTGGATTTAATGAATGAGTTGTCAAATGAATGAGTTGGTGGCTTTGTTGATATGCTTGTTTACAACTGTTTCTCCAATGTTTTTATCTGATCCAATTATCACTGCTGCAATAGTCACTCTTTGATGATCAAATCTGAGTTTGAGGATTAGCTAATAAAGAAATACCCCCTTCTAATCATTCTTGCTGCTGATTTATTCTGTAATATGAGCAGCGTAAAGAAATGGCTCCCTCTTTGATCTGGCCACAGAGTGAAACCTAGTTTGTCGTCCTCCCTGCTTTTAATTCATCCTCCCATTTGGCCAAGCCCTTGGGGGATAGCCGTTAAATCGATTCTGAAAAGAGCAGCGAGAAGCAGTTGTCAGAAGCTCAGAGTGACATGTGAACAGCATAAAGTAAATGGGTGCAGTAATCTACGAGCCAGCGAAGTGTGAATGCATCCCAAGAAACTACAGTGTGTTGCAATTCGTTCCATTCTTGCTGCCAGTTCCCACGTAGGATGAAACATCGCAAGTCATCCAGAGGGTTTGCTGCAAACTGCAGTTTGGGCTCTTGTCAGTAACTTTAGCTTTCTCTCCCTCCCTTCCCCCTTTTCGAATCCCAGGCCATGGTACATTCCTCCCAGCACTGCGCGGTGTGTATGCAGTTTGTCCGAAAGGAAAACTTGTTGTCTCTGGCTTGTCAGCACCAGTTCTGCCGCAGCTGCTGGGAGCAGCACTGTACAGTTCTCGTCAAGGATGGAGTCGGAGTTGGTGAGTTCGGAGCAATGTACCCCTTCTGTACCCCTTCACATGTCTCTTCTATCTTCTTTCAACTTTAAAATCCTTTCATAATCTTACGTGAGCAGAGGTGGGGAGCCTGTGACCCTCCAATCCACGATACGTGGAGCGTGGCTGATCCAATGCCTTAAGTTGCATTTATTTATGTTTTTCACCCCAGCAGTTACAGAACTTGTTGTGGGACATCGATCAGTCCCATGCAGCCTTTTCTGTAACTTTCTGATCTCCACCCACAGATTCAGTCATACAGTCAACTGCCTTAGTCTTCTCTGTTCTCTTGGTTCAATACTTCTGGTGACAGAGAGAGAGAGAATATAAACATAAGCCAGTGTGGTGCAGTGGTTAAGAGCGGTAGTCTCGTAATCTGGTAAACCGGGTTCGCTTCCCTGCTCCTCCACATGCAGCTGCTGGGTGACCTTGGGCCAGTCACACTTCTCTGAAGTCTCTCAGCCTCGCTCACCTCACAGAGTGTTTGCTGTGGGGGAGGAAGGGAAAGGAGAATGTTAGCCACTTTGAGACTCCTTTGGCTAGTGATAAAGCGGGATATCAAATCCAAACTCTTCTTCTTCATCATCATCATCTTCTTCTTCTTTGTCGCTGGTGACACAGTAATGAGGTCATCACATGCAATAGCTCCTCTGGCTTTTTAAACAGGTGTCTCCTGCATGGCTCAGGACTGCCTGCTCCGGACTCCAGAAGATTTTGTGTTTCCATTGCTACCTAGCGAGGAGCTGAAAGACAAATACAGACGCTACCTCTTCAGGGATTACATTGAGGTATTGTTTGCTGTTTTACCATCAGGGTGTTCTGTGTGTTCTTCAATGCTATGGAAATACACATACAGTGGTACCTCCGGTTAAGAACTTAATTTGTTCCGGAGGTCCGTTCTTAAGCTGAAACTGTTCTTAACCTGATGTACCACTTTAGCTAATGGGGCCTCCTACTGCCGCCGCGCCGCCGGAGCACGATTTCTGTTCTCATCTTGAAGCAAAGTTCTTAACCCGAGGTACTGTTTCTGGGTTAGCAGAGTCTGTAACCTGAAGCGTCTGTAACCCGAGGTACCACTGTAATACATTTTTGTGAATTAGCATCATTTCATTAAAACTCATTGTCCTCTATCCTGACAGATTCACTTAGCTGCCAAATGCTCCATTTTTACTCAATCACTATAAAATATAAAGTTATCCAATCTTTATTTTATCAAGGCTTCCTTATATATTTTTTTTTAAATCCTGGTTTTTTCCTTAAAAACCCCAAACCACTGATGTACATGAAGAAAGCAAACACAGTGGATCTATACCCCCACAAGAGATTTAAATGCCGTTTCTTGATTATTTCTTCGGCTTGATAAAGAGAAAAATTGCAGCTGTTTAAATCAGTTTAATTTCTTGAATGAATTTACAACTGACCTGAAGGGATGCTATATAAACAACTGTAGAAGAAATAAGGGCATAATATCAGTTTCATAAAGCAGTTAGAAGAAAACTGTGTAAATATAATGTATGGATCAGACTGGCTGCCAGGGCACATTAAAAAGCTTTTTATCTTTATTGGAAGTCTGCAGGAAAATTTTCCATCCTTTTTCCCCACAAGGATAACAAGGACCTACATTGGGTCTTCCATAGGTTAGATTTCCAATATGATATGAAGCCTTTTTACACATGATAAATCAGAAGCAATAGTTTTTTCCCCTCTCAATTTGGCTAATTTCTAATACAGGCTTGTGATGGGTTTCTTTGCAGAGCCATTTCCAGCTGCAGCTCTGTCCCGGCGCAGACTGCCCTATGGTCATACAGGTACAGGAGCCCAAAGCTCGCAGAGTGCAGTGCAATCGATGCAATGAAGTTTTCTGGTAAGAAAATTGAACTTGAGTTGTGAGCAGAAGAGAGCAAGGCATGAGTTTTCCTTAGTCAAGGGACCGGAATAGTCCAGGGAGGGAGACTTGAAAAAAGCTGCTTAGGCCATCCAATGCAAAGTATATGAAAATAAGACTTGGTGAGATCAAATTACCCATCCCAAATTGCTTCTCCAGCCGAGCTTTGGAAGTGTCCCTCGTGGCTGAAGAAGCTTGCAAACACAGCTGTACACAGCTACCTCTAAGGCAGAATTGTCAATGGCTGGCCAAATTGATGTATTAGGGATACGGGAAACTGCCTTACACCAAGTTGGACCAGTGGTCCTTCTAACTCTTATTGTTGACACTGACCGGCAGCGGCTCTCCAGAATGGAGTCCTCCTCAGCCCTCCCTAGAGATCCGTGGATCGAGCCTGGATCCTTTTTCATGCCAAGTATGTTCTCTGCCACTGAGCTACAGACAATCCCCATTAAAGTTGTGAGCATTGAATGAACACCCAAAGGAGATGCTACAACAGGGGTTACGGACCTTTTCTCAGCTCGAGGGCCACATTCCCTCATGGTAAACCTCCTGGGCAGGGCCAGGAGCAAACGTGGGTGTGTCTCCTGTCTTTTGTACCACGTCGACTACATTCCAGCCCCCCAAAGTCCACACATCTTGTCAGCCTCCATCCAGACAAGCGGGAGGCATTATGGCAGCTCAGTAACACATTGTATGCAGGCAAAAGCACTCAGAGAAGCCATGGAGCAGGGCTGCTGAGGGGTGTAACCTGGGAGAGTCTTGAGGACCAAGTAGGGCTGTGTTTGGTTCTCCAGGTCTGAGGTTCCCCATCCCTCTGCTACAGTAGAAATAATTTGCCAGGAGTGCATGATGGCTATTCACAATCAAGCCTCCCTGATTGGATGGCACAGTCTTCAAATAACCTATCCTGAGTGAACTGTCACCAGAGGGATGGAATAAGAGTAGGGAGAAGAAGTGCTTATAAGGACTTTGAGGAAGACAGCAGTACTTTACTACAATACAGTCATACCTTGGATCCCAAATGCCTTGTTGCTTGGACATTTTGGCTCCCGAGCGCCGCAAACCCGGAAGTGAGTGTTCCGGTTTGAGAACGTTCTTTGGAACCCAAATGTCCGGCGGGGCTTACGGGGCTTCTGATTGGCTGCAGGAGCTTCCTGCAGCCAATCAGAAGCAGTGCTTTGGTTTCCAAACGTTTTGGAAGTCGAACGGACTTCCTAAACGGATTCTGTTCGACTTCCAAGGTACGACTGTACGTAGTGACAGATGGGTAATGCTGTGAATACACTGCAGGAAAAAACCAGAACACTGCCATCAGAGGATGGAGTAGGGGTGAAAGGACTTCTGCTATTGCAACAGGGCTTTCCTCCCTCCCCACCCCCCCAAAAAAATTCATTGATGGGGGCAGCGAGTGAACCCCTTGAACAGTGCGCAGAGTGAAGCAAGGTGGAATTGTTCCATGTGGCAAGCTGAAACGCTTGCACAGACTATATGATTGCCATAGTGCTGCAATGAATTCCTCCCACTGTTTTTTCCTGATTGGTTAGGGTGGAGTGTGTGTGTGGAGTGAGGGTCATTGTAGCCCTCTTGTCTGGCTCCTGGAAATTTCACTCAGCCCTTCCCCAGAGCTTACATGATACTGCTCACATAACCTGCCCCAAGCTTACCTTGGCATAAACAAGAGCTAAAGATGTATTTTGAGTTTGGATTCTTTCATTTTTTAAAATTGAGACTTGCAAGATACTAACTTTTGTTGCAGTACCAAATACAGGTCTTTCATGGGATGTGTGTGTGTGTGTGTGCATGCACTCTACCAAGAGTCTGAACAGTGCTTGTGCAGCATTACAGAGAAAACAGAACACTGTGTATGAGTCCCTTCTTTGCTCTTTTTTTTGGGGGGGGGTTGCATGCAATATGATTTCTGGAAAGTGGACATGCCTTTCTCTTTGTTTTAAGTTTCAAGTGTCGGCAGATGTACCATGCTCCCACAGATTGTGCCACCATTCGAAAATGGCTCACCAAGTGTGCAGATGACTCTGAAACAGCCAACTATATCAGTGCTCACACTAAAGATGTAAGTGTGTGTGTGTGTGTGTGGGAGTGACCTTTCCATTTATAACGTTGCTCCTTTTGAGGTTTTTTCGGTGGGGGGGTTTGCAGCAAGCTGCTCTTACATGCTAGATGTTTGTTTATAGTTTTCTCTCAAACTGTTTTCAAACCAGTTTCTATAGCTAATGTGTGCTGTGTTCTAAATAGAGAATGTTGAGTATAGAACATTTCGCCCCCTATCTGGTGCTGTCCCTTCTTTCATTCTCATCTCCATCTCCTCCTAATACATGACTCACCAGTGCCCACCAAGCAGACTGAAGGTACAGTTACACAAAATGGAAAGAAGGTGAAAGTGGTGGGTGGAAAGTATTGGTCTAAACTTCCTGTTGGCATACCTGATGCCTATCACTTCGATCTCCCAGAAAGGAGAACCAGATCTTATTTACGTTTTTCAGATCACACCAGAGAGGAGTTAGACAAGTTAGAACAGGGTTTTTCCAAACTTGGGTCGCCACCTATTTTTGGACTACAATTCCCACCATCCCAGATCACTGGTCCTGCTAGCTAGGGACGATGGGAGTTGTAGTCCAGCAACAGCTGGAGACCCAGGTTTGAGAAACCCTGAACTCTAGAAGAAAGGAAGTGTGAGCAGAAGGTAAAAGGAATCTGAAGGCATTTTACTTGTAGTACTGGTGAAGAATGTGCGAAGTGAATCGAATGTAAGGAGAAACTAAAGAAGAAATATTGGGCAGCATGGGATAGCAGTGAAGAGCTGCAAAGTAAAGAGATGTTTTATAGTCTATCCATTCGTCCATCTAGCCATGTAGCATATAACATAACTGTCAGTAGGTCTCCAAAGTCTCAGGCGGAAGTTTTCCCTAGCGTGGATCTGTGGCTTCTTTAACTGGAGATTCCAAGGCTCAAAACCTAATACCTACATGCAAAGCTTGGTGTAAGGCAGCGTCCTATGTTCCCAAGAAGAACAAGACTGAAATATAATTGCGTCCAAGCAAAGAGAGGGGAAAGAGATTGACGACATAGGCAGGCCTGAGAATTCTTGCACAAGAGAGGAGTATGAAGAGTTGTCAAAGACCAGACTCCTGATTGTTGAAACACATGGGGCAATCTAAGATGTGTTCTCTCTTTTCCTCTCTCCCTCCAGTGTCCCAAGTGCAATATCTGTATTGAAAAGAATGGAGGCTGCAATCACATGGTGAGTAGATTGTGGACAAGATCAGAAATCCTATACTGCTTAATTTTAGGCGAAATCTTTGCCTGCTTCTTATTAATGCCTTCTCTCTCTCCCCCCCCCCACCTCTCTCTCTCCTCCAGCAATGCTCCAAATGCAAACATGGTAAGTAGACAGCACCAGGTTTTTTGTATTAAAAGTTGGGGGAAATGTTTATCCTTCTGATTTGGATACTATCTTCTAGTTAATGTGCAAGCTCTTTGGTAGCATCTTTGCCCCTTAGAGGGAGAGGTGTTGATCTTGTTCCTCAAAGAAGCATTGCTTTATTCATTGCCTTGTGAAATAACGTTTCCTCTCCTGTCCTCTGCAGACTTCTGCTGGATGTGTCTAGGGGATTGGAAGACTCACGGCAGCGAGTACTATGAATGCAGTCGGTACAAAGAGAATCCTGATATTGTAAACCAGAGTCAGCAAGCACAGGCCAGGGAGGCCCTTAAGAAGTACTTGTTCTATTTTGAAAGGGTAGGTGACATCTTCTTGGCTGGAGCTAACCGTAGCCTTTTTCATGAGCCCCCACCTTACGCAAAGGGCAATGCTAATGATGATTGTGAGAAAGCCCTCATTGAACAAAACATTCTGTAGCCACAGATCAAGATCATTCCTCAAGGTTATTCTTCCAGAAGCAAGCTCCTTTTCAGTGATAATCTCTGCCAGTCCTGTAATGAGAGTGCACTTTCCTTGAAGCCAACAGCAATAGGTTGCTTTAAATTTTCTGGTGCCGAATGGTGCTCTGCAGTGGAATCTTCCTACAAGTGTACAGTTTGCCTTCTGTAAATCTGCATAACTCTGCACCAAAACTGCTTAAAGCTGCCTCTTGGCTTGTAATTCTTAATCTCTATATAATAAAGTATCTGCATTGTGTAAACACCTAGATTGTCCCCTCCAAAATACATTATGGAAATAAGATTTTTGCATATATGTGTGTGTTCCACATAACTTATTATTCAGACAATGCTTCAGGAAGCTTTCCTATTTAAAACATGGCAAAACCTTGCTCCAGTTTGATATCGCTGCAGATTTGAGGTGGGAATGCTAACGTGAATGGAATTGTCTTAGCTTTTCTGGAGTCACTTACCGAAAGATAATGTGGTAATATTTTTTTAGAAAGCAGCAAGGATATGTTTGCTTTCTGGTACCTCTTGCCTTTTCCGAAGGAGGGACATTGCATTCTAAGGTGCTTCTGTGCAGTCTTTCCAATGCGTTGCTGTGGCCTGCTGTTTCCCAGCCTGTCTTTTCCTTCCCTTTCTTCTCCATTGTCGTCTTACACCTTACACCATTTTCACAGTGGGAAAACCACAACAAGAGCTTACAGCTGGAGGCACAGACATACCAGCGAATTCAAGAGAAGATACAAGAAAGGGTAATGAACAACTTGGGAACGTGGATAGACTGGCAGTATCTACAGAATGCAGCAAAGCTGCTAGCTAAGGTGGGTGTGCCTAGCTGTTAATTGTAAGATGCTTTCTACTGCGTGCAGAAAGAGGATGGGGTGAGATTTGGGGTGGGGGGTGGGCAATGGGACCTGCTGGTCTTAAACTGTGTTGATTGTGAGGGCTTAAATAGTAATCAGGTGCCTGGCATCAACTGTAAACTATTGCCAAAGAAGGTGCCAGATTGTCTTAGCACTCTGGGTTGATCTTTGCTGGATTATAGATCAGGGGGTGGGTTGTTTTTACCCTGCTTAACACCACTTGGAGCTGCTTGGTGGGGAGGTTAGGGTGGGGGAGCATATTGTGGACCTTTCCCTTTTTTCACATAGCCTGCTGAAGCTCTGTGACTACTGCATCCCTTGGGAAGCTCCACTCTGGCATGCCGTTCAGTGTGTCGTAGAGTGTGTCAGGGGACTGCCATCAGAAAGGGGGAGGGAGGCACGGAGGGAGATACAGGGAGCCTCCGGTGATTGTGAGAAGCAGCTCCTTGTCTGGCAGTGGTGAAAGCCACAACTCCAGCAGAGCCGAGGAGGAGGGGAATAGCCGGGTGAAGGGAGGGCTTAAAGATGCTACAGAGAGGCCAAGCGCCTAACCTAGCCCGGCCGGCCAGGAGGCAGGCACACCGCTTCTGTCGCTCTGCTTGCACAGAGGGGTGAAACGTAAGGAGGGGAGGCGGAGATTTGGGGTGTCTTAAGTTCTTATGCCGGGGGAGAAACTGGAAAGGGGCACTCCCATCACCAAGACGGACATGAACTTTGGAGTTGTGCACTGTAAATAGTTTGCACCAATAAAACCTGAAAAAGACAGGTCGGAGTCTTGCCTGGTTACTCACGAGCAACCACCCTGCACATCTGACAGCATGTATTTTATTTCTGCCTCTGCTCGCCGTGTTGCATGATGGCATTGTATATCGCATATTGGGCAGGTTTAGCTGCTGAAGGTGGGCACAGTCTCCAGAGAACTGACAAACGGGCGTCCCCGACATTTGGAAGGCACGCGGAGAACTTTTGTGCAGGCACGCGACATTAAAAAACAGCTGTCTTCCTTTCATTCTCTTTTCTTTGTAGTGTCGTTACACACTGCAGTACACATATCCATATGCCTACTACATGGAGTCTGGCCCCAGAAAGAAACTGGTAAGACCTGTGGCTCTGTGTTGAATGGTCACCTAAATTTCTTGCAGGACCGAGCTGGGAAATGTCAGGCCTCCTGCCGATAGCTGGAAACACTCCAGAGTCATGTTACGGGAACTGCAACTGCAGTAGCTCAGCGGGTTCTGACTGCAGGGTTGGCATGGAAGACCACCTGGGTACCATATGTAAACCACTGTTGAGTTCTGCAGAGGAAGAACAGTACAGAATGTAATAGATTAAGTAAGGTAAAGGTAAAGGGACCCCTGACCATTAGGTCCAGTCGTGACCGACTCTGGAGTTGTGGCGCTCATCTCGCTTTATTGGCTGAGGGAGCCGGCGTTCAGCTTCCGGTTCATGTGGCCAGCATGACTAAGCCGCTTCTGGCAAACCAGAGCAGCACATGGAAACGCCGTTTACCTTCCCGCCGGAGCGGTACCTATTTATTACTTGCACTTTGAGGTGCTTTCGAACTGCTAGGTTGGCAGGAGCAGGGATCGAGCAAAGGGAGCTCACCCCGTCGCGGGGATTAGAACTGCTGACCTTCTGATTGGCAAGTCCTTGGTTCTGTGGTTTAACCCACAGCGCCACCCGGGTCCCAATAGATTAAGTAGCGTATGCTTAATTACTTAGTGAGTTGTTAGCTACCATATGCTTTTGACAGCAGTGGTGGGATATACATTTTAAAAACTATATAGATCAAACCTGCTTTCCATGGTTATTTTTATTTACTCGCTAATTCAGACTCTTCCTAGTATCTGTTTAAGCTTCCTAGTTTTGTATTCTCCTCTTCTTCAGAGTTGCATAGCTGCTTCTTTCAGCTGCTTTGCTTTTGTTTTGTAAGGAGGGGATGCCAAACAAACTGCATTCGGCAAGTAAAAGATGAGTCAATGTGCTATTTAAGCTTTGTTTGTAAATCTCCCCAATTTTACCAATTTGGAAAAGCGACGGAGACTTCTAAAGGGGGCAGGGTGTTCTGTGCTGGAGGAGATGCTGTGCCACTTCAGAATGGGGATGGGGAAAGGCGGCAGCAAAGTCAGGGGAGCTCCAGGTTGGTGGCAGTGGTAGCCCCAGTAGCTGCCACTCCACAGCTCCATCAAGGCACCGCTGCCACAGCCCTATAGGAAACCTTAAATTACTAGCGCGTCTTATGGAGCTATCGAATAAGAGCCGTCTTCATTTTGAACAGCCTTCAGCGCTTGACTGGTTCTTACATCATTGCAGTCTTAACTTACGAAAGTCTTACGCCCTCTATGTGGTGTAAGGTGACCCAGAAACTACAACTAATCTAGAATGCGGCAGCTAGACTGGTGACTGGGAGCGGCCGCCGAGAACACATAACACCGGTCTTGAAAGACCTACACTGGCTCCCAGTACGTTTCCAAGCACAGTTCAAAGTGTTGGTGCTGACCTTTAAAGCCCTAAACATCCTCGGCCCAGTATACCTGAAGGAGCGTCTCCACCTTCATCGTTCTGCCCAGACAATGAGGTCCAGCACCGAGGGCCTTCTGACAGTTCCCTCACTGCGAGATGTGAGGTTGCAGGGAACCAGGCAGAGGGCCTTTTTGGTAGAGGCACCCGCCCTGTGGAACGCCCTCCCATCAGATGTCAAAGGAATAACTATATGACGTTTAGAAGACATGTGAAGGCAGCCCTGTTTAGGAAAGTTTTTAATGATTGATGTTTTAATGTATTTTTAATCTTTTGTTGGAAGCCGCACAGAGTGGCTGGGGAAACCCAGCCAAATGGGCGGGGTATAAATAAATTGTTGTTGTTGTTGTTCCTGGATTCTGTTATCTACGTAACCATTGATTAATATCCCTCAGATTATACATAGGGAGCTCTGAACTGGAAACTTGCCCAGCTTTGAATCCATAAGCTTTCTGGTGCTCTTGTACTGTTGCACATCAGAAAGGGCGAAATACTGGGTTGTTGTGACTTTGAATCTATTGAAGGTGCTTCGGTTTTTGCTTTTGCATTTCATTCTTTTCAGAAGCGCCTTCTGGCGTGAATGGTAACAGCAGATGTAGGGTAGAATGAGGATGATGAGAAGCTGCTCTTCCTGTATCTCTTTCCCTCAACAATCTGTTTCATGTTTTCAGTTTGAATACCAACAGGCTCAGCTGGAAGCGGAAATAGAAAACCTCTCATGGAAGGTGGAGAGAGCAGATAGTTATGACAGAGGGGTGAGTAAACAAGCCTTGTTCAACTTCCTGCCACCTCATCTTCTCATCCCAGGAGCTCATTACCTGCACAGAAGGGCTTAAACAAATCCTATGAGGAAGCAGAGGAATTGGCATTGGACCAGAGGAGAGCGGGAAATGCCCACATACTTTTGGATTGATCTCGGCAACTGAGATAGGCACAACCTAGAACAGGGGTCAGCAAATTTTTTCAGCAGGGGGCCAGTCCACTGTCCCTCAGACCTTGTGGGGGGCCGGACTATATTTTTTTGGGGGGGGCATGAACAAATTCCTATGCCCCACAAATAACCCAGAGATGCATTTTAAATAAAAGTACACATTCTACTCATGTAAAAACACGCTGATTCCCGGACTGTCCGATCTGACCCCCGGGCCTTAGTTTGCCTACCCATGACCTAGAGTGCTCCTTCCATGAATGGGAGGCCACTTTCTGTTTAGAGACTGAGATCCAGTGCAACTTCCGTTCTGAGGAAAAAGAGGGGAGACAGTTTTCACCAGTTCCCCCCCCCCCACAACTTTCCCAAGTGTACTGGGGGGCTCCCCCAACTATCTAGACCAGCTTTTCAGTAGGCAGACTCCTTCTGTATCTTCTTGGCGGAGTTCTAGTTGTTGGAATTCTAGATCCAAGCTGGCGCATGAGAATTTTTTAATGGATATTAATTTTTGGCTTCTATAAGGACCACCAGTTAGGTGTTATTTTCTTAACCACTTGATGTAATTAATGGAGCGAGGCACTGGGACCAGGAAGTTTTGAGTTCCTATTCTAAACCACACACATTTTTCTCACAACCGTAGCCCTATTCAGGTGTTCATCCTGGATATGCCCTCTCGACTCCTGACTTTTGCTTATCAAACTACCACACTATTCCTGATCTAGACTTGAATACCTGAAGAGGGCTCGTTTCTGTGAGGAGACTGGGACCAAAAGGGATGGCTGGTGTTCCTTCCCTCCTTTCTGCTGATCATTCAAGTCTGTGGGTCCGTTTCGCTGCCACCACAAACTAGAAACAAACCTGATTTTACGCCCTCTTTCTCTCCCCACACAGGACTTGGAAAACCAGATGCACATAGCCGAGCAGAGGAGAAGGACCCTGCTGAAAGACTTCCATGACACATAAAGTAGCAGGAGATGTCAGGGCGCAGGGGTGAGCGCAAAGAGCGAGGTGGCGGTGAGAGCAGCAGCAGAAGCAACACGAGAAGCTGGCCCCCGCCCCCACCACAGAGAAGGGCTGAGGACAACACTGCTGCCTCCCCTTGCAAGCCAGACACGAGCTAGCACCACAGCTTAGTCTTCTGTTTTCTCTTCTCTTTCTGCTTTTCGTTTTTGCCAGGCTAGAGGCTGGAGTTCAGATTTGGCACCTTTTTTTTTCTGGGACGTTTTCCTCCCCGTCTCTTGGATTATTCTGGGAAGGAGTTCTTTTATTTTATTTTTCTTCTTCTTCTTCCTCTTCTTCCTCCTCCTCCCGAATGGCTGTTAATAGTGTTAGATCATTACAAGCATATGTAATTTTCAAACGGTTGTACAATTATACAAAACAAACCCTAGAATAACACACAACCCTTTTTAAAAAAATAAATTGGAATTGGAGTGTTTCCTTTTTAATAAGCTGCTTGTAAACTAAATGGCTGCTTTTCTTCTTTTCCCTCCAAATCCTCTCTTGCGCTGAAAGCTATGAAATAGTCCAGCTGTCTGTTTGGCACCTCTTATGTGCGCTCTGCTGCTTGCCCTGTGACTACATGAGGTGAACCGTGCTAGCCTAGGAGACAACAGCAGCGGCCAGAGGTCAGCGTACGGTCGAGTAGCTCTCCTATTCTTCCCTTCCTATGCAGGGGCAGCCGGACAAAGTTCAGGCCAGCATGGGAAACAGTCGTGGTCCTGCTGTCCCATCAGCTTTAGGTTGTCTCCTGCGTGGATTAGTCGCTTTGTTTCTCTGGACTGATTTCATCTGCCAAAACTAAAATCATTTGAGGGGTTATGGGAACACACAACCTTGCCTCTCGATAGCATTGTAGCAGGCACTGGCTTTCCTTGGAGGCAAAAGGACAAGCCACGTTCCATCCATGCCTTGCGTATCTGTGCAGTCCAGTCATACACAACCTGATCCTTGACATGGCTGTAAGGTGATACGTCAAGTCTGGCCCCGTCTTGCCCTGACAAGACCAGACTTCCTCACTGTGTATTGAGGGAAAGCTGTTACACTTAACATGATGCTTGGTAAGGGGGGTGGCATGGAGGGGGTTAAAAAATATCTTGGCAGCCTAAGACAAGTCCTGAGAAACATGTGCCAATTGTAAACTTACACCACTGTCCTAGAAACTGCAGCTGGCTGAAAAACAGCCAGCAGAATTGGTGAGAATGAAGCTTAATGAATATTAAGGAGTTGTATCTACCACTAGACCTGCTTCAAGTTGACCATTCAAATTGATGGGCCTGATTTAGTCCCATTCATTTCAGTAGGACTTGGTCAGGTACAAACCTATGTTCACGGGTGGCTTATTATTAGTACCCTTGAATGTGTAAAAGGTCAATTTTTCCTCCATTCATGTGTGAAGTCAGCTTCGAAACAGTAAAAAAACTGCAGTGTAGGTTATGTACAGCGCATGGTCAACATGGTTGCTTAAGTTGATTATCCACCTAGAAAAGAAGACGGAACAGCTGGCCCTCTCCTGAAGTTACTCTGATTCAATTTGAAATAAGAACACCTTGCTACCTGTTTACAAAAAAAAATAATGTTGCACTGAACTTACGTTTGTACATTGATTGATGATCTTTTTGGTTTGGACAAGGGAGGACTGGCAAGCTAGGATCATTACTTTGTGCTTTATGCACCTACCTTTCTGGCCTTTCAGCAGGAGCTATTTAATTAGCATTTCTGGATGTTGACCTAGCTCTTGGGGGGGGCAATCTGCCATGCCACCCTTTCGCCCTTCACGTGCTGCTAATACTACCTCAAGCACTCCAAGGAAAATGATTATACCCACTACCTGCTTGCTTCCTTAGTAAATGACCCCAGGACCTTTTTAATATTACTCTCTTCCTACCCCATTGCCAGTTAACCACAGATTACGCAAGCAGGACCTCGAAAAGGGGGGGTGTACTAGGCTAAGAAAAAGTACCGCGAAGAGAAACTCTCTCCTCGCGCCCCCCCCCCCGCCCATTTCCTGCTCTGTTCACCTTTTATAGGTCTCTTGTAGCTGATGCGGCACGATGACTTCATCAGGCTTGCTCTTTTTAACCCATGTCTTACCTGCTGTAAGCGGAGATCATGTGATTGTGTTCTCTTGGCTGTAGATGTTTTCCATTTCTCTGCATGAAGTCCAATCTGGGCCTTGATATATAGAAACAGATGAAAACTTTTAGGAAAGTGCAAAAAGTTTGGCGCGTGTGTGATTTTAATTGCACAGTATGTTAGCATTCATTTTGTTATTGTTTTGATGAGATGTGGTGCGTAAAGTGCTAGCACAGGATTATTTCATTAACCCAGCTGCAGTTGGATAAAGATAAGCCTTGTGGCCAGAAGAGCTGTGGGAAGGTATGGCTTACGACTTACTCCTGTGAAATGCTGACCTGATCTTCCTTGCTAGCTTAACACAGTGTTCAGCCTTTGAAGGACACGAGGATCTTTTTATCTTTAAACTTTGCATTCAGACTGAGCGGTCGGTCTCATTGAATCAGAGAAGTTAAGTCACACATGTTTTCTGTAGCTCAGAACTGTCCAGTGTGAAAGGGAGTGATGTGCGGCTTGCACTTACATCTGACATCCAGTTGTAGCTGGTCAACTTGATGGTAGCACATTGACAACTTTCAATGTTAAAAAGTCATGTTTTCTAAACTTGTAGCCTCCACATGGCTGGCACCAACCCCGTACAGTGCTTTTAGATGTGCTATATTAAGCCAGTATTGCACCACGTATTAATAGCTGCCTCCCAGTTTAGAGCAGGTAGCATTCATATATGTATAAACTAACACTTTTAAGTCCCAGACAGTTGACAGATCAGCATTTTTATTCTTCCCCCGATACAGGCTTCCCTGAATTAGAATTCCATCATTTTGCCAGAGAGGTTTTGCCATTGATAAGAATAGGCTGTGCTATAGGAAAGTATCCTCTTCACTCTGGAAAAAGAAGCTAATGGTTCTAAAGCAGAACTCAACACAGTTTGTTGGCTCAGAAAATCCTTGCCATTCTGCAACAAGCTGGTAGCAATAGCAAGACAGCAATGAAGAATTAGCGGCATCTGAGCTCAGAGTATAGGTGCATTTCCCTCATACCAGGTGAACATCCTAAACTGGGAGCTCTGTCTCTTTCTGTAAGGCTTGACTCTCAGCCAGCCTGGCAGCTGTTGTCATCCTATCACTCTTACTTTTTAAAACATAGCTTGATTCACTTTCAATGCTGGCTGTTTTGGTTTTCGCTTACATTTAGTATTACCTGCCAGTTTTCTATATAAAAGAGATACAAAACTGTCTTTGCACAACTTCTGATACTGAACAAACCGAGCTCTCAAGTTACACCACATCTCCTGGCAAACAGAAGTCTCTGTAACTCAAAAGCTTGCATACATACACCAAAAGAGGCTGTTCAATAGGAGAGAGATCCTCTAATCCAGAGATGGGAAAACTTTGGCCTTGCAGATGTTGCTGCTCACACCATCCCTGACCATTGGCTGTGCTGGCTGAGACTGATGGGAGTTGGGAGTCCAATAGCCTCTGGATGGCCAAAGGTTCCCTATCCCTGCTCTAATCAAGTTTTATACTTGTTCTCTCTATAGCACTCCTTCCTCTGCAGCAGCAACCAGTTTTCTGTTGACAGCCTAAATTTATGTCAGCTGTGTGCCATGTGACTTCTTCAGGAAGAACTGGAGAGTTCTCTTATTTTTGCACTGTCTCAATTCATTCAAAACTTGTTTTTGTTTCAAAAACCAGATTTCATTTCTCAATAGCTTTTTCTAGGAAAGTTCTTATGTGTGCTCACTCAAGTCTGGACTGTTCCAAGTTTTCAGGTAGTAGCTTCTGCTATGGGAGCTTTTTATTATTATGCAGAGTGCTACATTATCTTGGCTGCCTTTGCTCTGTCCCTCACTGAGGTATGGGGGGGGGGGGGAAGCAACCTCAAGAAACTGCCAACACTTTTCCGGCATTAGGAGGGGAAGGGGCAAAGGAAAGAGCCCTTGCAGTTTCCCTCTCCTGAAATTGTTTATTTGAAATAAATTGTGAATTTCTAATTTTAAATGTGCGTAGTGTCTTTTTTTCCTCCCTCCCTTGCTGATGCAGCATTTCCCATTATACAGTGAGAAAGGGGGTGAGGAAGAGAAATTTTTAGAGTTTTAGTATAAACTGGGAGCTGCTTGAACAGTACCACCGATTTCCAGCAACCTATTAAAATAGGTTCGGCCTTTCAAATGCAAACAAGTCAGTCCCTCAGTCCAGTTTTTTGTTCTCTCCAAAACATGGTTTTGTGTTCAACTTCCTCGTTTATTTATTCAAAGCATTTATAGCCTGCTCACTAACTTAAAAAGGTTTGTACATGTCAAAATAGCAAGCCTGAAGGCAGGGAATGTGCTCTGTAAAAAAGACCCTGGTACAAAAGGAAAAGGGGATGGAGAGGGAAGTTCTTTACTAGCTGCCATGTTCTCTCATTAAAAAAAAAAGTCTGTGAAGTTGGATCTCCTTCAAGATGTACAAGTTTTTGAGGAAATAATCTGGGCAAAGGTGTTGCCCTTCCTCTTTAAACAAAACCAGAATTTGTACTGTTGGATCTACTTCATAATCCTGAAGTTAATAAATAAATCTCACAGGTAGAGAATTATGCAAAAGCTCCCAGTAGCTCCCAGGCACTGGTTGCGTAAGGTGTGGGGATGATATCAAATGTTGGTTTTACATACTCTACACGGGCTTTACATGCTGTTCAACTGCCTTTCATTACTGAAATTGAGAGCAGCTGTTCTATATTCTATTTTATACATAAAATTGAAAGGCAGGAGCTTTTAAACCTTTAGAAGTATCTCAAGAACCAGGTGGTGGCCTTAGCCTACCAGCTTCTTTAGCAAAACACCCTAGACCTACGATGATTCATTACGACTGAAAAAGGCACTCGGTACATGTCTAGGAGCACTTTACTCGAGTTCCAAAAAAAGGGGGGGGGGGAAAGCTCAGGCTAAAATGTCGTGTGTGTTTTTTAATAAAAAAAAGTATTAGTAGAACTAGCTAATTCACTTCGCTTAAAATAAGCCTTCAAACCAGCCACTGCTCTGTCAACAAAACGACTACGTCAGGACAGCGGTGGACGTTCTGCCCTTATCAAAAATGGCTGCAGTTTCATATTCATCCGCAAGGGGGACGGAAGCCGGTGCCCTTCCTCAAAATGGCTTCCCATCACTGCTAGAGGAGGAGAGGCAAAGTTGCCAGGACCTAAAATGGCCGGCAGAGATGCTGAAGCCAAAACACTTTTTAAAAAATCCCTTATACGGGCCAGCACCCTCTCGGACTTCGTCCCGGCCAGCGCCGTCCGGTCGCCTTCCCTCCGCACTCCTCCCCCCCACTCCTCCAGGCCAAACTAACGGACCCGGCCGCGCGCTCTTTCGCCGTGCGTGATGACGTAAGGGGAGCCCGCCTGGAGTAGCCGTTGCTGTTCGCGGGGTGGTTGCCGTGGTAACGGTGCCCAGCTCCCAGGCCGGAGCGGGCCGGGCCTAGCCATGGCTGCGGCGGCGGGGGCAGCTGTGGCGGCGGCGACGGCGACGCCGGACGAAGACCTCCGCCCGCTGCCGGGGCCTTCCTTTGGGCGGAGGGCCGTGTGCTCCCGACCCTACTTCGTGGTGCTGATGGTGTTCGCGCACCTCTACGTGCTCAACGTGCTGGGCTTGCTGCTCTTCGTGCACATCAGCTCTGACGACGGGGAGACGGAGCCCGGCAAGGAGGGACCCCCGGGCCCCGCACAGGACCCGCCCGCGCCGCCCTTCTCCTCCCCGGGAGGAGGCTCTCGCCCTCACAGCCTGCCTCGCCTCGAGGGCATCAAGGCAAGTAGCGTCCCGAAATCTCCTTTTTGCGCGAGGTTGGAAACAAGCACTGCTGTTCTCTGGGGGTCATTCAAGAGGGCAGGTCTCTGTTTTGCGGCTGTTTCTCAAGTTTCAAGGGTCGGGGCGAGTTTCCCCCTTTCCTCGACCCTTCAAAAGAAAAGAAAAAACTTCCCTCCTCCCAAGGTTTCTGTGCAAAAAACAGCAGTTTCGGGGGCGCTTACCCCCAATTTATTTCTTGCCCTCCGAGCTTTCAGCTGCCATATATCCGTATTTGGAGGTGTGCAGCAACATCGTCGTCTCATGGTGGTTATTACAATCTTTTTGCCTCCTTGGCTTTTTTCTAGTGTTACCTCTTAGGGAGTTGCGGGTGTTGTTGTTGTGTTTCTGTTTGTAAAAGGGCTGCAGGGGGATTTTTTCAGGAAATCGGCCGAGGGGTGTCAAGTCAACTCTGTTCCTGTAGAAAATGTTACTCTACAAAGGGGGGGTCTGGAAATATACATTATTTTATATAATATCCCTGTCCACTGCTGCTGCAGCCCCGACAGGGGCCGGCACCTCCTTCATCGGCGGCTGCTAGTTCTGATAAGTGACAAGCCCTCGTGGATCTTTAAAAGAAGCATAATGGGCTAAGTGCCATCTAGCCCCTCCGTGGTGATGTTTTCCCCAGCACGCTGATGCAGTGATATGAAAACTTTTTGCGCTTGCTGAGTTTCTGATTTTTATGCGGCTGTTACAGGGGAAGGAAAGTTTTCGCCCCATCCCTGTTACTTACCCCCCCTCCTGACCCCCCCATCTCAAGGGACATCATTGCACAAGTCATTTAGGGATAATGGGCACAGCGAGGGGGGCAGTTTCCCCTTTATTTTATTTTATAATGGAGTTATTTTATTTTTAAAAACTTTTTATTGCCTTTGCCTTTAAATAATTTGAGCAGTCGTGCATTATTGAGAGAAGTACTTAAACTGTGGGTTGAGTTTGTCTATTTGTGACGGCTAGGATTGATCTACCTTGGTACATCTTGGTACATAATGTGATGTACTATAGACTGGCCTGATTGATGTGGTCTGTATTGATGTTGGGTTGGCCTAATAAAATTTAGCACAGTATACTAAATTCTAGAGTTGTATAGTAGGATCTAATATGAGCAACATCAATATGACTTTATTGTAAATTCACTAGGCTGCAACTTTGTCTGTGCCTTGGTCCAGATTGGGATTGCCTGCCTTTTAAAACAAAACGCAGCAGCAGCAGCTAGAATTAACACAATAATGACGGATGGACACGTTCCCTATGCTGTTGCAATGGAGGTTAATTTTGCTGCCAATATCCACTCTTTAAAGAAATAAAGCTCCTATATTCAATTTGCACAGCAAAAGAATTTCAGTAATTAAAAAAGTAAAAGTTAAAAAAATACTTTAAAAAATGGTAGTCAAAACTATGCAGGTGGGTCAGCAGTAACCATTCTCTTGCAGCCCCTTGTGAAATTTTCAGTTAGATGCCAGGGAACAGAGTGGCAGTTAATGAATTTTGAGTGCTAGCAAGATGTGTTATTCTCTCGTGCACACACTGTGACAGTGGATGAGTAAATTGTGCATTTATTGTGCAGAAAAGTGATAATGCAGAAGAACCCTAAATCTTCTGTGATGAGTGCTGCTTCCACACTGAGCCTAGAACTATATCCTGTATTTGCTAGTAGCTGATCTCATATAGTTTTGAACCATGTAGATGAGCTTTGTGATGTTTTGTATTTCAGAATTTGCCATGTCATGATTTAGCAGGCCATTGTGTATGTAAAGATACTGTCCACAGGCCTCCAATGATACTATATACTGGAGCTAACTATATTTGGTGTATAGCAGTTAAAAATAATTTATTTTACTTTCTTTTCAAGGTGGGCCATAAACAGAAGGTGGAGCTGATTCCTAACAAAATCCATGTCATGAAAACTCTCAGCTTGAAACCACTCCTTTTTGGTAAGAAAAAGAGGCTACTGGAGATATATCCAGATGACCTATTGGTAGAAGAGGGAATGAGATATACCATATATCTAAGTTTGGCGGTTTCTTATTGCCTCATCTTTAGTTGCCTTTGGGCACAGAAACTCTGTCCCATTCATGACAGTAATTATTACTGTGGCTCCCGAGCACATGTGAACATCCTTTACAGCAGTAGTCTGTTAATTTTTCAGACCCAGGATCTATTTCTTAACCCTAACTGATACTGATTTTTTTTTTACTATGTACTATGGTCTTTCAACCTACTCTCTCTAAAGTAACCAGGTGCAAAAGAAGACAAGATTCCTTTGCCTTTAACCGCTGTGTAGAAGAGCAGATTTTGCCTCTTTCTCATGCAGTGTCAACAGCTGAAATTTCGTAAAAACTCCACAGTTCTCATTGCCCCTCCCTTCTTTGCTCCTTAAGAGAAAGTGGGTGGATGGGGGTGGGTACAAAGATAGAAAACAGTGGTGTGACACATGCTTGACTCCTCTTACATTGGTGCCTGACTAATCCATTTCCACCAGTTGTAGATCAATCTTTACTGGATTGAACTGGTGACATCAGGGAATAGTATTAATTACAAATTGCAGTTGAGCTTGATAGGCAACAATCATTTCTGTAGCCAGCAAGAAAATACACACACACATACATTTTTCATCCTCCTCTTGGAAGCTTTGCTGTTGTCAGCTGTTGTCAACATTTTCTGAGGAATTTGTACTTTCTGAACCTCAGCACTGCCTGAGGTTCAGAAACAACCAGCAGCAATATGTCAGGCACTCCAGAAACACACGTTTAACTTGAAGCGGGAGCTCCTAGCAAGCACAGTTATATGCCACAGGTTTTGTTTTTGTTTTTAAAAAAAATCCATGTAAAAGATCCCCGTGTTGTTAATTGTGTTTTTTCACAGGAAAGTCTTAATGAGAAACAAAACAACTTCCTTGTTAAATCCTTTTAATGCAACCAGCATTTTTAAGGAACACACACTGCTGTCATTAGTTTCTAAATACATAGTATTCATAGCTTACAGATCGCAAGGGTGTCCCTCAGGCAGTGTGTGGGGTTTTTTTTTTTACATATTTTGTGTAAAACTGCAAAATAAAATGTCCTGGAGTGAGAGAAAGATGGGTGATGGCAAAAGCCTGATGGGTAGAAGATGAAGGGGAATCAGAAGCGGCTTGACAGGTCAGGTGGAGCTGCCACAGTAGCTTAGCCTGTGGCTGTGGCAGCTCAGCCTAGTTATTGCCACTTACCAGTAGTGGGAGGAGGTGAGGTAGCAGCAAGGTCAGGGCTGTGCAGGCAGACTGCTAAAGCCAATTGTATGCCCATCAGTGTACGCATTCAGCCCCAGCCTAGCTGCCACTTCAGCTCTCACAGGAAGGCATTGCAATACTGCTGCCGCAAGGTTATTGTTGAAGCTCTGGTTCCACCAGGTGAGCCATTCCTGCAAGGTATGGATGAAAGAAGTGGCCAGGAAAGTGGGTTTGCAGGAGACGAAGTGAAGCAACCAGCCTATTACTATAAGTACTTGTGGTTTGTCTCCTGGTTGTTGTTCTTCCCATGCAGTGAGATAAAGAATCCAGCACTGCAGAATATCTGCAATGGTGGACAAACTGTCTTTCAAAGAAGCTTGTGAACCATTACTGACTTTCTCACTGAGAAACCCCAATTAGGCTTGTAGGAAACTCCAGGGCTCCTCAGAGCAGTTTGAAAACTACTTTCTTGGTGCAGTGGTGTATGATTTTTACTATGCAGACTATATCTATTACTTTTTAAACTCTGCTCCAGGTATGCTGAAGAAGACCTTTCAGATACAAACAAGAGAGCATCTTTCTATCATTTCATACTGGAGCTATAAGCAGTTCAGGCCCGACACTTGTAATGTTTCCATCGCCGCACAGCAGCCTGTAGATTTCGGTTCCTCTTGTGCCATGCATAGGCCTTGTTCACCACCACAACTTTGTCATTCTGCACCTCACCACAGATCAGATAGACACCTGTGTTTGTGCCTCTCATAATGTTGTGTACACAGGTAGCATCCAAGTTCAGCCACTGCTGGAGTTTGGAGTGGGTTTCAGTCTTCAGAAGGGGGCCGTGCTTCAGAACTTCCAGCCTGGAGTCAAGGTCAAAGTCAGCAATGGTGGAGGTCTTGTTCTTCCTGGAAATCCTTATTTTCACAGCTGGAACAAATGCACATTAGTCTAGAGACATCAAACTGCCAATAAAATAGGAAACTATCTGCTTCCTCACTGTTTTAGTGATGCAAAGAATGGATGCTATCCACTGTCTTGCAACTTCCATTAGGGGTGGAAAACTTTTGACCCACCAGCAAGCATGGCTAATGACAAAGGATAATGGGAATTGTAGTTCAGCAACCTCTGGGGAGCCAAAGGTTCCCCACTCCTGGTGATGTACACCTTTGTTTGTGTAGAAAGCTTAGACAACGGTTCTAGTCCAGTGAAATTCTCATATCTCCAGAATTTATTACCCAGTTTCTGTTACAAAAACAAGTTCATTTTAGGAAGATTAGTTTAGCTGATGATCACTGATAACAAAGATGCCCAAGCATCATCTCTCTCTCTCTCTCTCTCTCTCTCTCTCTCTCACACACACACACACACACACACACACGCACATATATACTTTGATAATTTGCTTGCTTTTTTAAAGCACTATGTAAGATCGCCCCGTGTTTTCTGTGTATTAAAATAGTGCTAGACACAATGCACTTTTAACTTCAACCTTTAATTTTAACATGTTTTAATAGGAAGCCGCCCTGAGCCCAGCTTCGGCTGGGGAGGGCGGGATATAAATAAAATTTATTTATTTATTTATTTATTTATTTATTTATTTAAGCAGGTGGGTGTTCTGCTGAAATTTAAGGAGCCTGCTAATTTTGTGAAGGTTTTCTGGTTGTCCTTTGCTTTAGTCTGCATAAAGGAGAAAGGTAACTCCCTCTGACCAGCTTGCCATTTCTCCATAGCTTTAAGGTAGGGGTAGCCAGTGTGTTGCCCTTAAGATGTTACAGGACTCCAGCTCCCATCATCCTTGACTATGTTGGCTTGAGCTGATGGAAGCTGTAGTCCAGCAGGCTACTCTGCTTTAAGAGAAGAGTGTGTGCAAATGACAGAGGGCAGGTGGAGAACAGGTCTGAGCAAGTATGAAGGAACTCATACTTCCAAACAGTTCCTGCAAATTTCAGAGCCGTGCTAGACAACACGCTAGAGATCCAAGATCATACTCCTCACTTCTTCAAATTTTAGCAAGTAGAAGTCAGGAATCGGGGAGTGATCCATGCTCAGGTTGTGATAATGTGAGATCTAACTCTCCCCACCTCATGCTCCCACTGAAATTCCCCTTTCAGCTGCTATTTCTTCTATTAGATAAAATGTGTATGTACACAGCCTGTTCCCATAAAGGTAAAGGGACCCCTGACCGTTAGGTCCAGTCGTGACCGACTCTGGAGTTGCAGCACTCATCTCTCTTTATTGGCTGAGGGAGCCGGCGTGCAGCTTCCAGGTCATGTGGCCAGCATGACTAAGCCGTTTCTGGAGAACCAGAGCAGCGCACGGAAACACCGTTTACCTTCCCGCTGGAGCGGTACCTAGTTATCTACTTGCACTTTGACGTGCTTTCAAACTGCTAGGTTGGCAGGAGCAGGGACCGAGCAACGGGAGCTCACCCCATCGCAGGGTTTTGAACCGCCAACCTTCTAATCGGCAAGTCCTAGGCTCTGTGGTTTAACCCCCAGTGCCACCCGCGTCCCTTGCCTGTTCCCATAGCTTCTCCCCAATGGAGAAAATTTTAGCTTGTGAGGAGTTCACATTTGCATTAGGAAAATGACATGGGGACAGAGACTTAATTCTCACCCTGATCTGCTGCCACTGTTGTAATCCCCTCTCCCCTAGCAACTGGTATTTGCCAAAATTTATCGAGAGAGCAGAACCAGTCATGGATCTTTGTTCTCTCATCCAGTTTTGCCCTTTCTTCTATAGCTGAAAATGTGGTGATCCAATGGATTTGTATTCTGAGACTAGAGGGCTGTTTTCTCAGACTGAGTGGTTAAGAGGCAGAGAGCAGTGGTTTACTCACCAAAATCATTGGTGCAAAGGTTTTCCAGGATCTCCTTGGGAGAGTTGGGTTCTTCAAGTTCACAGTCCCTGCAGCTGGCCTGGGGCACTGCT
This sequence comes from Podarcis gaigeae, assembly GCF_964106915.1. Lineage (NCBI taxonomy): Eukaryota > Metazoa > Chordata > Lepidosauria > Squamata > Lacertidae > Podarcis > Podarcis gaigeae. The sequence goes on from NC_139679.1 coordinate 105,938,475, forward strand.
GGAACACATAGTAAGTTACAGAATTTGTTTGAGCCTAATGTAACCCAGAGACTTTTGGGTTCTCTACTCAGGGTTGCAGATTTTGTGGGGTTGGACTAGATGACCCTTGTGGTCCCTTCCATCTCTGCCATTCTATGATTCTAGAACAGGCATAGGCAAACTCGGCTCTCCAGATGTTTTGGGACTACAACTCCCATCATCCCTAGCTAACAGGACCAGTTAGGGATGATCAGGGATGATGGGAATTGTTGTCTCAAAACATCTGGAGGGCAGAGTTTGCCTTTGTCTGTTCTAGATAATAGGTCAGTAGCTTGCTATCTTGGTGGCTTCATATACCGTGTTCAACTCTGATGTGAAATAATTGGTGTGACTTTGGGTAAGTCTTTATCTCTCAACTTTAAATAGGCGCATTTTTTAAAAAAAAATAATAGATGTAATTCTTACCTCCCTCAGCTATCTGCCAAGAGCCTTTGTAATAGGGGAGGCTATGAAGAACTAACTTCAGAGGTTACTTTTACAGCTCTAACTGTAAAATCTATGTTCAAAACCTCAGTATGGTTTTGAATGGTTTTTTCTCAGCTTCCTGATTAAAAGATGTTGGTACTTCATAAGCTTTTTGGCTCTTACGGCTTCCTCTGAATTGAGAAAAAGCCAAACTTAAGCTTTAACACATAGAATCCAAACACCCTCCCACCTTCCCAGCTTTGTGGATTTCTGTCCAGATTGTGCAGTTGTGACAGGGTATAATGTGTTCCATGACAAGTACAAACAGCAAAGAGCCTTACTTCTCCTGCTCGGAGCACTTTCATCAGTGATTGAGGAGATGCACAGCTCATGATCTTCAGGGAATTTGTTACAGTTCAGGATTTCAGGCCAAGGGTAGCCGTAGCAAGCCATGACTGGGGCACAGCTATTCCTGACAGCTTTGCACAAACTTTGGCAAGGGTAGATGAGCCTAAAGAGAGGAAGATGAACTCGTTTCAAAACTTGGTGAGCAAAGTTGGACGAGAAGACCCTCGGGGTGCCATCCAGTTCTACAATTCTATGATTCCCAGTGCCTGTTAAGCTACCCGTCCTGTGGAACTCCCTCCCACCAGATGTCAAAGGAAAATACAACTACGTACCAGACTTTTAGAAGACATCTGAAGGCAGCCCTGTTTAGGGAAGCTTTTAATATCTGAAGGACTATTTTATTTTAATATTTTGTTGGAAGCTGCCCAGAGTGGCTGGGAAAACCCAGCCATATGGGTGGGGTATAAATAAATTATTATTATTATTATTATTATTATTATTATTATTATTATTATTATTATTACTACTACTACTAGCACTACCCCAGAGCAGCCACTAGCAGCTAAGGGCAAGCCAGAGGTTCCCCACCCTGCCTTAGTCTCTGTTTACCATCACTGCTTCCGCAGTAACGTAGGCAGGGCTGAGTTGCTGACCTGACACTTGTGTCGCTGCCACTTAACTAGGGACAGGGAGGCTTCAGAGAGTGCAGTGTGAGTGCAGCAGTGGAGACAGTCTGATGCTTCTTCCACTGCGCTCATACCAAGCTCCCCACTGCCTTCCCTTCTCCCTCTCGGTTACCAGCTGTGACGTGTGACTTTGGGAAGCTAGGTTGGTAACACAACCCTCCCTGCGTTTATAGTAAAACAAGAACAAAATTGTTCGCATTAGTTAGAGGGTTTTTCAGTGTCAGCCTTGGTGGGTTTGTTTTGGAGAGCAAAGCATCATTTTAATAAAACAGGTTTGAACATTAGGATAAGTTTCTTCATGATTAACAGTAGGCCAACACTGGATCCAGTTACCTACAGCGGGTGGGAGGGGCTCTCCTTTGATGGAGGCCCTCAAGCAGAGGCTGGACAGCCACCTCTTGGGGATGCTCTAGCTCTGGATGTTCTGCATAATGGAGCAGAGACTGGAGCAGGCCCCATTTTACTCCATGATTCCGAAATCATTTGAAGACTTGAATAGTTTTGTATTTTCTAAAAAAAATTAAAAATTGTCTAGTAGTACCTTAGAGACCAACTAAGTAGTTCTGGGTTTAAGCTTTCGTGTGCATGCACACTTCTTCACATCTGAAGAAGTGTGCATGCACACAAAAGCTTATATCCAGAACTACTTAATTGGTCTCTAAGGTGCTACTGGACAATTTTTAATATTTTTTTTTTTACTGCGTCAGACCGACACAGCTACCTGCCTGTATTTTCTAAAATTAGCATTGATTGCTTGACCCACTGCAATGTGGTATCATTGTTGTTCATTCTGATAGCAACATTCTGTTGTTTACTAACAGCAATCAGCTATGCTGAGATTTGAGTTAAGGGTTACTCAGATTCCCCATATGTTTTGTAGACCATCCCCATGATCCCCATTGTGATTACCCTTGTACCAAATTGCACTGAATGGAAACACTTGGGACATATCAGATGCCCTCAAGCTTAGAAATTTAAGGAGCAAGCATCTTGCTTAGTGTATTGAAGGATGAAGCCAAATTCTATAGTAGGTGGAGATAATACTTTCCCCTATCTTCTGGCATTATGCATTATGTTATGTTGTTATGTTATGTTGTTATGTTATGTTGTTATGTTATGTTATGTTATGTTATGTTATGTTATGTTATGTTATGTTATGTTATGTTATGTTATGTTTGTTTTGTTATGTTATGTTATGTTATGTTATGTTATGTTATGTTATGTTATGTTTGTTTTGTTATGTTATGTTATGTTATGTTATGTTATGTTATGTTATGTTATGTTATGTTATGTTATGTTATGTTATGTTATTCCACTGCAGTGTTGCTACTGAGTTGATAAATTTTCATTTTCTTCCAAAGAGGAGCACATTGTTCTAACTTTTGTGACTATCATCCTCACGCAGGCAGAGAAACAGAGTAATTAAGTATGACAGAGTTTTAGCTTGGTTTTGCTGCTATAGTGCTTGGCCCTTATGTCCAGTCATACCATTGATCCATATAGCTCAGCACTGTGCACTGCCTGGCAGTCCGTCTACATCTGTATAAGCATTTCTGAATTGAAGGATCAGCACCTGAGGCCCTGCTCTTTGGCCTGTTGGTAAGATGCATAAAGTTGCTGGTGGCGTCACATTTATGGAATTCTCTCTCTCAGGAAATAGGTACATTACCATCTTTGTTTACCTTTGAGAGAACTCTTAAGATTTTTATTTTTATTTTGACTATGTTTTAAATCCTTGCTTTTCCTCATTTTCAAAGGAGCAAACCGCTTTCTAAAAATGCCCCCCATCCTGGTTTTATATAAAGTTGTTTTGTTTTGGATCTCTTGTACACCACCTTGTGAGAGCAATGTGTCCTTAGTGGTGGCTTTTAAGTCCTTTACTTACCTACTTACTAAACAAACAAATCTAGCTCAGTGTTGTCTGCAATGACTGGAAGGGTTTCAGAATTTCCAGCTATGTGTGCATGGATCTTTGGAATCTGTTTTTTCAAAACACATTTTTCTCTTGTGAGAAAAGCTTGCTCATCTAACACCATTCCAGATTTGATTGATTGATCAATTAAATGATCGAATCCTGGGCAAACTGATCGGTCTTGTCTTGGTGCCAAAACAATAAAAATGTTTGTGCAAATTGCACTTTGGGCATTCTTCAAGTAGTATGCTATTGTAGAGCAGACAGCAATGTCTTGTGCTTGTCTTAGATTTATTGAGTTAGCAGATTGCAAATCACACTGTGATTTTGAGAGGAGCTGAGTCATCAGCAAGACAGTTGCTGGCTGTATTCACAGAGTGGCTGAAGTGTTTACATATAAATTAAAGGTAAAGGTAAAGGGACCCCTGACCATTAGGTCCAGTCGTGACCGACTCTGGGGTTGCGGCGCTCATCTCGCTTTATTGGCCGAGGGAGGCGGCATACAGCTTCTGGGTCATGTGGCCAGCATGACTGAGCCACTTCTGGCGAACCAGAGCAGCACATAGAAATGCTGTTTACCTTCCCGCTGGAGCGGTACCTATTGATCTACTTGCACTTTGATGTGCTTTCGAACTGCTAGGTTGGCAGAAGCAGGGACAGAGCAGCAGGAGCTCACCCCGTCGCAGGGATTCGAACCACCGACCTTCTGATTGGCAAGTCCTAGGCTCTGTGGTTTAACCCACAGCGCCACTCCCGTCCCACATATAAATTACACACAAGCCTTTTTTACACAAGGCTTAAATGCGCTTATCATTATCCATGTCTTATTATGCCAAATACTGCAAATGTGGAAGAGGTATCGAATGTCGGTAATACTGCGTTTACAGTCTCATTGCAGATTGCTTGAAGCCAAAACTGATTTAAGTCAGCATATGTGAAAATAGCCAGAGCATATAAAGCAAAGGGCAAAACGGCGATCCAGGACTGGGGCTGTGGGAGATGGGATGTCCATGCACCTATCTCAAGGTCAGAAGCTGGTTGGGGTGGAGGGACAAGATAGAACAAGAGCAAATGAAACTATACTTCACAGTAAACTCTGAAATGCCCTTACCTGTCCAGGCAGATTGGGGCAAAGAGGGAGCAGAGGAAGATCCTGGCATCTGGATGGCACTCTCTGGCTAACAAGGGCAGCCAGCTGGTGGATTGCTGGATTGCTTCAGCCATAGTCTCATGGTCCAGCAGGTTGGGGAGTCTCATCTCGGTGTACCCAATGTCATAACACAAAGCCATGCTTCTTGGAATCAATGTGCATCTGGAAGAGCTTCTTCTGTAGTTTCCAAAACCCCCTGGGAAGTCCCAGATTAGCAGATAACCCAAAAGGACAAGAAGCGGCTGTTGTGTGCCCGGCATCATGGGATGGTGGTGCTGTGCTGTTTTCCTCATCTCTTCGAACATTGCCCCTCCCCAGCAAAATTCTGCCTTCCCAAAGGGGAATCTAGACTGAGGGGTTTCCTGGTCGGGTTGTGGTTTATTATAGCAGAGAGGCCACCCCTGTATTCGTGCATTCTCATTAAGCTCCCGTGTCACTGGGTTTTTGTTTTCTTCTCTTTGCCAGTGGCCCCCGATTGTTTGCCTTTTTTCAGAGGTTTTGGCTTAGGCTAGCAGGTGTTGAAATGAGGGCAGTCAAATCAGCTTGAATAGTTCCCCCCTACCAATATCTTGGAGTTCTGATTGAATCATTGTTTGAGACTCCCTTAGGCCCACCCCCTTGCCCCTACCCAGGGATTAGTCATTATTTTCTAAACACCGCTTGTTTTCCTCTCTATTGTGTTTTGTGGCAAAGCAATCACAAAGTTAATTAAGAGACATTTGTTGAGCTCTAGCCATTGTTTCAAGAGGCAAGGGGGTGGGGAGTGCCAGCCCCATGGATTCTGGTTGTTAGCTGTTTTGGAGGCATTTCCCCCCAGTGTGGGTAGTTTTAACATTGGGGGTCATTGTTTACACACAGGATGTAATTGGCAAACTTTTTTATCTTCTAACCATGCCACAGGAAATTAATTGTGGATGGTGGTGAACTTCTTATTTTGGCATGAAGTGAGCTGCTGTGAAACACGAGTGGATAGCTCTATCCCTGGGTAATTGTCGAAAACGTTTATTGTCATCTCATTGGAGTTTAATGTAGGTCTCCCAGAGCCTTAGGGGGCATTGCTTGTTGTGTTGGCTCATTGTTAATTTGTTTTATGCCACTCTGACTAATAGCTGGGGGTAGCTGAGGAGAGGATTACACGCTCCCTGTAACAGAAAGCGTTCTCTGTTAAGGGTTAACGTGGCCATAGCCAGTTGCGCGCTCTGCTTTTCTGTTTCCCATGAGGTAGGTAGCAGCCTTTCAACTTTCCTAGCTCTGTGCCAAGTAAAATCTCAGTTAAAATTTTTATCAAGATGCACAAGGAATTCATGTTTGTGCATCTCACTTCTTCGAATGTAGTTTAGGAGATAAAATGCTTGGTTTAGATCTGAGTTCAATTTCTGCATCCATCAAGGAATTGCAGAAGTTGACACCCACAAGCCCCACTCACCAAGTGGGAATACAGTCACACCTCGGGATAAAAACACTTCAGGTTGAGCGTGTTTGGGTTGCGCTGCACGGCGACCCGGAAGTAATGGAGTGCGTTACTTCCGGGTTTTGCTGCTTGCACATGTGCAGATGGTCAAAATGATGATGCGCGTATGCGTGGAAGTCTTGAGGCGCGACCCGCTCACGTGCAGACCCGCTGCCATGTCTTACGTTATGTTCAGGATGCAAATGGGGCTCCGGAACGGATCCCATTCACATCCCAAGGTAGTTAAGATCAGGGGTCAGCAAGGTTTACCTTGCCTGAGCCAGTTCACTCCAGGGGAGATCCCTCTGTGGGCTGGATTGTGCATGCGTGTGAGCATGCCTGCAATTTCAGGCGTCTGCGTCTGCACAGATGTGATTTCTGGCGTCTGCACAGACACGATTTCCGGCACCGCAGAAGTGAGTCCCTGTCCCGTGGGGTGCCGGTTAGCGCAACATGCGGAGACTTGCTGAGCGGGCAGCTCAGATCAGGGGCGGCTCGTGGGCCGCTTAAATGACCCCCGTGGGTCACTTGTGGCCCATGGGCCTTAGGTTGCCTACCCCTGGTTAAGATGCATTTCATGGGATAGTCTTGAGGATGGACAAAATAAAAACAGCAAAGCAATAAAAAGTGCCAAATTTTAATAGTGCCTCTTATTTAAATCTTAATACCAGGCAGAGGAATTCTATATATGCCAATCATGAGGTGGGGGGGGGGGAGAAATGCCACCTCCCCTCTCTTGGAGCATGCGGTGTGTCTTGCTCAGTGTGACAGGGGAAAATACAAAACACAGGATATCCAAAAATGGCTTTAAAATTCCAAGCAAGCCCCCAGTGTTCTTGGAAACACTGCCAAAGTACATCAGTGCGCTAGTGATGGTGCCCACATGCTGCCTACACAGGGGGAGAGCCAGAGAACCCCTGCACATACTCCTGCATTACGGAGTGATATTCAGTGGACGTTTCACCCAGACCTTTTGAAATTAATGCACCTAACTTAGCCATGTTCATTCATTTCAGTGGTTCTCTCTGAGTTAAACCTAACTGAATGCCACCCACAGTGCAGCACCCATAATCCACCAGCCCTGTGACTCAGGCAGCAGCAGCAGCAGCCCTTTCCACTGCCAGTCCCCAGGAATCCCTTCCAGAGAGGAGTTTGATTCCTCTCGTGCTGCTTACAACAACAGCTTGGGGGCACAAGGCAAGGCTGGGATGACGAACCTTTTCCAGCGTGGTGCTGCATTCCTTCATGTGTGGGGTGGGAGCAGCTTGCCAATGACGCACATGGCCAGAGGCAAAACACTGGGCAGACCACTGGATGTGGCTGTTCTCTGTACAGCAAGTTGCATTCTTCCAGCCATACAGTACAGTGGTACCTCGGGTTAAGAACTTAATTCGTTCTGGAGGTCCGTTCTTAACCTGAAACTGTTCTTAACCTGAAATACCACTTTAGCTAATGGGGCCTCCCACTGCCGCCGCCCGATTTCTGTTCTCAACCTGAAGCAAAGTTCTTAACCCGAGGTACTATTTCTGGGTTAGCGGAGTCTGTAACCTGAAGCGTATGTAACCCGAGGTGCCACTGTAGTTAGAAGGTTCTGTGCACACTCTTATCTCTTCTTCCTTCATCCAGGCAAGCGAAAGGCATCAGAGTTCAATGACACATTCCAGCCATGCCAGATCCCTGGAGGAGAATTCTGAGCACAGCTGGGGATGCGTGCAACTTGAGGAAAGGGGCATGTGGCCTTGGGGGAAATCCCATGGGCTAGACAGGCAGGCCTGGTGGACCACCCTGGACCTGAGGATCCCCATCCCTGCATTATCAATCGACATTTATTTGCAATCAATGGACCATTAGAATGTTTTATAACATCTCTGGGTTTTATGACATCCTTGTGTTGAGACCCACCCACAGAGCACCCTGGGCAGGAGAGGAAATGCAACCCTCTTGGGACAAGGACAATAGACTTTTGCCAATGAACTGAAGGAGCAGCACATGCAGCAAGTGGAGACATTGACAGCAGCCACCTCCAGGGGCTCACTCAGTAGGGCAAGAAGCAGGAGAAGGAAGTTTGAGCCCCACCAGGAGAAGCAAATGTAGCACCGCTCATATGCTCGGTCAAAAGCAATTGCGTTAGGGGCAAGAGAGGTTGAGACTCCAAACCCACAGACAGTATAATCATCACAGAGCACTTTTCTTCCCTATCCCCTCAAGCAGCAAGCAGTTGGACACATCATGGAGCAGTCATATTCCCCAGCCCAAAGTATAGATACCAAGAGGGGCTCTAGCCAGGTGGAACAGCTTACATTTCATTTGCAGAGGTCCCAGGCTCAAATCAGGGAAATAATCTTTAGGCAGGCATGCTCACTATGAATTGAAAACATTTTTGGTTTGGCAAGCATATGGTTTAGTTCCCTGTGTCTGTTTTTAAATTTTTCATTGATTCTATCAAAGATGGTGGTTATATGTGTATTAGTTTCTTTTTAATATTCTTCCCTTGCAATGCGAAAATGCTAAGAAAGCTGCTTGTGTTTTTTGGTGTTCACCTTTTGATGAACAAATTCACTTTTCTCTCCTGGTAGAAATTCCAGACTTCCTGAGTGAGGATGAATGCAAGTTAATTATCCACTTGGCTCAGCTGAAAGGGCTGCAGAAAAGTCAGATTCTGCCCACCGACGACTATGAGGAAGCAATCGAAATGATAGATATCAGCCAGATGGATATATTTAATCTACTGGACCACAACCAGGATGGACAGCTGCAGCTCAAGGAGGTATTGAGAAGAGGATGGGTTGATATTCTTGATTCATAACGCCTAACATTTATTCTCCTTATTGGCAAACTCTTAACTGTCATATCATTGAACCCCAGCTTTTCAGCATCTGTTCTTGTTTGTTTAGGTTTCTTAAATGCGCTATTAACTTCTTGCTCCCGTCATTTCTTTGCCAGCTTTCTTGGTTTTCAGTTACTTTTCCAAGTTTTTGAATAATAAAGTTTGACAATTGTTAGAATATATAAAACTTATGCTTGCTTATATGTGGAACTTAAACCTTTGACAACATTTAATTAAACACAGCTGGATCGATTGCCAAATCAAGCTGAAAAAAATAATTATCTGTGCCCTTACCATTCTCCAGTACTTTATTGTACTTCTGGAAGCCCACCACATATGGCCAGATGTAGTGCTAAACCATAGTATGTGCTATGGGAAGACGCATAGGCTTCCCCTGGACTTTCACCCCCCTACCCTGCAACACAGTACAAGTTCTCCCAAGTACAGTATTTGTGTGTGTGGATATACACTGGATTCAGTTTTACATTCTCACCCATAGTTGCAAACTCTTTGCAATTTCAGGTACTGACACACACCCGTCTAGGAAACGGCAGGTGGATGACGCCTGAGAGTATCCGGGAGATGTACTCTGCCGTGAAAGCAGACCCAGATGGCAATGGTGAGATTAATGCTGCCTTCTGATAGACTGTGCATTGTAGCTGTCCTAATTGTTTGTTTGTTTGTTTTGTTGTGTATATTAAGGATGCTTAAATGCCCCAATGGATTTGTTGTTGTGTATTTTAATGATGTGTTGATTGTATAGTTGTAGGCCACTTAGAAGCCGTTTGGGCATCTAAGCAGTATATAAATTAATAAATGATTATAGGCACGTGCAGAACGGGGCTTTGGTTTCTGCATGAAAGGGGATTCCATGTCATTGGAATTGCGACCGAGAAGGCCCTGCTGTATCTTTCCACCCCGCCCCATAAAGGTAAAGGTAAAGGGACCCTTGACCATTAGGTCCAGTCGTGGCCGACTCTGGGGTTGCGGCACTCATCTCGCTTTATTGGCCGAGGGAGCCGGCGTACAGCTTCCGGGTCATGTGGCCAGCATGACTAAGCCACTTCTGGCGAACCAGAGCAGCGCACGGAAACGCCGTTTACCTTCCTGCCGGAGTGGTACCTATTTATCTACTTGCACTTTGACGTGCTTTCGAACTGCTAGGTTGGCAGGAGCAGGGACAGAGCAACGGGAGCTCACCCCGTTGCGGGGATTCGAACCGCCGGCCTTCTGATCGGCAAGTCCTAGGCTCTGTGGTTTAACCCACAGTGCCACCCCGTCCCATAACACACCACAAATAGAAAGAAGCTTCACATGGAGGGAGAGAGGCATTGCCTGAGGCAGGCTGGGCAAGGTATAAATGCAGCGGTAATGTGTACACTGTGCCTACAAAATCATATATATTTTTTGCTTCAATAGTAAAAGAGTTGCCTGGAGATGTAGTATGCTTCTCAGCATGCACTCCACCAGCACTGAAGGTCCCCTCTTTTGAGACAGTGCCTTTTTGTCTGCTTTTTGCTGGGCAGTTGGAAGTAGAGGTCAATTTTCTCCATCAGATTTCCCTCCAGCCCCTCGGCTTTAGGCTAGTGGTTCGGTGGTTCCAGGAGCCTTCCAAGCATCCCGCTGGCCCCTTCAGACCTCCTGCTGCCCGGATGTGCGCTGCGATCTCTCCTGCTCTAATTAGAGTGCCTTCAAGTTGAACGCCTCTCCATTTCCTAATCAAATTAAGTCAGCGGGCAGAGTGCACCCGCTCACTGCCAGTTTGCCTGATGATCTGCACGGCCCTGGAGAGGTTGCTTTGGAGTGGGAAAGAGCACTTTGGTGAATGGAGGACGGGGCTCCAAATCCGGTGTGTAAGCCCTCGCCCTGGTGCCCTCTGGGCTTGTGACGTCTTTGGCAGAGACCAGGGAGGATGCACTCTTTGGTTTTTTCAGCACTGTAAACACCACTGAACTAAAGAGCTTCAATTAAGGTCTCGGTGCCCCGTCTAGGGTGTCCTCACTTTCTGAGGGATGCTGTTTCCATTGTAAGCAACGTGGCAGCAAGAAAGCCAAGGGTCATAACCTGGATGTGGTGATAGATCATGGAAGGCTGAGGCTGATGATGGAGTAGTGGGTAGAAAATGTGTGCGTGCACTGGAAATAAAGGATGATCATGGCTGTCCTAAGCTGACCTCTCCTCCCAAATCTATTCCCTTCGCTTAAGGGAATTAAGTGTAGACTAGGACTGTTGTTCTGTTGGTGTTTGTGTGTACATGGCAATTTGCTTAGAGTTTAGCGTCTAGAACAAAATTGGGGTTTATGTTTGTTTTTAAAACCTTTAGCCTTTCTGGTGGGGAGGAGGCTGGAACAGAAACATGGAAGTGTCTGTAGGACTCCATCGCTCAAGGGCAGTGCTGCTATAACCTACATTGCTGTCCCGTCATCTAAGCCTCTAATCATGTCCCTTTTCCTCCAAAATATCTATTGTGCCCCCAGTATTCCCTAGAGAGGCATATTTGTTTGCCCAATACACAGAGAAAGCATTTGGGTGCTCCCTGTATATGATGCTCCAATTTATTATGCACATACAATGGTAGTTAGTTAGCCAGACTTGAAGCTTTCAGTATTTCTCATTCATTGTTAGACTTGCCAGTTTCCTATTTTAGTTACTCATGTGTGCACAGCATTTGGACCACCAATGCCAAACTTGCAGTACTGAAGTATAGGACCAATTCAGATATCTAGCTTATTATGCCAAGATTCACACGTCTTGTGCCTGAGCACTCTGTCCTTGCAGAGTCCCTTCTTGCCTCCCTTCTTCATGTGCTGTGGTTGAACACACACACACACACACACACACACACAGAGAGAGAGAGAGAGAGAGAGAGAGAGAGAGAGAGAGAGAGAGATTGATTAGCCATATTTTCCTATTATATCTGAACCAGGAAACAATGGTTACCAGGTTCAGAATAACCAGAAACTTAAGAACATCGGAAGAGCCTTCTGGATGAGCTCAATGCCCCATCTGTGTCTTCCATCTGCACAGTGGCCAAGCACATGTCTTTGAGAAATCTGAACGCAGGACCTGAGTGCAGCAGCAGTCTGCCTGCCCACTTGTGATTCCCAGCAGCTGACATTCAGAGGGATGCTGCCTCCGACTATGGAGGTAGAAACAGCCATTGTGACTAGTAGCCTGGTTGGTTTATGATCCCGGTTTGTTCTGAGCCTGGTTTGGATGCAGTGGCTCCTTATGGTTACTTAATCCAGGAAGCATTCAGTCACAGTGCACTGGGAAGGGAAAAGGGCAGCTCTACCAGATTGACTGAGGAAGCCACCTATGATGTTAGCCTCTGCTAGCTGGCTCTCTCACCTAGTCACCTTTTCCTGATGTGTCACAGACAGTGAGAAAACAGGCAAAGAGGCAAACTGTCAAGGCCATGCACTCCAGCAGGAGAGCACATGTCTCTCCTTATGTGACTCATGCACACTGACAGCTTTTGCTTGAGTGGACAACAAGTAGTGGTGAGCCCCCGCCTCCCCAATCCATTCTGAAGGGCCCCCCGTCCCCCAGAAGCACATTTGGGGAGCGTGTGAGAGGCTGCTGACCAGAAGGGGGAACAAATGAAAATTGCTTCTCTCCCTGTTTGGCTGACAGAAGCAATCAGCTGAGCGATAATATTGGAAACTTTTAAGATCACCAGTCTCTCAAGGACCATCAAATAGATAGACAGACAGACAGACAGACAGACACACACACACACACACACACAGATAGGGTAAAATATTCCTTTTGACCATGTGCCATTTTAAATTCAGTATTGGTATACAGTTTTCCCAAATGAGTGTTTTGCCAGTTTCAAAATATATTTATGATACAATAATCTTTATTGTCATCGTCCCATACAGAACAACGAAATTGAAAAATCTACATAAGACATTCAAAAACCAACAAGCCTGCTATCCCAGCTATCCCAACCTGGTTAGCCCCCTAAAAACTCTGATACCCCATTTTTAAATACAATATACTCCCATACAGACTCCTACTCCTTACAATGTGTTTAAAACCAAAATCGCATTTGGGTAGAAACTGTTTTTCAGGTGGCTAGTCCTAGTCTTTATAACCCTATACCTTCTTCCAGAAGGCAGAAGCTGAAAGAGATCATTTTCAGAGGTACCACAAGCGAACATTGGAACAGGCAAACCTTTTCTGTCTTTCATATATTTTTCATGTCAGAAGCATGGCTTAGTTCCATTACCTTGCGATACGCAATGGAGAGCCAGCATGGTTCAGTGCCTTATGTGTACGTCTTGGTGTCGTCGTGATTTTCAGAGCAGTCATAATGCAAATGATTCCTGGGCATGCACTGCTGATCTTCAGTTGTGTTTTTGGTCCCTCAGTGCTCACCTGTAGTATTTGTAACCTGGAAGCTGTGAACTAGGTGCCAGCCTCTTCATTTGGAAGGGCAGTCTTCTCCTTCGGTGGTCTTTCTGCAGTCAAGCAATGCCTAACTAAACTGCCATTCAGAACCTTCTAGGCCTCTAGCTGGGAAATAGGCACTCTGACTCCCCTCAGCTAAAAAATCATGGTTGTGTTGTCACTTTCCAAGGGGAAGGGGAAGAGCCCTTCCACTCAGTTCTCCACCGACTGCTGTGACAGCAGCAGTAGGAATCTTTTTCTTTGATGGGGTTTTGTCTTATTTCCCCCCTTAAGTTGTTGGCTTCAGTTTTTCACTTGGCTTTTTTCTTCTTCTGGTGTCATAACGTCTTTGCTAAGGCACCTGTTCCCGCCCCGTCCCCAGGTCAGAAATAGTTATTGCCCCCTCAGGAGAGCTTCCCCGTGGCATCTGTGGTGCATCAGCTATCATTTAAAAGGTGTCATATGTGTGACACAATCCAAACTGGTATACTTTCCTTCTGCTAAATGCAGAGCGGATTATGGTAGTGGTTGCTAGAAGGCTGGCTCTGATTTGGTGTCAGCCGTTGCAGCATGTTGGCAAATACCTGAATGCTCTGCAACATAATAATACAGTCCTACCTCGGGTTGAATACGCTTCAAGTTGAGCACGTTCAAGTTGTGCTCTGTGGCAACCCAGAAGTAAGTGAGCACATTACTTCCGGGTTTTGCCGCTTGCGCATGCGCAGGCGCTCAAAATGACATCATGCGCATGCGAAGAAGCGGCGAAAAGCGACGCATGCGTGCGCAGACGTGCCGTCACTAGTTATGTTTGCTTCTAGATGCGAACGGGGCTCCGGAACAGATCCCATTTGTATCTAGAGGTACCACTGTAGTAGTAGTAGTAATAACAACAACAACAACTATTTTTATTTATACCCTGTCCTCCCCTGCCAAGACCTCAGTTAGGGCTCAGTTAGGCTAACAACCAATAATAAAAACAAGTTGATTAAAATACAATTTAAAAAAACAAGATTAAAAGACAACATTAAAACATTAAGATGCAGCCTCTTCACAGGAGGAGAAAGGAAAAAGAAAGAGGGGGAGGGAATCAACCTGATTCCAAGCCAAAGGCCAGGCGGAACAACTCTGTCTTACAGGCCCTGCGGAAAGAAATCAGAACCCGCAGGGCCCTGGTCTCCGGCTCCCACCAGGCCAGAGCCAGTCTTGAAAAGGCCCTGGCTCTGGTTGAGGCTAATCTAAGCCTGTGCTTTCTTCTCATTCTTCCATTAGGTGTGCTGAGTTTGGAGGAGTTTAAGCAGCTGAACATTCGGGATTTCCACAAGTATATGGGCAGCCAAAAAGTGAAGATGAGTGACCTGGTGCGGAATAGCCAGCACACGTGGCTGTATCAAGGCGAGGGAGCCCACCATGTCATGCGCTCCATACAGCAAAGGTAAGAGGGACTCACAGATATTTAAAACAGAGAGAGGTTCGGCATTCCTTGCAGCCATACTAGGATCCCGCTAGGTTTTATTATATTAGAGAGTTCTCAACTGATTAAAAAGTGTTTCTGTATTATGAATTGCCTGGTTTTTTTAGTTATCAATTAAAATTTAAACACGCATGGGCTCCTTTAAAGGTGCTAAAAGAATGTGAAAACAAATTTTTTTTCCTTCCAGTAGCACCTTAAAGACCAACTAAGTTAGTTCTTGGTATGAGCTTTCGTGTGCATGCACACTTCTTCAGATATGCACACGAAAGCTCATACCAAGAACTAACTTAGTTGGTCTTTAAGGTGCTACTGGAAGGAAAAAGTTTTTGTTTTGACTATGGCAGACCAACACGGCTACCTATCTGTAAAAGAATGTGATTACTGATAAGGGCATAGTAACTTGAAAATGCTCAGTTACAGTTCGAAAAGGCCTTTAAAAAAATCTCATTCCCTGACCACCTAACCACACAATGATGCAGCCCAAGTGAGGCAGTGATGCAGCTCAGCACCACACTACTAGTAAAGGTAAAAGGTAAAGGTACCCCTGCCCGTACGGGCCAGTCTTGCCAGACTCTGGGGTTGTGCGCCCATCTCACTCAAGAGGCCAGGTGCCAGCGCTGTCCGAAGACACTTCCGGGTCACGTGGCCAGTGTGACATCGCTGCTCTGGTGAGCCACAGCCGCACACGGAAACGCCGTTTACCTTCCCGCTGGTAAGCGGTCCCTATTTATCTACTTGCACCCGGAGGTGCTTTCGAACTGCTAGGTTGGCAGGCGCTGGGACCAAGCAGCGGGAGCGCACCCCGCCGCAGGGATTCGAACCGCCGACCTTTCGATCGGTAAGTCCTAGGCGCTGAGGCTTTAACCCACAGCGCCACCTGCGTCCCACACTACTAGACAGCATGTTAAATGTGTATGTGCATTCAACAGCTCTTGTCTTTAAGATAAACCAGTGTAGGAGGACGGTGGTGCACAGGAAAGGTTTTAACCCTTTCCTCCTGTGCTGCAGTTCCAGTGAAAATCTACCCCCACCCCTGCCCAGTAGGCATTTGCCTTGGGAAGAAAATTGGCACTAACACCAGTAGAACCCTCTTCCTATAGAACTGGGAGTGCAGTCCTAAGCATGTTTATGCTAAAGTAAGTCCCATTGACTTCATTGCGACTGCCTAGAAAGCCTGCTTAGGACTGCAACCTGAAAGCACTTGCTGCTTTTGGTTTTTGGGGTTGTTGTTGTTGTGTAAAAATGATTAGATGATACAAAAGTGACTGTCCTTCCTGAGGTTAACTTCCATGCTTCTTTATGTGTGAGGCAGAGTTTTCTGTATTCAAAAGAAAGATGCTTCTCTTCCATTTGATCATACAAGTGATCAAATCCATTGTCAACTGGCAGTTCTTATAAAAAAGAATCTCAATTATGTTTTGTAAATAAACAGTGAAAATATCTCTCTGTGTATGTTTACACACACACACACACACACACACACACACACCCCCCACAGGAGGAGCAAATATAAATATTATGATGATGATTAATTCAATTTATATACTGCCCTTTATCAAAAGATCCCAGGGCGGTGTACAGCATTAAGAATAAATTTTTTGAAGCACAATAATAAGAACATAATGAAAAGCATAATTATATTCTATATCATTGACTTAGATAGCTGCTGTGAATGCCAGTTGCTTGCCATCTTGAACTTGTCAAATAAAACCTTTCTGTCCCTAGAGGTGTTCACATGTTACATTCAACAAGTGTATGATCTGTGTTGAGCTGTGCATTTGTACAGTTAGTAACTTCAACATGTATACAGTCTGTGTACTTACGTGCACAGTGACAGCCATACAAACCCACAAGCGCACACTCTTACACTTAAATGTGTGAAGACATCTTATACAGTGGTACCTCGGGTTACATACGCTTCAGGTTACATAAGCTTCAGGTTACAGACTCCGCTAACCCAGAAATAGTGCTTCAGGTTAAGAACCTTGCTTCAGGATGAGAACAGAAATCGTGCTCTGGTGGCACAGCAGCAGCAGGAGGCCCCATTAGCTAAAGTGGTGCTTCAGGTTAAGAACAGTTTCAAGTTAAGTACGGACCTCCGGAACAAATTAAGTACTTAACCCAAGGTACCACTGTACCTACATTCAGTGTAATGTGTGAACAGGTACCCTATCCCAGGGCAAAGGGGATGACAGTGGCATGTGGGGACATTGGTTCAGTAGCAAGTATAGTTTAATAGTTCAACAGGCATGTCTCTGCTTCTCCTCCTTTAGGGTGATTCACTTAACCCGTCTGCCCTCTGAGATTGTGGAGCACAGTGAACCCCTGCAGGTAGTGCGATACGACCAAGGCGGGCACTACCATGCCCACATGGACAGTGGACCGGTGTTCCCTGAGACTGCCTGCAGTCACACCAAACTGATTGCCAATGAAACTGCTCCATTCGAGACCTCGTGCCGGTTAGTCTAGAGCCTGCAGAGGAAACTAACCGTCTGTAATCTGTTCTTTCCCTGTTACTCCATGTTTTGTTCTGAAACAGAGACTCCATCATGTTTTTAGGGACATAAACATTCAAATGCAAATCAGCTGGCCTCCCTTAACCATGGAGAGGTCAAAGAACACAGCATGCATGTGTGCTTTCCAGTTATAAGTTAATGAAGAGGAATGCTCAGTCAAATATTCCTCCAGAACATCATGCTTCTCTATGTGGAGGCTTTTTATGCACCTGAAGACTGTTGGCGATAGGCAGGGGCGAAATTTCTCTGAGTCCTACTCTGCCTGTCATGGTATTGAGTCTATAGCTGTAACCATGGTTCTGCTCTAAACCTAAGGTTTGTTTTTCTGTAACCTCAGTTGCTTTGCTGTTTGTTGTATACATTTGCTCAGGGTGGGGGCACAGAACAGAGCATGTTTTTACTTTCTGACCTGTGAGTTGGCCCGAGAAACTGATGTAGGAATTATGAGATGTCAGTCCCACTGAATTCATATAAGATTGCAGCCTAGGTCACAAAAATGGGGGATTAACTTGTGAGTAGATGGGCATGAAATCGTAACTTCCAAGTAGATGTGCATGGTATTTTACTGTTGCATTGCAAACCTGAAGGGGAAGGCTAAGCAATTTCAATAACTTTGAAGCCTAACCTGTGCTAATGGCCCCTGCCTTTCACAGCTACGTGACAGTTCTGTTCTACCTAAATAACGTGACCGGAGGAGGAGAGACCACTTTTCCGATAGCTGACAATAGGACCTATGAAGAGCTGGTAAGGTTCTGTCCTTCTTTGTGGCCTGTTTTTCTTGGAAAACTCCGTTTTCTTTGAGTACTTGTGTTAAACATGAACACCTGGTAGACGGCTGAGAAACTATACTTTTCCATGTATAAGACGCCCCCATGTAAAAAACGCCCCCTATTTTGTGGGACTCAAATTTAAGAAAATGGGGGGAGATGGCTCAGCGTTGTTGAGCTTTTTGGGGGAGGATTGCCCAGTTGCCGCAGCGTCAGCCAATCAACACCAGCCCTTGACACAGCAACCAATAACACGCCTAATAGTCGCTGACAGCCGCAGCAGCAACCAATCAAACATCCACCCTATGCACTACCCATGTATAAGACGACCCCCACTTTTTAGCATCATTTCTAAAGAAGAAAACCTAGTCTTATACATGGAAAAGTACGGTAATCTGCAGACCTTTTGTTAGTGAATGTGTTACAGGGGCATCTTCAGCTGTTGCTCCTCTTTTTTGCAATGCTCTCCCTGATACCATATAGGAAACACCAGCAGTTACCTGCTTCAGACATCTTTTAAAGATGTTTCCCCACTCCCTGTTTCCTCTGATCATTAGATTGGATCCTGTTTTTTTGATAATACAATGCTTGTTGCACTTTTGCCTCTGTTTAAATGGTTTTATGTTATATTGCTATATTTTATGTTTTATTTAATGGTTTTATGTTATATTTGGAACATTGCCCATAGATATAGATCAGAGGTTTCCAAACTGTGTGTCGTGACACATTAGTGTGTCGGTGGCAGTGTGTAGGCGTGTCGCTCCCCACACTCATTCCAGGGCTGGAATGGGGTTAGGTTAACCTCTGGTTTGCTATTAAAACTGAAATACTGTGTCGCAAAATGATGTAAAACTGAAATACTGGGTTGTGAAATGATGCATGTCTGAAAAGTGTGTCACTAACATGAACAGTTTGGAAAGCTCTGCTGTTAGATATAGGGCACCTTTTTAGTTAATTCAAGATTATTGGAAGCGTTTAGTCTGAGAAGGGAAGTCCAAGGATGCCTCCAGGTGTGTCAGTTCATGGCACAATAATTGTGCTGTACTGTTGTAGGTGGGTGGGGATCCACATGGTTTTATTCAAGATAACACCCCTGTTACAAGGAAATCACTTCCTCTCAGCATTCAGTTAGCAACATTTTGTTTCCAGAAAAATTGCAGCTTATTATATGGCATATGGTTGCATGAATGTACTGACTATTTTGTGCTACAGATTTTGGATGTGCAAAACAAATCCTTGCTCCACCCTCCTCCCCAGCAGTCCATGTTATTTTCTGAACTTCTAAAAGATTCCCACCCCCTATCTTATTCTCTAGAAGTTGAGGTGAATGCTCCCTTACTATACCATGCAAACATGAGAGCACTGAAGTAGCCCTTCAACTGCTGAACACCACTAAGCACCGGTGTCTTAGCACTGTGATTTTTATGTATATATACTCATTTTAAGACCAGATGCTTTATTTCACCTGCAATGCACACCTCCCCATTAATTTCAGTGGAACATACTTCAAAATATGTGTACTTGAGCATGACAGGTGAAGTATGCAAACATCCTATAGCTATAAAATGTTCCATATGGTTTGTTTCATTTCTGAGGTTTGTTTTTTTTTAAAAAAAAACCCCACCTCTCCTTAAAATCAAGACGGCTTGAAAAAATAAGGAACTGTTCTATGTAAATGGGAACATATGTAATGCTAGTATAAGAGGTCCTGTGCACTGATTTATTTATTTGTGGTTGATTTGTTAAGTTCCTGGCACGCAGCACAATGAGCATTATTTCCCTTTTTCCCTTCCAGTCTCTCATCCAGAATGATATTGACCTACGTGACACTCGTAAACACTGTGATAAGGGAAACCTACGTGTAAAACCCCTGCAAGGCACTGCTGTTTTCTGGTACAATTACCTGTCAGATGGAGAAGGTAATCTGTCCTCTCGTGGCAATCGTCTGCCAGGATGTCTGAGCTGCATTGCCCAGTGTGCTGTAGTAGTTAAGAGCGGTAGACTTATAATCTGGTGAACTGGGTTCGCTTCTCCGCTCCTCCACATGCAGCTGCTGGGTGACCTTGGGCCAGTCACACTTCTCTGAAGTCTCCCAGCCTCACTCACCTCACAGAGTGTTTGTTGTGGGGGAGGAAGGGAAAGGAGAATGTTGGCCACTTTGAGACTCCTTAGGGTAGTGTTAATGCGGGATATCAAATCCAAACTCCTCTTCTTCTATTTCATGCCAATTTGCCAGCCAAGGGTCAATAATTGGAGGAATCCCGGGGGTGAGCCGTTGTTGTGTAAAACCTGGCTTCTCTCATTCATGGGTTCTTATTTCTTTGCAGGCTGGGTTGGCGACCTAGATGAATATTCTTTGCACGGAGGCTGCTTGGTCACTGAAGGAACCAAGTGGATTGCCAACAACTGGATCAATGTGGATCCCAACAAGAGGCGACAGCTCCAGTTCCAAGAGGAGATGGCTCGATATACAAACAGTGCGGACGAGGACCAAAGCGAGTGGACTGTGGACAAATCCTACAGCAACGTACATGTGGAGCTGTAGTGCTTGGAGATGCCTTTTCGTGGACTTGGAATAAACTTTTTTGCACTAGCCATTTTCAGCCCTCTAATCTCCCACTTTCCCCCCATCCCCGCATATCTCAGCAGAGATTGCTAGCTGCGATCCAGCCTAGACTGGAGAAAACAAGAGACCGGATAGGGAGGTATGGTCTGGAATGCACTGTGAAAGAGAACTGGTGAGGCAGAAGAAAGGACCGTGGCTGGGTTGTTAGGATGCAGTTCTCACCTGCATCTTTTTTTTAATGTCTGGCTTTGGTTCTAGGTCTCTGAGCGAGCCTTCCCCATGGCATGTGCAGTCAGTTAGCCTCCAAGTTTGTTGCTCTTCTTCATCCTGAGCCATTTCCCCCCGCTGGAATGCAGTTCTTCTCCTTGAGCTGGTTTGCAGCAGCTGTTCCTGGCACCTCCCACCTGCTGTCGTAAAGCAGCAAAACTGATCTCAGAAAGTGTCTCTTCTCATTCTAGGTGGTTCTCTATGGGCCAAAGCTGTTGCTCCTAGCACTCACAGGCACAGGTCATCAGAAGTACATAATAATAGGTTAACTTTATGTAAGGGGGTCTTGAGCCGCTGTATGTTAAGGAAGTTTCAGGATTGAAGGTGCTGGAGTCATTCCGGATGATTTCTAATGCTCATCATGGAGAATTTTTCTCAGGGTCAGACTTGGTTCTGAATAAGGACATGGTTCTGAAATATTTATTGTGTTGATTATCGGGGGGGGGGGAGTGTTCAAGTGTGCAATAGCAGCTGGTGTGCTGTATTTGTTGAGATTTTCATTTCAGTAACTTGATTTGTGTGCTCGGTTGGGGTTTTTCCCCTCTGTGAGTCTGTTTGGAAGGAGTCCTCTCCCACCCCCAGACATTTTCCACTCCATTTAGTGTCTGGTTTGGGCTAACAGCATACTCACATCATGTTCCTTCTTGCAGATTGATATATACAATCCTGAACGTAAAAAGATTCCTGTTGGATCAAACTAAAGGCTTCTGTATACCAGCAGCCTGCTTTCCACAGTGGCCAATCAGATTCCTCTGAAAAGCAGGACATGAAACTGATAGTCCTTTTCCATTCTTGCTGCTCAAGAGACAGTAGGGACGCGGGTGGCGCTGTGGTCTAAACCACTGAGCTTCTTGGGCTTGCCAATCTGAAGGTCAGCGGTTTGAATCCCCGCAACAGGGTGAGCTTTCGTTGCTCTGTCCCAGCTCCTGCCAACCTAGCAGTTCGAAAGCACGCCAGTGCAAGTAGATAAATAGGTACCTCTGCGGCGGGAGGGTAAACAGCGTTTCCGTGCACTTTGGTTTCCGTCACAGTGTTCCAATGTGCCAGAAGCAGTTTAGTCCTGCTGGCCACATGACCCGGAAAGCTTTCTGTGGACAAACGCCAGAAAGTGAGATGAGCGCCACAACCCCATAGTCGCCTTTGACTGGACTTAACTATCCAGGGGTCTTCCACCTTTACCTTTTTGCTCAGGAGACACATGGCATCTGAACATGGAGAGCGGGATTCAGCTAATGAGTCCCATCAAGGGAAGCCGCTTTGCACCGTCTGAAATTAGTTCTGGGGGAATTGGGAGAACCCCTGAAACAGCATGCGGAGGGAGAAAAGGAGGGATTATTCCACAAGGCAACCCAAAATTCTTGCCTTGATGGAGTAATCACCTAAGTGCAATGTTGAATTCCACCCTTAGCTTTCTTATAGACATCATGGGTAGTTGATGATTGCCTTATCCTGCATGAATTTGTCTAATCCTCTTATAAAACTATCTAAACCAGTGGCCATCATCTTGAATGCCATAAATGTATTATTCCCTTCAGTTTGTCCAGAATCTCTTCTGCACCATGCATAATTTTACAAACCTCTTTCATGTTTCCCCTTACTCAATTCCCTGCTCCCCAAACTCAAAACAAAACAAAACAAAACCCAAGCAACAGTCCTTTTCTGCACCTGTTCCAGCTCTACAATATCTTTTTTGAGATGAGGCTAATCAGAGAGGCTTTCCCCCTGTAATTGAACTTGAAGCATGAGCCAGAGTTGGCCCTTTTCCCTTTTGTGTTGGCCTGAGGATATATTTCTTTCTAACAGGTGTCAGTAATAAAAAGGAAGTGATGTTGGAAAAAGGAGATGAAGTAGAAAGATAAAGTGGAACTTCAGTAAGATACAGAGAAGATTCCTGTAGCATTCAATGTGACCACAGGAAGCTTACGACTGTAGATAAACACTTTCATCGCTGTTAGGAAAGCTGGGATTAATTGCGCGGTGTTTTTAATATATAATTGAAAGATGATTTCCAGTTACAAAATCCCTCACTGTTGGACATCTTGACATAGGGCAAAATGCAGGGTTTGGCTGTAGCCATCACTGTAGAGAAATGAGATCTTTTTGCTTTGGGCCTTGCAGCTCATAGTTTGTAATAAGTTGTATCCTTTAGGAAAGCGATCCACATTTAACCCAAAATATATGGAATCTATCTGCCATGTAGCTCTCAGTGCTGGTGTTGGAAATCCTAGACTGGCTGCTCAATCCTGATGAGCAAATATATAATTGTCTCGTCCCCCCGCCCGCACAAATACTTTTATTTTGACGTGTTTCCTCCTGATGCCTTGAGATGCCCTAAAGCTGCCTTTAAGGTGGCCGTCTTGCAGCTAGTTATCTAGCCGGGTGCCTCCATTCCTGTCCAAAGGATGCTAAGTTGTATGGCATTTTCCTTGCTTTGATAAGTTGCCATTCCTACACGGTAGGTCTCCCTGAAGACAGAAACTGATGTTATTGTGGAATGTTGATTGTTGTATATATTGAATCAGTTTATGTCGGCAGCAAGTGAATTTCCATTCCAAGGAATGAGTGCATCCCATGCATCCCTTTTTACTGGGGTCCTTGTCAATTGCCTTAGTTAGAGACCTGTGCAACCTGTGACCTTCCAAGCCAAACACAACCCACCAACCTGGCAGATGCTTAAAAACTTCTCCACTCTGCCACCTTATTTTTGTAGTCCCAGGCAGGTCCCGGTGGCTTATAGCCAGTGTGGTGTAGTGGTTAAGAGCGGTAGTCTCGTAGTCTGGGGAACCGGGTTCGCATCTCCGCTCCTCCACATGCAGCTGCTGGGTGACCTTGGGCCAGTCACACTTCTTTGAAGTCTCTCAGCCCCACTCACCTCACAGAGTGTTTGTTGTGGGGGAGGAAGGGAAAGGAGAATGTTAGCCGCTTTGAGACTCCTGAAGGGGAGTGAAAGGCGGGGTATCAGATCCAAACTCCTCCTCTTCTTCTTCTTCTTGTCAGCTTGGTGGGTCACGAGTTGTGTAGATCAGCCTTAATAGTGTGCTTTATAACGCAGAAAGGTTAAGGCTTGCGACCACTACATGGCCCTGCCAGATGAAAAAATGTCAACCCAGTCCTCCACAATATCCTTGTAAGTTTCATTGATTTTGGTGCAGGTTATTTTAATGAAATAGGCCTAAGGTTGTGACTTTACTGCAGTCCCGCTGCAAGGTTTTGTGGGGTGAGGAGAGTGAAGTAGGTGTTCTTCTGATAGGATACAACGAGGATTCAGTATCCCTTGAAGTGTCTTGCTTTCTTTCCCTGGTATGACTTTGGAAATTTAACCGCTTAGCAGATAGTTTACAAGCCAATTTAAAGTTCTTAGATGTCCCCTTTAGGAACTGTTTAGTAAGAAGAATCTAGACTCGGCTCAAAGGTCCTGTCTCATTTAGTACTTATGAAATGCCAAAAGGCTGGACATGAAATAGACCTCCTATTTTGCTGTTCATTCCAAACTAGGACTTTGCAATCTTGTTTTGAATGTGTTCGTGTGTGTGCTAGAGAGGCTATTCACCTCTAACATGAGATATTTATATTTTACTAGCAGAGACTTGAAGTGTAGAAGAATGTAGGGCTTTGATTCAGGTTTAAGAAGCCATGAATTGGATGAGGATGTGATGCCACCTTTTTCCAGTTTGCAATCTACAAAACCAAAAACCCCTGGGCCACGAATGGGGAAGCGCTGCAAGCAGTTGCATGGCCTGTGGATTGTGCAGTATCCCACACCCAGGACCACATGGATGTTTGCCTGGGCTCAGCTACCTGTACTGGAGTGGGGGGAGGGTGGTGTTAGCAGAGAGGTTTGCTTTGTGAATCATGTCCTTAATTGCCCCAAAGGCATGACATGCGTATCCAAGCCCACAGCTGAACCCTTTGCTAACCTTAGCTAATTTAAGTGACTTGATGTTGCCGGTTGCATTGATAGGTAACTGGTCAGCGTTGGATTTTGTATTTCTGTGTGTTCCCTACACTTGTGTGTTTTGCAAAAAGTTGTTTTTTCCCCTTATTATTTAATATTTATTTTATTTATTGTTTTCCACACAGAGATGTCAGGTAGCTTGTCTATCCTGCAAATAAAAGTTTGAAACCTAGCTGTTACCCGTACATTTTCTTTGCGCCTCCCATTCCTCATTGGGGTATGAAGTTATGCATTCCACAGATTACTATTTTCTACTCTTAAGAACTGGGGCACCATCTAATTTTGTAGTGGGGCCCAAAGCGAGTCTCTGTTCATTAGTCTCTCGGTGCCTAGAATTTCCAGGCTTGGCGTTAAACTGCAAGCAATCCCCCCACCCCACTCAGCTATTTATTTTCTGCTCTCTCTCTCTAACTGTAAGTGATTAAAATGCTTTTTCTAGAAGCATAGGAGATTTTTTTTAAAAAAGTGGTGATGTTCTTGCCCGTTTTCCTTTATATCCAGTGGTGTTATTCCTAAAGCATTTAAATTACAAAAGTAAGATAAAGCCTAAGGGACGCGGGTGGCGCTGTGGGTAAAACCTCAGCGCCTAGGACTTGCCAATCACATGGTCGGCGGTTCGAATCCCCGCGGCGGGGTGCGCTCCCGTTGCTCGGTCCCAGTGCCTGCCAACCTAGCAGTTCGAAAGCACCTCCGGGTGCAAGTAGATAAATAGGGACCGCTTACCAGCGGGAAGGTAAACGGCGTTTCCGTGTGCTGCGCTGGCTCGCCAGATGCAGCTTGTCACGCTGGCCATGTGACCCGGAAGTGTCTCCGGACAGCGCTGGCTCCCGGCCTCTAGAGTGAGATGAGCGCACAACCCTAGAGACTGGCAAGACTGGCCCGTACGGGCAGGGGTACCTTTACCTTTACCTTTACCTTTAAAGATAAAGCCTGATGCAGCTTTTTCTGGGAGTTTACCTTAGTGAAGACCTCACTTGGAAAAACAATATAACTCAGGTGGTTAGGAAGGCCCAACAGAGACTCCATTTTCTCAGGGTATTGCGAAAGAACAATGTTAAACAACAATTGATGACCTCCTTCTACCGGTCCACAATAGAAAGTGTCCTCTCATATTGTATCACAGTGTGGTGCATGATTTGACAGCCATGGCAGAAAGTCTTTACAGAGGGTGGTAAACACAGCACATTATATCATGGGCTGTCCCCTGAGCCTGCTAGATGACATTGCAAGGGATCGTTGCCTTAGGAGAGCAATAAAAATTCTCAGGGACGATTCACACCCCGGCTAGCACCTCTTTAATCTTCTACCCTCGGGCAGGAGATATAGAAGTATAATCAGTGGTACTAACAGGCTAAAAAACAGTTTCTATCCGTGGGCTGTTAGGCTGTTGAACGGAAAATAATATAGTGCAACTGACTTTCGGGGTTGGTGTGTTGTGCGACAAGCACACAGAGTGCAATGAGATTGAGTGTTTGTGGTGGGGGAGGGAGGCTTGGTTAATTTCATTGTTCACAGGTTGTACATTGACAATAAAGGTATTATTATTATTTTTCTCATGAAGGATAAAATCTCTTGTATGTCTCTTACACCATGATCCAGTTTTAGGAGCAAATGCTCCATTTGTAGACCTTTATTGTGAGCCATGTCCTAGTGCTTCAAACACAAAGTTAAAGCAGGCTGTAAATAAAAAAATAGCCTTTGATTATATTGTGGAGATGACAAGTTGACAGTTTTTCAACCTTTGTCCCACTTTTATTAGCTCCAATCTGGTCACAATCTTGGTTATATTCTGCGAATGAATGTCTTGATATGAAAACTGCATGGCGAATGTTTTTATGGCTTTTTACACAGTCAACTAGGTCACCTTTTTGATAAGTAACGGCCAGATAAATCCTGTATTTAAATTATGCCAGCATCAGAAAGATACTGACTCTGCCCTAGATCCAATGTGTGTTCCACCCACAACAGGAGAGGAAAACACATTCAGCTAAGAAAACTAAAATCAACCCCACGTGTCCCTGGAAACTCCTTTAGTACAAACTGATCAGGGACTACTGGAAGCAACATCAACACACCACTCACATGTGGAAGGAGTTAATGAACTCAAGGTATTGGAGATGTGGCCGCAGTAGCTACTGCTTCATCACATGTGATGTGATGGCCCAGCAACAACCCTGCCGCACCTGGTTCCCAGATAGCCTAAGTTCCACTCAGAGGAAGACCCGTTGAAATGAATGGACCTAAATTAGGTGTGTCGATTAATTTCAATGGTTCTACACTCTTAATGGAATGGTATAAGCTGTTCAACAGTAGAAGAGAATGTCTTGGAAGGTAACACTGCGTCCTTAAGAGGTTTTTAAGCAGGGAATAGCTGCCCACTTTTGAAGCATGCTAGAGCTGTTGATTTTCTTGCATAGGCTGGTGGTTGAGCTGGATGAACTCTGGGAGTTGCTGTAGAGTTCTGGAGAACTCAAAAACTTGCTATCTTGTGGACCTTTTGGTTGGCCTAATAAAGGCATTGCCTGAATAAGAACTTTCGGAGCTTTTGGGGGGAGGGAACCCTGCGGTGGTGGCTGAGATATACCAGAACGCTGGAAAGAAAAAAGAAAAAAAAACCCACCATCATCTACTCAGTGGTCTGAGATCTCAGTGCCCTTTATACATTTGAATGCACCGCTTGCCATTGTCAATCTCATTTAGATAACTATTTGGACACACGGATTACCTACCTATATGTTTAAATTGGGATTGTATGTAGGGCTGCCATACATCCATACATTACCAAGATTTTAAGGGCGAAGGGGACACCCAAGGGGAATTTCAGGAAGGCAGCAGCTTGTTCTGGATCTTTGGCAAGTTGTGGGTTTTTGGCAACCCTAACCGATGGGATTTTTTTTTTAAAAAAAATCATTATCACTTTTAAAATTTATCATCATACACTAATCATAATAATTTTACAAATAGGATTCTCAGAATCCCCAAACTTCCCTCCACCCCATCCGTGGTTTCCCCAGATATTCTTTTCAAACTGCATCATATCATATTTCCCATATTTTCTTAAATCTCAATTTTTATCATAATTCTCGCTTCATTGCAAGTGTTTTTAAAAACCTGCCAATGTTTTCAATTGCTTACAGTGTTCTTTCATGTAACTTAAATCCCCCCCCTAACTGTTGGGAAATTATCACTGTTAATGTCAGCTGGTAACCTTTTATTTTAAATTTTATTTTCTTCTTGTTTTGGCACATATATGCACATTGTGTGTGTGTGTAAATACATACATATTATGTGTACAGTGTTTATAGCTATAAACATATACCTTTCTATTGACCTTTTACCTTAATACAGTATAGCTATGTACGTATAGCTATATTTATCTATATGTGCATGCACACGAAAGCTCATACCAAGAACTGACTTAGTTGGTCTTTAAGGTGCTACTGGAAGGAATTTTTTTTGTTTTGTTTTGACTATGGCAGACCAACATGGCTACCTATCAGTGTATCTGAAGAAGTGTGCATGCACACGAAAGCTCATACCAAGAACTGACTTAGTTGGTCTTTAAGGTGCTACTGGAAGGATTTTTTTTTTTTTAATGTGTTTAGATAGAGCTGTGCCTTTAAGAAATTATCTTCCTGCCTTTGCCGGCCTTTAACTACCAATCAGTCTCGGCGGCCTGGGAGAGAACTTCCGCTGGCCAACAGCATCCCTCCGTGTCTTGGAAGCTCGGAAGAAGCCTCCCAATTGGTCCATGGGGTCTGCGCCCGCGCGCGAGAGAGAGAGAGCGAGGTAGGGCGACCTGGTTTCTCGCGATATGGTGGCCTCTGCTTTGCTTCTCTCCCTCCCGGCGCTGCCACGCGGGTCTTGCCTCTCCCTCTGCGAGCGTGTGCGCGCGCCTTCCCTGCCTCTTCCCCAGGCTGTGCACGAAGCTCTGGCTGCAGCGCCCTCGCTTCGCTAAGCATTAGGCTAGAAGCATTCTGTGGCTTAAACCAGGACGGGGTCCTTGTGGCCGCCCAGGTGTTCCTGGGTCAAGGCTCCCCCCATCCCTGACATGCCTGCCCACTTTCTCTCCTGCAAGCCCTGGTCTGTGGAAACTTGTGCCACCAGAAGTGTGTTGCCCTTTCCACTTCAGGCAGTAATGTGTGCCAACAAACCCGCAGTTTCTCCAGCTTAAGCATCCCATTCGTTCTGTGCCTGCTGTTCCTCCACGGGGAGCGGGCTCTTTTATCCAGTCTCTCCCATTTATATGTTCAACGGCCCTCCCTGGTTTTGTTTCGTATCTGCCAGTATAAGAGGCTGACCAAAAGTTTGCCACACACAAAAAATACTGTCGCGCAGCGGCATCCAGGGGCTTCTCAGAACAGGCAAGTACACTCCTGTTCAGACCACTTTTATTATCAAATAAAAAGCCCCGTCGTTCACCAAGTGCTTCAGAGGTTAAATCATTTCATTGTCATAAGGATTGAGCAAAGTCAGCTTGTTCCCATTGTACAGATTTTGGTTAGAACCAGCAAAGCATCTTTCGTCCGAGACTTTGGCTGAGGTGGGATTTGAACAGAGGCCTCTCCGGTCTAAACCGAGAACAACATTTACATTTGCTCTCCCTCTAGCAAGTGGCATCTCATCCCTGCATGCCAGGGATGGGGACCTTTTTTTATTGTCCAGGGCTGCGTTCCCTCAGGGGTAGTTGGGGGGGGGCACGTGGCTGGTGGTTTTGGGTAGGATTGGAACAAAAAGTGGACAATACACTTCCTTCTCTGTCTCCCAGCTCACTTTCTTCTTGGCTTCCCCTTTTCCTTCCATTTTTCCTTCCTTCCTATCTGCATGAAATTAGGCCAGGGAATGAGGTTTCCCACCCCATCCCTAGTGCTCAGTGATGTGAGTTACCTGCTAGCTAGACCATGCTGACTTTTATCTGGAGTAGCTCTAATCCAGCTCCAAACAATTTCTACCTTCCAAGCCAAATGGCAGTATACTTTTATATCCAACACCTAAAGCTATGGAATATCTGCAGCATTTATTACTGTTCCCCCCGACTTTCTTCCTCAGATGTCTTATGTAAGAGGAAGCGAATCAACAGGAGCCCTCACTTCCAATCCTTGTTCAGCGATGGAAACAGAACTGCTGCTGGCTCCTATCACAGCTCTGGAGATTGTGGATGATCACCTTATTGCAGGTATGCAGGAGGGCCAGAATATCCTGAGGCAATGGCAGCCCACAAGGTAGCCATCCCATGTTGCTGGAGTCCCAACAGCTGTGGTCAGGGGTGGTGTGAGTTGCAACATCTGGTGAGCAGAGCAACAGGTAACATTATGTCAAGTGTGTCAGATACTAAGCCATGGCACTGAACATTTGGTGAAACGAGGCATGATACAGTGGTACCTCGGGTTAAGTACTTAATTCGTTCCGGAGGTCCGTTCTTAACCTGAAACTGTTCTTAACCTAAAGGACCACTTTAGCTAATGGGGCCTCCCGCTGCCGCCGTGCCACCGGAGCACAATTTCTGTTCTCATCCTGAAGCAAAGTTCTTAAGCCAAGGTACTATTTCTGGGTTAGCGGAGTCTGCAACCTGAAGCGTATGTAACCTGAAGCGTATGCAACCGAGGTACCACCGTAATGGTTTCAAAGCCAGATTCTACCAAGCTGAATAGCCAAGCAAAGCAGGAATCAAGGCAAGATAGTTGCATTACAGTGGGACAGGCAGGCACCAAGCCAGGGGAGGAGCCCAGAGCTCCTGCAAGGTGGTTTCTTGGATTTCATAAGTCCTGTTGCTGGGGAAATGATGCTCCTACAGATGATGGGAAGTGGGGGGCCTATCAGAAACCTGTTCCCATTCCAAGCAGGGCAAAAGTTGTGGGTAATGTGATTTCTAAGGGACAGTTTGACAAGAGGCCTTACGAAAGCTGCATCAGAAGCAATACCAGATTCGGCCTTGGTGTATCTTTCATAGTGGGACCAGGCGCCATAGCTGTCAACTTTTCCCTTTTCTTGTGAGGAATCCTATTCGGAATAAGGGAATTTCCCTTTTAAAAAAGGGAAACGTAGACAGCTATGCCAGGCGCTGCTCAAGGTGTACCTGGGCTGGTATGGAGGTTGTGTGTGGATCATGTTTGTGAGGATGGATGCTACTGGAAAGAGTACACTCTATCTATCTATCTATCTATCTATCTATCTATCTATCTATATATCTATCTATCTATCTATCATCTATCTATCTATCTATCTATCTATCTATCTATCTATCTATCATCATCTATATATCAAATGAGGTGATTCTAGCCTCTTTTCCTCCAGGTGAAGGACCCTACCTTGCCATCTACTCCCTGGAGCCTGATGCCAGCCAGTCAGCAAGATGCTATAAGAAAGTCCTTCGAAACCATAATGTCCACGGTATCAAGGAGCAGCAGGATGCGGCCCCAGGACCAACCGCCCTAGCTGTCTTTGGAGGCAAAGGCCTCGTCGTTTTGGAGCTCAGCTTCCAAGGCGGCACAGCAAAACTAGCCGAACTCTTTCCTTTCCGCGAGCTGCACGACTGGATCTGGGACCTGCAGTGGTTGGAGGCACCCGGCTGTGTGGCTTTGGCCCTGGGCCACAACTCCTTGGCCCTGTACGACTGCGCTGGCCAGAGGACCCTTCGAGAAGTGCACTGCCAGGAGAAGTGCATCCTCTACTCAGCCCACCTGGTTGGGAGCAGCTGGGACACGCTGGTGCTGGTGGCTGGCACAGTCTTTAACCAGCTGGTGGTCTGGTGCGCAGCCGACCCACCGGACGACACAGGCAGGGTGAAGCCCCGAAGCAGGATCAACGGGCACAAGGGCGTCATCTTCAGCATCTGCTTCTCAGAGAGCAAAAGCATCTTGGCCTCGGCCTCAGATGACAGGAGCCTGCGGCTGTGGGGCGTCGGCGACCTCAGGTCGCCCCATGACCCTGTCCCATGCTTGCTGGTGTGCTACGGGCACCAGTCTCGGGTCTGGTCGGTGCGCCTGCTGAGCAGTTACGTCCTCAGCATTGGAGAAGACGCCGCTTGCCTTGTGTGGAACTACCGGGGCGAGATCGTTCACCGTTTCAAAGGGCACAAGGGGCGTGGCCTCCGGGCAGTCGCCGCCCACGAGAGGCGGGGCTGGGTGTTCACAGGCGGGGCCGATTCTGGCATCAGGCAGTGGCTCCTTAAAGGGCAGAGCGACGGCGGGAACAGCCTCGTGCGGCTGGACTTCCCCTCACCTCGCCGAAAAGGATCTCCCAGAGCGGTGAAGCTGGTGGATGTAAACCACCTCCTTGTGATGACGGACGCCGGGGCCGTCTACGCCTATGACCTGAGCTCCAAAGCCTGGGCGTTGGTCCTTGAGGATGCTGCGTATCGGTCCTACAGCCTCCTAGAAGTCTCTGTGCTCATCAGTGGCGTCGCGCTGTGTGCCATGGGCAACCTGTTGGGACAGGTTAACGTCTTCCCTCTCTGTAGCCCCGCAGAAAGCAAGGAGCTGAAGCTGTACGAGGGGAAAGTGCACAGCCTGAGTTGGGCCTCCTACGCAGGGCAGGATCCCAGTGCTTGCAGCCTCTTTGTTTCTGGAGCAGCCGGTTCCCTGCTGTGGCTGGAGGTCTCTCTTGGCCCACCCGAGGGAGTCGCTGTGGTGGTGAAGCGATGCTTCCGCCTGCCGCTCTGCAAGCAGCGATGGCACACGTGCGCCGCCTTCACGTCCCAGGGAGAGCTGCTGCTCTGCGGCGACCGCAGGGGCTCCCTCATGCTGTTTGAGTGCAAGCCAGCTCAGGCCTTGAGCAGAGGAGCAGGAGTCGGCTCCTCAGACCCAGAGGGGGTCTCTGGTTTGCCTGGCCCGGCCTTTCCTCTCACAGGGGAAGAGCCGCTTGCTGACGGCCCCGTCTCGCTGCTCTTCGGCCTACATGGAAAGCTTGGCGTCACCTCCATCACCTGCCACCAGGACTTTGTCTACAGCACTGGCCGGGACAGCTGCTACCGCCAGCTGCAGGTACAAGGCCGCCAGCTGCACGTGCTGAGGAAGCACAGGCCATGCAAGGGCCTGGAGTGGCTGGAGGAGCTGCGCTTCGGCCCCGATGGGAGCATGTGGGTCCTGGGCTTCCACGCTGACCGCTTTGTTCTCTGGAGCGCCAGCAGCAACGAGATGCTGCTGTCTGTCCCTTGCGGTGGCGGCCACCGCTCCTGGAGCTACGCCCACCGCCTCCAGGCGGGAACCTTTGCTTACGTCAAATCCGGGGATGTGATGGTGCACCAAAGTCGAGACGCGCAAGGCGGGCAGCGCATCCTCAAGGAGTCCCTGCATGGGCGGGAACTGACATGTGTTTGCCACATCGGGGTTTTGCAGGCACCCGGGCAGGAGCCGCTGAGCACCCTTGCCACCGGCAGCGAGGACGGCATGGTCAATATTCTGAGCTACAGGGCGCAGTCTCATACGGTGACCCAGCTTGTGGCTCTGGGCGACCACATCTCGAGCGTGAGAGCTCTGGCTGTGGCCAAGGACACTCAGCCCAAGGCAGGAAGTATCTCTGCCACCCTCTTCTCAGCTGGAGGACGGGCCCAGATTGAGTGTTACCGGATGCTGCTCAGCCCCAGCCATGGCTCTAGCGGCGGTGTGGTCCATCAGCTGGTCCACGTGGCTTCTCACCGCCTGGATGAGCAGTGGGACCGCAGGAAGAACAGGCACAAGCTCGTCAAAATGGACCCAGAGACCAGGTAGTAGCTGTGGCCTTTCCCAGGAATGTGCATTCTTAGACAGGGTCATGGGTTCTCAAAGAGCAGTCAACCCACACTGGAGATGTTATTGATGCTCATATAGGGAATGTGAAATCTGCACTCTATCTTGCTAACCCCTTTACCAACAAACAACACCCCCCCACAAGCACACACACACACACACACACAGGCTTTTCCTATTGTCACACAAGTGGGCACAATATTCACATCCAGCCTGGAAGACTTGAGATAGACAGACAGACAGACAGACAGGCAGGCAGGCAGGCAGGCAGGCAGGCAGGCTAGACTAGACTAGACTAGACTAGACTAGACTCTACCCTATTATTTTGGCTGTAATTTGTTTTAAACTTATTTTAACGTATTTTTAAATGGTTGTAACCCACCCTGAGATCTTGTTTATTTTATTTTATTTAATTTATCAAATTTGTATACTGCCCTTCATCCACAGATCTCAGGGCAGTTCACAGTATTAAAAAGCACAAAATCCGATGATGAGAGGTGGGTGAGAAATCAAACAAATAATCTAAAATACACAACCCTGTCTAACAATATTGTAGCAGCAGGAGATTAAAAACAAAACTAGCAGAATAAAACAATGTCAATAACAGCAGCAAAAAAAGTATAAAGGTCTGTTTGCTTAATTTTCCAGTCTCAGAATTCCCCCCTTCCCTGTTCTGCTGTACTCGTGCTTAAGAATACATTAGTACAGAGAGAATAGGGAGGACTTTGGGCGCCGAGTCCATAGTAGGCAACACGTGCCACTTTCCAGCTTGTGTGTGTGTGTGTGTAACTTTTTCACTGCTCTGGGTTTGGATAGTGTGTCCCAGAGAAGGTAACTGATAACTTCTGTGTTCCAGGTATATGTCTATTGAGGTCCTGGCTGATGTGGAGTACCCAGAGCTTCCAGGTCCCTTGCTCTTCCTAGCTGCTGCTTGCAGTGATGGCTCTGTCCGGTAAGGAAGATGGTTGGGCTCTCCCTTTTAGGGGCCTGTATAGCTGGGGTGAGCGTTTCCGTGCGCTGCTCTGGTTCGCCAGAAGCGGCTTAGTCATGCTGGCCACATGACCCGGAAGCTGTACGCCGGCTCCCTCGACCAGTAAAGCGAGATGAGTGCCGCAACCCCAGTCGGCCACAACTGGACCTAATGGTCAGGGGTCCCTTTACCTTTATAGCTGGGGTGGGGGGTGGGCTTTTCCCACCTGCCTGGCAAAAATCCAGAGATGGGAAGACGAGGGCCAGAATGGAGTAAATGCTTCTTCCTACATTTCCCAGAGGGATGTGGGTGGCACTGGGGGTTAAACCACAGAGCCTAGGACTTGCCGATCAGAAGGTCGGCGGTTTGAATCCCCATGACGGGGTGAGCTCCCGTTGCTCGGTCCCTACTCCTGCCAACCTAGCAGTTCGAAAGCACGTCAAAGTGCAAGTAGATAAATAGGTACCACTCTGGCGGGAAGTTAAACGGCGTTTCCATGCGCTGCTCTGGTTTGCCAGAAGCAGCTTAGTCATGCTGGCTACGTGACCCGGAAGCTGTACGCCGGCTCCCTCGGCCAATAAAGTGAGATGAGCGCCGCAACCTGAGTCGGTCACAACTGGACCTAATGGTCAGGGGTCCCTTTACCTTTTTACGTTTCCCAGAGCAGCACTTTCCCCAAACTAGAGAAGGGAACATGAACAGAAAGGAAACTGTAGCGCTTGTTACAAAGGATGTGGCCCTTTCCCCCTCTTTGAAGTCGGAGACTCTTTTCCTTGGACTGACTTCACTCCTCTCATGTCTGCATAGCCTCTTCCTGCTGCTTGAGCATGCCCAGAAGCTGCAGCTTGTGGCAGAATCCTTTCACCATCAGCACTGCGTCCTGAAGGTCCAGGCATTTGCATGTAAGACAGCAGATGGAGAAAGGTGAGAATGGAGTGGCTACAACCCCCCCCCCCCGGTGTGCTTAAGATGCACCTCCCCTGAGTTTACTACTGCCGACCCATCAGGCCCTAGGAAGCTAATCTTACCCATTCATCTTTATTTTATAGAAGACACTTGTTGAGCAGCGCTGCCACCGACGGGAGCATTGCATTCTGGGATCTCGCCCCTACCCTTAAGCGTGCTGCAGAGGCCTTGAAGGCGGAAGGCACAGAAATCAAGCTTCTGGGTAGGTGGTTGTGTTGACTGCCCTGTTTGTGCACCCTTAAAGTTGTTGTTGTTCATTGTATAACCAGGACATCTCAGTGGGTAGAGCAGGCTTCCTCAGCCTTGGCCCTCCAGATGTTTTGAGACTACAATTCCCATCATCCCTGACCACTGGTCCTGCTAGCTAGGGGTCATGGGAGGCCAAAAACATCTGGAGGGCCGAGGTTGAGGAAGCCTAGGGTAGAGCATGAGACTCAGTCTCAGGGTTGTGGGTTTGAGCCCCATGTTGGGCCGAAGATTTCTGCATTGCAGGGGGCAGGACTAGAAGAAGAAGAAGAGTTTGGATTTGATATCCCGCTTTATCACTCCCCTTCAGGAGTCTCAAAGCAGCTAACCATCTCCTTTCCCTTCCTCCCCCAAAACAAACACTCTGTGAGGTGAGTGAGGCACTTCAGAAAAGTGTGACTGGCCCAAGGTCACCCAGCAGCTGCATGTGGAGGAGTGGGGAATCGAACCTGGTTCACCAGATTACGAGTCCACCTCTCTTAACCACTACACCACACTGGCTCTCTAGATGATCCTTGTGGTCCCTTCCAACTCTGTGATACCATGATTCTATTTCTTATACTCAGCCCATGTGATTGGGTTGCCCCAGCCACTATGGGGATGCAGCTCTCAATGAAAGAATGAATAAAGCAAAAATAAATACAATTCAAATCTTAAAACCTTCCTGAACCAAGGCTGCCTTCAGATGTCTAAATTTATATATTTGCTTAACTCTTTGACATCTGCCGGGAGAGCATTCCACTTTACACAAGGAGGGAACCTCCAAAAGGTCCTTGGAGCCAGACCTCAGTGTCCTGGTTGAACGATGGGGGTGGAGACGCTCCTTCAAGTATACTGGGCTGAGGCCATTTACGGCTTTAAAGGTCAACACCAGCACTTTGAATTGTGCTCGGAAATGTGTACTGGGAGCCAATTCAGATCTTTTAGGACCGGTGTTATACGGTCCTAGCACCCGCATTCTGGATTAGTTGTCGTTTCTGGGTCACCTTCAAAGATAGCCCCATGTACAGCACATTACAGTAATTCAAGCAGGAGATAACCAGAGCATGCACCACTCTGGTGAGACGGTCTGCAGGCAGGTAGGGTCTCAGCCGACATAACAGATGGAGCAGCTAGACAGCCGCCCAAGACACAGAGTTGACCTGTGCCTCCATGTACAGTCATGAGTCCAAAATGACTCCCAGGCTACTCACCTGGTCCTTCAGGGGCACAGTTCAGAACCAGGGAGTCCCCCATACCTGCCCACCCTGTTTGTGACCCTCCTAGGTATACCTTCTTTTTCAAGTGTATATCACCCTTTGCGCTTCCTCCCAGCCTTGTACACTTCCTTTGCCTGTGTGTGTTTTCCAGACCTGGGTACCCCAGTCCTGACTATCCAGGCTCACAGCTGTGGAGTGAACAGCCTCCACGTCCAGCAAGCAGCCGACGGGCATTTCCTGGTGGCCAGTGGCAGCGATGACGGCTCCATCTCTCTCAACGCCGTTGAAGTGGATGCTGGAAGTGACATTGCCCAGGAAGCCGTCGCCGGGACCGGCATCCGCCTTATCAGAAACTCCTCGAGGCTCTGCGCCCATGCAGCTCACGTGACGGGGGTGAGGCTCCTGCAGCCGGACTTCCTCCTCTCTGTTTCGGTGGACCAGCGGCTGACGCTCTGGCACCTTCGCGAGGACAGCCTGTCTTTTGTCAGCAGCAGATTCTGCCACGTGGCCGACGTGGCTGGCCTGGAGTGTTGGGAGGCTGGGGCCCGTGACTGCCACAGCGTGATCTGTGGGCAGGGGCTGGAGATCCTCCGCTGCAGCCTAGATTTGCCAGGTGCAGAAATAGAAAATGGTGTATGAAGGGGTGTGGGCTGTGCAGCCGCCTTATTCTGTTAGGGTGCAGAGGAGTTTGAGTGACCAATAATAATAATAATAATTTATTATTTATACCCCGCCCATCTGGCTGAGTTTCCCCAGCCACTCTGAGCCGCTCCCAATCAAATGTTAAAAACAGTACAGCATTAAATATTAAAAACTTCCCTGAACAGGGCTGCCTTCAGATGTCTTTTAAAGATAGGATAGCTGCATATTTCCTTCACATCTAAAGGGAGGTTGTTCCACAGGGCCGGCGCCACTACTGAGAAGGCCCTCTGTCTGGTTCCCTGTAACCTCACTCCTCGCAATGAGGGAACCGCCAGAAGGCCCTCGGCGCTGGATCTCAGTGTCTGGGCTGAAGTATGGGGGTGGAGACGCTCCTTCAGGTATACAGGACCGAGGCCGTTTAGGGCTTTAAGTCAGCACCAACACCAACCAGGGCACAGAGGGCTGTCATGCGAATGCAGCAAGGACCGTAAGAAATATAATAAATAATAATCATAATAAATTTTTATTTATACCCCATCCTTCCCGGTTCAGAAAACCGGAGTCAGGGCAGTTAACAACAAATTTAAAACACTTAATTGATGCAACAAAAAACAGCATAAAATACAGTATAAAACAGGAATAACAATAAATAAATAAAAATACTTTGCCCCTCTCTTCAGGGAGAAACTGCTTCCGCCATAACCATGCAAATACTGTCCCTGATACGATATAGCTTGCCTGCTTTTCTTTGCCTTGTTGCCTGTGGGCAGTCATTCCGGAGCTTCGCCAACCTATTTTGATAGAGGGCCTGTGATGAGAAATGCAGTAATAAATCAAGCCCACCCGCTGCCAGTCCCTCTGCCTCCGCTGGTTAAATGGCTTAAAATGCCTTTTCCTTGCAAATATGTGTCCTGGATTTCAGCCTCCTCTTCTGATAACTGCAGAGAAACGTAGGAAGCTGCTTTATACCAGGACAGACTTCTTTGTCCAACTGCCCCAGGGTTTCTCCAGGGTCTCAGGCAAGTCTTTCCCCCTGCGCCGCCTATTTGATCATTTTAACTGGCGATACCGGGGATCGAACCTTCTCTGTGCAAATAGCGTTCTCTGCCTCTGAGCTGTGATCCTACTCCTTAAGGAGACCTAATCCCAGCCTGCAGGATGGCCAGATGAATCCCATTCACATGGATTTGGGGAAAGAGCTGATCACCTGGTGCCTGCAGTGCCCTGGGCTCACAGAACTTAAAAACCCACCCTCCCATTGCGGAGGAGGGTTTCTTGTTGCACTGCCTACAGGCTCAAAATTGCCACAAACTCACTGGAGTGTCAGGTGCTAGTCGGTTCAATGGGCAGCGACATTCCTGCGTGCATCCGTTGAATAATAATATATAATAATAATAATTTATTATTTATACCCCGCCCATCTGGCTGGGCCTCCCCAGCCACTCTGGGTGGCTTCCATGGAAACCAAAAATACAGTAAAATATCACACATTAAAAACTTCCCTGAACAGGGCTGCCTTAAGATGTCTTCTGAATGTCAGGTAGTTGTTTATCGTGTCAGGTATATGACATCCATTTAGATTGTAGCATTGATAGAAGAGGACTACGGAGGAGTGGGGATGTTCAGAGAATGTCTACCCGGGTGGGAGATGATGTCTCTTTAAAAAATAAATAAATAGAGTTGTATACGTACTGCCCTTCATCTGTAGATCTCAGGGTGGTTCACAGCATAAAAATGCAAGATAAAAACACAAAACACATGGAGTAGAATTGGGGTGAGAAGTTCAATCATATGATGCCTGTTTGGTGCAGGAATTGGGATGGATTGAGAATATCCTGGAGGTACAGACTTGCAGGGAAATGGTTAGCTTTCTGTCCGTCTGTCCCCCCAATTACAAAAGGAAATGCTCTTGGGTTTTCTCTGACCCCCCCTCCAATACAATTTCTATTTCCTCCCATCGAGACTCCTCTTCCGAGTCAGAACTTTTCACTTTTCAGCTGCTGCAGCTTGTGGCACCTGTTCAGAGGGATTTGCTCGGTTGCGCAAAGTCCTGCACTCAATAATTCAGCAGTTGAGCCCTGGAGTGGCTGGGGTTTCTGGCCCCCCAGCAGCGCCATGCATATTTCATGGTCCAGATTTCAGCAACGGGGAGGTCACACCAAGGCCCCTTTGTCTGCAAGTTCAGCACGTGGCCGCTGCTGTCACGCACTGCCGATTCCCAATGGCCTTCCATCTATTTGGCTCCTGGATGAACAGCTGAGCTTGCTGCAAAACGGGGCAATGCCGTCCAGAGCTGCACCAATCGTGGGATGCACCCTGTGGTGTATGTACCAAAAGGACGCCGAGTAGCAAGCTCTCCAGGCCGTTCCAGACCTCTCCAGGCGCTGTGTGGACCACCTTGCTTCCTTGTCATTGCCACCAACAAACCTGGGATGCTACAGTCCGGTCCACTCAAAAATGCCATTCCAGCCGCACTTTGTCCCCAGAGCCAGGCAGAGAGGGGCCGGCTCAGAGCCGCCAGAGCAGATGGCACCCCTGGAAGCAACAGGCCTGCTGCCTTCGGTGGCTCAGCGAGGTTCAGCCCTGCCCACAGCGAGTGTCACCACCCACCCCGGCTGCACCATGAGGATGAGTGTGACCCCCGGCTTCAGGCGGTGCCAGGGCCATGCAAGGACCAGAGAAGACCTAGCCAGAGGGAAGTGCAAAGGCTGGATGGAGAAGGTAGGGAAAGCCCTATTGGTGGGGCAGAGTGGAGATATTGGTGCATTGCCAGGGATATATATGTAACTCTTCAGCAGTGGTGGGGAATTAAACTCAGGCAGGTCAGAATTCAGGACAGCATTGATGCAAAGGACCAGCATCCATGAATATTCCTGCCTTCACAGCACAGCTGTGTTTGCTGGTGGATACCTGGCTCCAGACCATTGCTTGCCAAACGTTCACTCCTTTATAGTAAGACAGTGCCTTGCAGGTGTTGTTGGCCTTGCAACTCCCAGGCAGCCAGACTTAATGGTCAGAGGTGACGGGCGTTGCAGTCCAGCAACTTTGGCAACGCTTGTCATTAGGCAATTAGGATACACAAGGGATACCCTTAGGGCTTTGAAATTCACACGGTCATGGGGCTAGCCCTGGTACAGAGCCCATGCTGGAGAAGGAAGCTGCCTGGTGGCGCTTCGGCATCCCTCCATGCTGGTTTATTGGTTTCAGGGCAGAGGAAAAGACCAGCCATCGACAAGGCTGAACAAGGGGTGTGTTAGCTGAGGCTGGGATGTACTTGCAGAACAGTAGGAGATGCTCCAGCTGTACTGAAGTCCCATTACAGAGTTGCTGGAATAGATAGAATGATCAGGATTATGGATTATTCCTCCCTGCAGCAGGGCAATGCTTTCTGCTCGTGGTGTTCTCCTAAGACTTTTGACCAGCAGTACAAACTCCACTGCTGTACATCAAAACAGTTGCCCACCAATAAGAGAGAGTTTGAGGTCCACATAGTCCTGTTTACACCTGCCCAAGACTCACAATAGCTGCATATTGGGACTGAAACTGAATAGTATGTGCAAGCGTTATACCCCAAGAGTCACAACCCGTCTCTCGCAGATTGCTGTTTGCTTTATTGAGCTACAAAACTTAACCTCCTATATCTCTTTCCCCCTCATGTCCAGGTAGGAGCTGCAAACAAGCACCAGAATAAAACTGCTCCCAAGACTCCCTTAACCCCAAGGCAAAACAGGATGGCTCTTCCCCAGATTCCCAAAGGAGGCAAGGTCTTTGGTGAGGCTCTGGTCTTTGGCACTGCCCCACCTGCCACTGGCAGGATTGCAGAGAGCCTGGCGCTGGGCTAATGCTCTCTTGCTGGTAGCTGGAAAGAGGCTGGGCTGCTGTGAGGGGAATGCAGCAGGTTCTAGGGCTGCTTAATGTTGGGGCTTCCATTGGGTCCCTGGCCTCTGTGGAGGGCACAGAGCTCATATGCAGGGGCAAGGGGCTTTGCGGGGAATGCAAGCCAGAACAGAGGGAGCACCTGTGTTCCTCAGAGGAAAGGGGCGCAGGCTGGTGCTGACATTCCCCAGGGAGTCTTGTATCAACCACATCCTTTCCCACATCGCCCTGCCTCAGGAATCCCCTGTGCACCCAGCCCAGTGCAACACTTGAGCCCAGGGCTTGAGTCTCCTGCCTTGCGCCTCACTAACACTTGCTCCGCTCCCATTTCTCTCGCCTCAGAGAAACCAGGCCAGAAGCTGCCAGGCCTCCCTGCCCGCTTCTCCCACGCCAAAGCAGCCCCTTTGGGCACTCCTGACCTGGCGCCCTGGACTGGGCCCTCTCAGTCCGAGACCTCCTTCCATGCCCTTTTCAAGCCTGTGGTGTCCTTCTTGCACAGTGTCCCTTTCTCGGCAGCAGGAACTCCCAGCTCCTGCAGCTTCTTCCAAGACCACCTGGGAGAGAAGGCGCCGGCTGCCGAAGGGGAGCAGCGGCCGAGGACCCTGCTGCTCCAAGGCAAGGCGAAGCAGAAGGCCAGCCGGAGCAGAGGCTCGCCCAGGCACTTCCGGAGCAAGTGGCAGGGGGTGAAGCTGCCGCCCGTGCCCAGCATCACCAACCTCAACTTCAGCCGCAATTTCACCTTCTCCTTCTTTGAGCTGCCTCCGCATCAGGGCCCCCAGTACTGGCTGCAGCGACAGCAGCTCATCCGCCTCCTCATGAAGCAGCTGCAGTAGCGAGCCCCGGCCTACCTCTGGGGCGCCGGGTGCGAAACAAGAGAGACGGCCGCCAGGTGCAAATGGGTGGAATGGGCAACTTGCACCATCTCTCACGGGAAGATTCAGCCTCAAGCCTTGGAGTAAGCGTCCTCCTGGTTATAGTGGGGCCCACAGAAATAAGATACGCACGGCCCCCATTCAATCAGCTTGCCTCTCTGCTCCACAATGAAGCTGCTGACAGGAGACGCCGGACAGTTTGTCAACGCTGGCAACATCTGAGTCCTCTTTTCCTCCCTTATCCTTGTCCTAAGCTGCAAGCTGATGCTGCAGACACGAGCCTCTGCCCACCCTGGTATGCACAGAGCAAGTCTTTGCAACTGCCATGGACAACAAACGCCCCGCGCTCTAAGCAACAACTTTGCCTTCTGCCCAAACGGCAGGCAGACATCTGTGTTTGTGTGAGGCTATGCAACTTCGTTTACAAGCTTTCTTTTCTGATACGGGTGCCAAAGATTTTCTGTATGTGGGTAGGGACATGGCGTAGCTGGGGTGTCAGTCAGCTCAGAACAGAATAAAAACAACCAGTGAACCACCATTTGCATCCTTCCTCTGTGCTTTCTTTTGGATTGCTCATATGCCAGCTTTTGTTGTGCCTTCGGTCCGCTGTGAGCAAAATGGGAGGGATAAAAGCAATGCAGCCACTACAGTGTTTAACCTGTGTGCTCGCCCCCGCCCCTAACTGGAATGTCACAACTTTGGCTCCACAAAGAATTTCATCAGGCCCCCACCATCCGGAATGTAGGCGAAGTCTGTGCCCTCTCTCCTCTCCAGCACTGCGATCAGGTCGCTTTGGTTCAAGTCCAAAACATTGCATTTAGCCGGGCCAGGCTGAGCTGTGATGGGTGATTGTCCAACAGCAACAGTACCGCATGCACGCTCCTTATTCTTGATCATGTGACTGCGCTGTCCATCGCTCCTCGCAACAGAGCTGGCCAATGGGAGGGCCAGGGCAGGTTGCCTGTAGTCACCCCTACAGGCTTGCTCAGATCTGGCTCAGAGGAGGCAAGTGGAGGGTGGCCAGGGCACTGCAGAACACTTCTCTCACTGCTCTCATCAGCTGCAACCGGGCAAACATCTGACCGAATAAGTGGGGACGTGGTTCCTGTTGGGAGCAAAAGCAGGATCGTCACAGGGGCCTGATGCAACTCTCCGGTGCTCTGAGGGCTGAGTGGCGGGTTTGTGCCTTCCCTTAATGGGTGCATTTCTCCATTAGTGCCCATGGACAGGGCCCCCTTCATCGTGCAGAGGGCACCGTGTAGACCTGAATTTTGTGGGAACAAAGGCTAATGTGATGGAAATTATGTTATTGACAGCGTTCTATGTTATGACAGCGGTGTCAGTGACGGCATCAGCTGACTCTCAGTTATTAAATTGATGCCTGTCATTCTCACTCGAAGGCAAATTACACTTGTGGCTTTAGGCTCAGAAAGCTGATCTTCACCTTAGTTAACGTTTTGAAAATATTAGTACATCCTGAATGGAAGCTTCTAGTTTGCAAAGCTTCAGAAATGAGCTTCACATGGTGGGAAGAGAAGTCTTTGGAGCCTTCTTCTCTAAAACTATCTTCCTCTTCACCGCGATTCTTGCAAAAAAATATATGCAGAGGATATAAAATAGAGGGGGGTTTCTTTTTTCCACCACGTATAGTACAGCCTTAGCATGGATGACTGAAGATGCCAACACAGCCTCCTGACTCAGAAATAAATAAAATATGCCAAGTTATGCCCAAGCTGCACCTCACACTTCCCTTTATGAAAATGGTTAAACAAACAAGGAAGCCAAAGTTCACCATAGTTTCCTGTTCTGTCCAAACCAGGAAACCATGATTGATGGTTTCTAAGCAAGCAAAGATATGAAGCTGCTCAAAGATGGGTTACAGATTGTGGCTTATTTGGAAATCATTAACTGTAGTTCCAAGTTCAGACACAACAGGAAACCACCATTAATTTCAGTTTCCTGGCTTAAAGGAGGAGTGAAATAGCTGCCAAGGAGCAGTCTGCAGGTGGACAGAACTCAAGACCTTTTCTGGCATACGAAGTCAGGGACCTACAAACCTGAAGCTGGCCAGTCTCTAGGCTTCGCAACTCTACAAAGCCAAGCCTTGAATCCAGATTTGAGGATTCAAGATCAGTATGTTTCAAAACGAGCCTATTACAAGTTTACCTGACTTGTAGCAAATGCACCTTTCGGGCCAGATGTTCATTATGTGGAAAGAGCCTGAGCTGATGCAATGTGGACTTGCAACTCAAAGTATACCCCAGCGACTCTCCTCCCAGACCACTTACCCCTAGGATATGCACCCGGTTGTAGTAGGAACTGAAGTCCATGCTCAGCTGGATCAGGAACTTGCAAATCTGCAACACAAAGCAGAGTGATGCCAGATTCACCTATGGCTAAGAGGAAGCCAAGCTGATAAAGGGGAGGGGGGAAGGCAGCCCAACAGCCCCACCTCACAATATCTGAA
This sequence comes from Podarcis gaigeae, assembly GCF_964106915.1. Taxonomy (NCBI): domain Eukaryota; kingdom Metazoa; phylum Chordata; class Lepidosauria; order Squamata; family Lacertidae; genus Podarcis; species Podarcis gaigeae. The sequence continues at coordinate 105,983,196 of NC_139679.1, forward strand.
AACTCAGCTCACCGCCTCCGTGCTGGCTGTGACTCTGAGCCCAGCGCTGGAGATGGGCACCTGCATCACTTGGCTCAGGATCTCCTGGAAAGGCAGGATACTGTTGAACAACAAAAGCCATTCGCCCTGCAGAAAGAAAAGAAACATGTGGGAGTCTCAGTAGGCCAGCCTTCCCCAACCAGATGTTTTAGACTACGACTCCCATCATCTTTGACCACTGGCTGTGATTGCTGGGGCTGATGGGGGTTGTAGTCCAAATCATCATTAGACCTATACTCATCCCCCAGTTTGTTAATTGGCAAGAAGGGAACCAAGCAATGAGATTTCGGACACAAAAAGCACAAGCACCTGACTGGTATAGAAGCACACGGCAATCTGGATTCCGTGAGCTGATTTGTGCAAGGCAGGGGTCTTGAGGCCTGTTTTGTAGCAGAAAGTTTGGACAAGGTAAACGTTTTCAGGGGCGCCCCGAGACATCTTGGCACCCGAGGCCAAACACCTTCCTGCTGCACCCACAATGTTGGGAGGGCGTAAGACTCTGCAAGGGCTTCCCTTCGAGGAAAAGCCCTTGCAAAGCCTTGCCACCCTACCAGGCTGGGGGGGGTTAGATTCGCTAGGGGCAGCAAAGATGGGTAATGGAATACTCGGCTGCTCTGCTGCGGCCGAAGCCTCCCTTACCTGGGTTGCTCCTGCAGGGGGCAGCACAGAGCATCTGTAGGGGAACTGCTTCTTGCCTTTCCGCTGCCTGAAGCGGTTGCTTCACCCCGCTTCATGGGTGGGCCGGCTCCGCATATTTTAGACCCTCCTCCATGCTTTCTAGCGGTTGCCCTAACTTGGCTCAACTTGCCAAATGATGTTTGTGTTCCCAACAAATCCAGCTGATCCTATAGGAGCAGCCCTGCATCATTGTGCAGGTGGTGACCATTTCGCACAGGGGTTCCATTTCTGGCCCCTGTGCTTGTCAGCGGAGCATGTATACATGCCCCCTGCCCCCGTTCTGCCTTCTTCCAGGTCCAAAAGGATCCATGCATCAGGATCCAGGTCCAAAAGGAAAACCACGCATCAATTGGATGTGCCTAAAATGGTCGCTGACTGTATTCTTTTGTTTACCTCTTCCTTGAGAGATGCATAGTTCAGCTCCGAAGGTTGAGGAAAGGCTGGGTACAGACCTGGAATTGGATGGGATAAATTTGTTACCATAGGAGCATCTTAGGCAAAAGCCTTTCGGGGAATGCAATGATAGCCATACCGGGGGATTCACATTTCCTGCAGCAAAACTCCAAACCTGCCAGTTACAGACAGCTATGCAGATTAAACCAACATTCCTAAGTTTGCTCAGTTTTTTTGTGTGTTTTTTTTGTAATTAATCCCAACTGCAACTAAAAAGTGGGTGGGGAAGCTGCAATATTTAGGAGTTCTAAAGGGCAAAATAAAGGGCTGTGTGGCATTTTGGAGAGCAGCAATAAACCAGGATGCGTTAAAGGGAAAAGGAGCTTGGGCTGTGGAGAAAGACATAAAGGGTTATAGGCAATGCGAGCTCTGCTCTAGAGTAGACCCACTAAAGTTATAATAGACTTGACTAACCCAGGTTCACTAAGTCCAGCAGGTCTACGCTGAGTAGAAATGAGCTGAAGGCAGTGTGTGGGCCACCATCCCTCAACCGCTAGAGCCACCACTTTGCCCTTCTGGGTTCTAAGTCTGGGAGACACTGCGTGCAAGTTTCAAAGTCTGCCTTTGTAGTCAGGAGGGGTGTGTGTGTGTGTGTGTGTGTAAGGGGAAAGTGCCACAATTCCACACATGGTGAATTTTAATATCAGGTACCTTTCTGAATGCTTTTAACCAAGCCAAGGATCCATAGTTTCTGGCCACCTGCTACAAATCACTGGCCAGTGCAAGGGACCCTCCCTCCTCCGGAAAATTCATTATGATAACAGCCATGGCAGGCTGGCTGCTCCTAGTCCCAGGACCGATGAGGCCCCACAAGCACAAAGCACGACAGCTCCACAATCAAGTTGTTTCCTCGAATCCTGAATCAGGCAACTTAAGTACTGCCCCAGCTTCTCAGGGAAGGTCCAGGTCCAGGCCAATTGTCAACCAATTCACAGAATCATGGCCGACGTGGCACAGCCTGTGTGAAGAGGGGAGGGCTCTCACCTTGCTCTACTGCCCGCTGGTACGTTTCAAAGAGTGTGGCCAGCCGAGCACAGTTGTACATCACAAAGGCTCCACTCTTGGTCCCTTTGGTGGAGATGCTGGTCTCCTCCACATCCAGGAGAACCTGAGGATGATGCAAAAATCAATGCTGGGCGGGGGGGGGGGGGAGCTGACGCAGAATGTCAGGTCTAGCCCTATTCCCAAGAAGGCCCTGGCCTCCCCTGCAAGCTACCAAGGTGCTCCTCTCCGAAGAATGAAAGTGAAAGGAGCACCAGCTACCATCTATCTCCACTTTCCAGAAAGGGTGGCCTTGCCCAGGCCAACCCAGACTCCCTCCTCCTGGAAGAGAGGGATTCTGACAAATCCGCGTGCATAAGGCTAATTTTGTCTGTTCATTTGCAACTGTCCTTTATTCATGGCCCATCACATCCACATCTGTCAAGGTGATGATAACCACCACCCCCTTCCCTTGGCCCAAAGTTGCCTGTTGCATTCTTCCGATTCACTCTAAGCCAGTTTGCTATCTTCATAAGTCCCCAAATTCATCTACACTCCCCAGTGTTGCAATGCCTCTGTCCACTGTCCCCATACCTGTGCACCTAATTACTCTGTTAAGAAAGGGTTATGGGGTTTTGTTTTGTTTTGGAGTGAGACATTCCCAGCTGCTGTAACTTGGGACTGTAAACTGAGGGAGTGGTAACTGCTACAACATGAAGCATGAGTCATGTTTTAAACCAGGCATAGGCAAGCTCGGCCCTCCAGATGTTTTGGGACTACAACTCCCATCATCCCTGACCACTGGTCCTGTTAACTAGGGATGATGGGGAGTTGTAGTCCCAAAGAAAGCAGTTCCACGCAGCTGAAATTATACCACTTCCACCCATGAGAACCCAATCGCCTCCTGACTGCAAACGCAGAACACCTGAAAGGGACTCCTCTGCTTACCTGGTTCCGATGGGTCGTGCTCAGCATCTCAAATCGGATGGCAGCTGATGTCAAAACACCGACTGTTTCCATCCAGGTGTCGTCTAGAGGAAGGAAGCCGGAAAAACAGACCACCAGTTACAAAACCATTGACAATTGAAAGCATTCCTTTTTTTAAAGAAGCTTTTGATTCTATTGCCACTTAACGGCTCTTGTCTTTTGTTGATGTTTCTTAGTTTGATAATTTGTGTTTCAATGATTGGGTTAACCATTGTTTTAACGTTTGCTTTCCTTTTGTAAGCTGCTCTGACCAACTCCTTTGTGGCGGGGGAAATCATGGCTATAAATTTGTTAGATAAGTAATTTATAAATAAATTAAAAAGGAGCTTAGTGGAACTGGAGTGTTCGGTGGAAAAGACCACTTGGGAGCTGGGGCGCATCCAGGAGGAAATGTTTATGGTTCCCCTGTCCGACAGGGTGAAAGGAAAGTCTGGTAGACTCATAATAAAGCCTTTTCAAGCAGTTGGGCAAGACATCCAACTGAAGTGGGCAAGAAACCCAGAATGATAGGAAGAACAACCCCCAACGTGCCAGCTGTAGGACACATCTAAACCTCCCAGAAGCAGAAACAAGGAGACAGAACAGCATGCAACAAATGAAGAGACAAACCATTACCTTGAGAAAGGTCCCCATATTTCAGCACTGAAGCCTCATACATCTGGGAGTTCCGCAGCCTGTAAGCAAGGAGATGATGCAGCCCCTCAGAAAAGAGAACATGTCATACTTACAGTGCCACGGGTGCAAAATCTAATGCTGAATAATACTAGTGCTGGTGGGCAAAGGTAGGGACTCAGTACAGTGGTACCCCTGGTTGCGAACGGGATCCGTTCCGGAGCCCCGTTCACAATATGAGCAGAATGCAACCTGTGTCTGCGCGGGTCGCGATTTGCTGCTTCTGCACATGCCCGTGACATCATTTTGAGTGTCTGCACATGCATGAGCGGCGAAACCCAGAAGTAACCCTTTCCGGTACTTCCGGGTCATCGCGGGACGCTACCTGAAAAGACGTAACCTGAACCGAACGTAACAAGAGGTATGACTGTACCGGCAAAGTTTCTCAATGCATTCTTCTGGACCACAATGCCAGGAGCCCCACCACACTCTGGAAACAAAGCTGTTTGTCCAAAGTCAAGAATGAGGGCTTAAGACAGCATCACAAACCAGCTGCTTATCAAGCGGCTGTAATGCAGCAATTTCTTTTTTTTTATAATAGATTTTATTAAAGTTTTGAAGGTTACAGAAAGAAAAGTAGAAAAAGTTAAACAAACAAAGCACAAAAACAAACAAACACACACACAAATCCAACCTTTACATAACTTTCTTTCCTTTGCTTATTTCCTTGACCTCCTCACACCTCCCTTTTTTGTATTCTAGTTCAATTAGATATTTCAGCAAATCCTTTCCATCTTTGTTTTTATCCTAAAAATTTATCTTGATATACTATAATTTTACATTCTCTTCTTTCACTAATTACCAATCCATTTTTACTTAATCCTTTATAACATTTCTGCTAAAACCACATAGCTTCATTCCAACATCCTTCTAACATTCCTTAATTTTACAATGTTTCTGTAGATAAACTTAAATTTTTTCCAATCTTCTTCCACCGACTCTTCTCCCTGGTCTCGGATTGTAATGCAGCAATTTCCATGAGCAACCGAAAGGTAAGTGCAGAATACAGTGGTGCCTCGCAAGACGAAAAGAATCCGTTCCGTGAGTCTCTTTGTCTAGCAGTTTTTTCATCTTGCGAAGCAAGCCCATTGACGGCTTAGCGGATTAGTGCTATTAGCGGTTTAGCGGCTTTTAGCGGCTTAGCGGATAAGCGGCTTAGAAAAAGGGGGGGGGGAAAGGGAAAAAAACCTGCAGGAACTCGCAAGACATTTTCATCTTGCGGAGCAAGCCCATAGGAAATTCGTTTTGCGAAGCACCTCCAAAACGGAAAACTCTTTCGTCTAGCGAGTTTTCCGTCTTGTGAGGCATTCGTCTTGCAGGGCACCACTGTACCCAGAAGGTAAGCGCAAGCAAGAGCATGCTTTCATCACCAGCTTGCCCTTGCGGAAAAATAACCGCTTCACTTTAGTAACAGTGGCAGAGAAAAGCAACTTACTGGAAATACTGAAGAGCACCCATGGGAGAGGCACAGCGAGTGACTTTGACAGGCCCACAGACAAGGTGTTTCTAGGGAATAAATAGGTAACAAAGCATTAGTCGCTCGCAACCACCATGTGCTTGCTTTTTGCAACAGAAAGAAAGCTCCCCAATTGACATAAATGGGAGCTTTCCTCCCCTCTTAAAAAAGAAAAAAAACGGAGCAGGAAATTCCAAATGGGGCTGCAGTGAGGTCAAAGGTCAAAGTCCCTTCCCCTGGGCCACGGTCCCAATCTGACCCCACAGCAACCCAACATAGCAGGAAGAGCTTTACACACAGCTTGTACCGTATGCCATCCTGGAAAGAAAGGGTACTCCTCACCTGTGAAACTGCGAGCACTTGTGGGGCTAGCAGCCTCAATAGCAAGTCCACCTTCTGCTGCTGGAAGGCCTCCTCGCTGCTCACCACATGCACAATGCAACAGTGTTTTTCTGGTGCAGCCACCTGCAGAAGAGCAAGTAGAAAAAAGACAGTCACGGAACCAAGAAATTACACAAAACAATGAAATACCGTGAAAATCCCTGAAACGAGAAGTAATCGACTAGAAATATTATCTTGTAGAAATAAACTAAATAATAAAAATCAAAAAGTTTAAGTGAAAAATTAGAAAAACCTAGAATATTACAATACTTCAGAATTCTGGGGAGTTTTAACCCCATTTCTGAATTTTGGTCATTTAAGGTTTATGATTTTTCTATTTCCTTCTGAGGAAACTGAATAGTTCAGTGAAACAAGGTTTGTAGCCGGCATCCCGTTAAGGCTTTGTACAATTCTAGGTTTTTCTAATTTTTTCCTTAAACTTTTTGATTTTTATTATTTAATTTATTTCTATAAGATAATATTTCTAGTCGATTACTTCTTGTTTCAGGGATTTTCACAGTATTTCATTGTTTTGTGTAACCTGCAGAAGAGCGGCAGCTCACATGAGATGCAGAGACCACACAAGAGGGTTGTTCCGTTCACCCCTGGCTGAAGTCTACTCACTGTGCACTGCCGGGCCACACACTGCAGCTCAGCCACATGGCGCAGCTTTTCCTCTGTCACTGAAAAGGAATGAATTATTATTATTATTACTACATGTATACACGCATACATAGTTTTATTTGCACGCTGCCTTTCCACAGTTCAAACCATGCTCATGGTGGCTTACAACATATAAAAAGATACATAACTACAACGTAAGAAAAGTAGTCATAATCCGATAAATTTTAAAAATACAAAACCAAGCTGAAAAATTTCCACGCTAATCACAACAAAATCTGAAATGAATATACGAAAAAAACCCAACAGCAACAACGCCCCCCACAACTAAACCACCCAAACAATGCCCCAGCCCCACCATTCCTACAGAAAACTGAAGGTGGGATACATGTTTGTCCCCATGAGCCCCCCCCAACCCATTATATTCTCACAACAACCTTGTGAGGTTGTTTGGGCTGAGGGTCAGTAACTGGCCCAAGGTTACTCAGTCATCTTCATGTCTGAGTTAGCACTTGAACCCTGGTCCAGGTCCCAGTCCGACACTCCAACCACAATGCCACAATGGCTCTCAGGAAATATTGTGTGAAGGGTGTTCAGTTTCTGCTCTGTCTGCTTCTGCAGCTCTAGAGCTCTTGTTTCCTAGGGCTTAGTGCAACCAAGGCAAATCTAAAAAAATGTAGTATAAACACTGACAACTGGGAAACACTGGCCTGTGAGCACTCCAATTGGAGAACAGCCTTTACCAAAGGTGTCATGGACTCCGAAGACACTCAAAGACACTCAAACTCAGGACACAAGGGAGAAATGTGCTAAGAGGAAGGCACGCTTGGCAAATCCACACCGTGATCAACTCCCGCCCGGAAACCAATGTTCCCATTGTGTGGGATCCAGACTTGTGGATCCAGAATTGGCCTCCACAGTGGACTCATTGTTAGAACTGTGTTTATGGAAGACAATCTTACTCGGCTACAAGTGATCGCCAAAGAAGAAGAAGTGCAACCAAGTGGAACTAATTCAACCATGATCCAGCCACAGCTATTTCCTTGATAAAACACCCGTCAGGTCAACAGACTTGGTATAACAGCATTGGACCTGGTTTCCAATCGTTTTATATAGTTTGGCTAAGAGAGAGTGACTGGCCCAAGGCCAACCAGCAAAAATTCAAACCCTTTTCTCCCAGATCCTAGTCCAACACTCTTAAGTGTTACACCACAGTGGCTCCCATATTAGCTTGGCAAGTCAACTTCTCAATCCTCAACCTACATTGTTGTGAAGATAGATACAAAGAGACAGTTACCTGTCTTAGGGATAAGGCAAGCATCTGTTTAAAAATGATAAAATAAAGTGCCTACCAAGAAAGACGTCCACATTAGGGTCATAGCCCTCCAAGTCTTCCTGCTCCTCCTCAAGGAACCCTTTCAAGTGCACTTTGCACACAACAGCATTCTGCTCCGTCTGGTCAAAAGTGGCATGAGAACATTGGCGAAGGTTTTCCTTCATGGCTTGAATATCCTCAGGGCTTTGGGAGGCTTCCAAAGCTGAAGGCCACTTAACTCGTAGCCGTTGCAGGAATCTATGGATTTCCTCATCAACCGAAGATGGAACCAGGTGTACATCCATCCTGAAAGGCAAAGAACCACACACAACATTGGCCGTACAACCGCCAAAATGAGCAGAAGAAAAACTCTCCATATTCTACTCAAAGAACAGCTAAAGGTCCAGTATGGACTGATGACCTGAGTGCTGTATTCGGTAGAGCACTGCTTTCCAAATCTGAACTTCTCCTCCACAGAAATGAAGGCTAGAACCAAGAGCTCTCTTAAAAACAGGTAAGATTCTCAGAATGTTGCCGAAGTCCTAGAAAGGACAATACAGTGGTACCTCAGGTTACATACGCTTCAGGTTACATACGCTTCAGGTTACATACGCTTCAGGTTACACACTCCGCTAACCCAGAAATAGTACCTCAGGTTAAGAACTTTGCTTCAGGATGAGAACAGAAATCGTGCTCTGGCGGTGCGGCAGCAGCAGGAGGCCCCATTAGCTAAAGTGGTGCTTCAGGTTAAGAACAGTTTCAGGTTAAGAACGGACCTCCGGAACGAATTAAGTACTTAACCTGAGGTACCACTGTACTGTTCTCTCCAAAACACAGCACATTCACAGCTATAGAAGCAGCTTTGAACTGTGGGGAGGACAAATTAACGCTGCAATCGTCTGCATGCCTACTTAGAAGTCACCCCCACTGAACATTGTTGCATCTATTTCTCATTGTGTGTAAAGTCGTAATAAACAAATAAGAAAGCCACACATGTTCCTGGATCCGTGATTGACAATTAGAATAGGTCCATTGAGTTGCATCTACTAACCCTTGAGCTCGGAGTGTGCCTGCGAGGTGGTCAGTGACCAGGATGGCTCTCAGGTGACTCAGACTCAGCGAGTTCAGGCCCTTGCAGCCGTGCAGTGGCACACAGTTCAGGAGGATGCTGTGCCCATGGGCTGTTTGAGGGGGCTCCGCATACACAGGAATGGCTTTCAGGATCTGCTCAAAGACAGCAGGCCTCTCTAACTGCACAGTCAGTCCAGCTGGGCTCTTTTGGCAACTTCGGATGGGTGGCAACCCGGGGCGTTTAAGTGAAGACACACTCTCAGCAACGCCATCGGGAACCTGTTGTGATACAAGAAAAGGGAGAAGAGTCAACGAGCGTCGGCTTCCTCCTGGTTTCGGCTGTTCAGGAGCAGAAACAAAGCAGTTCACCATGTGGTTAATTTTTTTTTTTTTAAAAAAGACAACCCAAATTTCAAGCACAAATAGATTGCAGCTGGGCTTTCTTAGCTAAAATGCTGTGGGTGACATATTAAAACCTGGTCTCTAGATCACTAAAATAATCTGCTGCAGGGAAAGAATTAGTAGCTGACTTCTGCAGTCAAGTCTTCTCTAAGATACCTGGAAAGAGGAGTATAAATAAAATATGGAGTGATAAGTGTTGGTGCTGACCTTTAAAGTCCTAAACAGCCTTGGCCCTGTATACCTGAAGGAGCATCTCCACCCCCATCGTTCAGCCCAGACACTGAGGTCCAGCTCCGAGGGCCTTCTGGTGGTTCCCTCACTGTGAGAAGTGAGGTTACAGGGGACCAGGCAGAGGGCCTTCTCGGTGGTGGCACCTGCCCTGTGGAACAGCCTCCTGTCAGATGTCAAAGAAATAAACAACTTTCTGACTTTTAGAAGACGTCTGAAGGCAACCCTGTTTAGGAAAGTTTTTAATATCTGATGTTTTATTGTGTTTTTAATATTCTGTTAGAAGCAGCCCAGAGTGGCTGGGGAGGCTTGGCCAGATGGGCAGGGTATAAGTAATGAATTATTGTTATTGTTATTATTATAACATCCATAGAACTGTAAGAGTTGTACGAGCCCCCTAGGGTCATCTAGTCCAACCCCCTGTAATACAGAAAGAATAATAATAATAGTAAATCACAAAGCACCACCTGACAGCTGGAGGTGGTACCTCACAGGGGAACTAACTATTTGCATACCAATAAATGAATACAGGCAAGGCAGCCCCGCCCCATCGCCCCGCCCCTTTTCGCGAAGGACACGCCCCCTTACCTGCCCGTCCGCGAACATGGCCATCAGGGCAGCCTGCGGAGCCAGGAAATCCCTGCTACGTAAGTTCCGGGCGCTGCTCTCCTTGAACCAGACCGGGCCACGAGCCCCGACCCCGGCCTTTCCTCGGAGAGCAGCGTTCAAGGCCTCCAGGGTCTCGGAGACAGACAGGCGGCTCTCGCGCGTCTCCATGGCGACCCCAGGCGCCGGCGCCTCCGGAATTCTTTCCTGGAGGGCGGGGGAGGGGGGAAGTCCGCCCGGTTTGCCAGGATGTGATGTCATGATGGAAAATAAACATAGAACTATAGTATAGACTGACTTCCTGGTGGAGCCAAAGCTGGCATGGGCATCGTAGGAGTGGGATTCTGCCACCCTTAGTGTTGTCGAGTCTTTGGGCACTTTAAAAGACAGATCCCCCCCCTTTTTTTCTTTTTCCGTGTATCATTTTGCTTTGTGGTTTGTGTTATCATTGTAGAAAATCTAATAACAATTTTATTTTAAAAAAATAAAAATAAAAGACAGATTTTTTTTTTAAATGGCATAATCTTTTCATCAGGTCCACCGAAGCTTGCGCAATAATTAGTTTATTACAACACATTGTCATAGCCATGTCTACTCAGAATTCCTCAGAAGTCCTATTGAATTCAATGTAGTTTACTCCCTGGCAAATGGGTATTATTATTATTCGAATTTATATACTGCCCTATGCCCAGAGGTCTCAGGGCGGTTCACAGAACAAAATCAAAATATATAATCAAAATAAAAACAGCAACCCAGTAACCCCTTAGGTAGGATTGTAGCCCTAGGCTGTATGTAGCCTTTGAAAACACACATGGGTCATAGCATTTTTTGTACGTAGCGGTTTGCAATTCTGCATGACTTTGCACGATAACGTAGTCTAAAATGGCAGTTACTAGCTATGTTCTCTGTACGCACAGGTGGGCATGTTGAATTGCATTTGTTGCTTTACTGCCTATTTGAAAAGGTTCTTTGGAGCTCTTCGCAATCTCTCTTTGTTATAATGGACCTGGACAACTGAGTGTCATCAGCAAACTTGGCTACCTCACTGCTCACCCCTCACTCTAATGATATATGAAAAAGTTAAAAGCACAGGTCCCAATACAGTTTCTTCGGGAAACTCCACCTTCTACATTTCTACATTTATTCCTGCTTTCTAGTTTTTGCTACTTAACCAATTCCTAACCTACAAGAGTACTTCTCCCCTTCTTCCATGGGTGCCAAGCTTACTCATGAGTCTTTTGTGATGTAACATACAACATTTTTGGAAACTATATTTATAGTTTTAAATCTATCAATGCTTAATTGTTGTAGTTGTTTTCATCCCTATGTTTTTAGCTGGTCCTGTTATATCTGTAAGCCACTTGGACTGGAGTCCCTGTCGAGGAAAAGATGGAATATAAATCTTCTTCTTCTTCTTTAGTGATCAGTTGTAGCCGAGTAAGATCGTCTTTCATGAACACAGTCTTAACAGTGAGTCTGTAAGTGACTGTGGAGGCCAATTCTGGATCCACACGTCCTTCCACAGTGGGGACATAGGTTTCCGGGCAGGAATTGATCACAGTGAGGGTTTGCCAGATGTGCCTTCCTCTTAACATGTTTCCCTTTCATCCTGAGTTTGAGCGTCTTCAAAGCCCACGGCTGGTCTCCAAAGGCTGTTCTCCAGTTGGAGCGCTCGCAGGCCAGTGTTTCACAATTGTCCATGTTTCTCCTACATTTTAAAAGATTTGCCTTGAGAGAGTCTTTAAACCTCTTTTGTTGTCCACCACTATTTCGCTTTCTATTCTTGAGTTGGGAATAGAGTAGTTGCTTTGGAAGACGATAATCAGGCATCGGCACAACATGACCAGTCCAACAAAGTTGATGTTGAAGAATTATTGCTTCAACACTGGTGGTCCTTAAGAGTAATTTGGAAGCAATCCCACTTAATAGGATCTTGAAGGGCTTGAGTGTTCATTTTGCGCCTTGGTTTCTTTCCTTGAAGCCTGTGTTGAGGTATCTCGATAGCCAACGTAGAACGCATTAATCAATGATCTGTCCAGCAGTCGTCGGCACTTGTCATAGCTCTGGTAAGGAGCACATCATTTATAAATAATAAGTGTGCCTGGTATGAGAATCTCTTTCAGAGACTGTGTCGAAAGCTATAGTCTGTTTGCATTTTTATTTATAGCCTGGGTGGCACTACGAACAATGGAAACTGTTTGAAATATACCAGAAGCAGAAGTGAAACATCCCCAAGCAACTCCCCCTGTCCAGGCCAACAGAAATGCAAACAAAATGTAGACACTGAATGTAATATTTCTAATGGCTAGTGGAGGCTAGTCCATATGGGCAAATGAAGCACTGCCCCGTCAACCTTAGTCTGCTCTCAGCCAGCCCCCACCAGCCCATCTTCCAATGAGTCCAGTGTGGTGTAACTGCCTGTCATCTTCTTCATCCATAGTTTCATTGTTGCCCTTATAAAACATAGCAAAAAGAACAGGAACAAAGCTTAAGATGAGTTGGCTCCACTAATTATTGAGTGTACTGCTGTCTGGGCTCCTTGCCTTCTGCTCTATCAGTCTCAGTGGACAGCAACCTCTGCTGCTGATGGCTATTTTGCACTTTTAAAAAACATTAAAGGTTTCCCTAGAAAACAGCACAATTGTGGTTTCTAACCAGTTATGCCAACAAGATTAGGTATTATTCCGGGAAGGACTGAAGTTCCAGGGCATTGATATTTATGCTTTCTGAATTTAAACCATAATCCAACAGCATGCACTACAGCCTGGTAGTTTATTCATACTGTTGTTTATTGTGGACAGTAAGCTGCTTGTACCTGTGTTAATTCTCTGTTGTCCATACGATGTTCTCCACTGCCTTCCTGCACTTTCTCCTCCAGATTTTCTCACATCCTCTCCCTTTTGGATTCAGAAAATCTGGATTGAAGGAGAGGAAAGTGCAGGAAGACAGTGATTTGGAGGACATCATACAATGAAAATGGATGGAAGGGCAGGATGCTGCCCACATGCAACAAATGTATGAATGAACCCTTTATTTAGTTAGAAGGTGGTGTTTTTGTACTGTAAACCACTCTTTCACTCCTCAGATGAAGAGCAGTGTATGTATAATATTTAATAAATAATAAAGAAGATGTCTATAGGAGCACTAGGCTCCTTTGGGAGGAAGCGTCAGAGAATGAATGAATGAATGAATGAATGAATGAATGAAAATACTGCTTCATGTTTTTGGCAAAAAAAACAACCCAAAAAATCCCTAAGTAGTTTACAAAAGTTATAAAATCAAAATATAGTAAATATAATAAAATACAAACAAATATCAGAATAGAATAAACAAAGTCCATTGTTTTAAAGTGCAAGTCAGCAACTCAACAGACTTGCCAAGGCCATTTTGTGTTGGAAAGGACTAGAGGTCACCCATTTCAGCCCCCTGCTCAGTACAGGAATATTTATTTATATTAGCTATAATATTGTATAAATTTAAATTAGGTAACATTAGGTTTTACTATCCGTTACATGGGTGGGGTGTGTGTGGAATATTGCTGTGGATTCAGGCTTGTGGGTGTACTATGCAGAATATAACATGTGACTGGGACACACATATTTATTGGGGGTGTATATGTTGGACTTTAGCAGGATGCAAGGTGAAAACATCAGAGAGAATATTTGGACCCTGATTCTCCACATACTGTATCTTCCAACTTTGTTTTCACAGCTGTGAATGAGAGATGCAGAGTTGAGTTAAACCTTCCTCATTATCAGCCACACGGAAAGAAGATTAGATTATGCCAGAGAAGGCTCTTTGATCTAAACAGACATCTTTCTCTCTGTTTTTTTTTTCCCTTGCACTGTTCTGGCTACATGGGGTTCCTCTTTAAAAACTTAACCATGTATACAAAATGAATTTTCGCATTTAGCGACTAAGTTGGGGCCAGTGGGTCCACTTAGCTGAATACCACCAACTGGGTAGAAATCACAGGGAAACCGATTTCACCCCAACATTAGGCAAAACTTCCTAACAGCCAGAGCTGTTGGACAGAAGAACAAAGTGCCTTGGGAGGTGGTAGGCTCTCCTTTTCTGGGCAGCTTTAAGCAGAGGCTGAATACCAGCTGATACTGAAGCTGTTTTCTCCACTGAGCAGAGAGGGTTGGACTTTATGACCTCCAAGCAGCCCTCGGCCCTATAAGTCTATGAAACCTATGTTTATTTAAAAAAGGATAAAGATAATGCCTCAGCCCGCTTTCACATAAGGCAAACTAAGGTCCACGGGCCAGATCAGGCCCAATTGCCTTCTGTATCTGGCCCACAGACAGTCCGGAAATTGCCGTGTGGATCACCAGCACGTATATTCTTTCCCTCTTCCTCTCATGGCACCGGTGGCGCCTCCCCCTCCCTCCTGACTTCTCCCCGCCCTGCCTAGAGGAGGAAGGGGGCTGGGCTTTGTTGGTGCCAGCAGCAGCAACGCTCAAGCAGCCGCCATTTTAAGCAGCCCCTCTCCAGAGCCCTTTTGCACATTGCCCATTGTTCCCCTGCCGCCGCCACCAGCCCCTGCCACTCGCAAGACACAGGTAAGCAGCCACTGGGGCTCATGGGGCTCTTGCATCATTCCCCCCCCCCAATGTAGTCCGGCCCCCCACAAGGTCTGAGGGACAGTGGACCAGCCCCCTGCTGAAAAAGTTTGCTGACCCCTGCATAAGCACATTAAAACCACAGCATACAGTAACCTGAGTTTGCTTGCTCGCTCTTCTTTCTTTCTTTGAATGTACGGTAATTTTCAGATCTTGAGACTGCAGTGATACACATTAAAGCAGGGAAGGAGCACCTTCTCCAGCCCAAGGGCCCAAGGGCTGCATCCCTTTGTGGGCAGCCTTCTGGGAGCTGCGAGTGGTGGGCAGCACCAGAGGTGAAAGTGAGCAGGACGATGGATACGACTCTTTCATTTGTGCAGTAGGCTACATTCCTAGCTATGCAAACCTTTAAGAGGCTTCTGTGCCTTAATTTCTCCATCCTCTTGTCCACACAAACTGAAGGCGTTATCACAGTTCAAAGCCCTCAAGGAGACCTTGAAGCAGAGACAGCAAAGGAGTGTGTGGCCTGGGGAGGGTCTAGTCTAGTGGGCCTGGAGCGTCACATCCAACCATTCCCTGGCCTGAGATCCCTTACCCTCTGCTGTTAAGTGTTCATTATTCAAACAAAGGGCACATGTTTAATTTTGATTGGATCTGAGTAATAAACAAGTCAGAATTCACTCTTTCCCTTTTTTGGCGCAGTTGCATGTTTTATTTCTCAGCAGAGTGCACAACAGACCTCGCATCGGCATCTCATTACCCGTTCTCATCCGACACCCTGGTGCACCCACTTCTCTTCGTTGAGGTTGAAGAATCTAAAAAGGGGGGCCGTACTCTCTGCACCACTCACAGCCAAGAGATGATCTGAGAATTCCTTCTCACGCCAGACCAACTACTGACTGTCAGCCGTGGCAGAAGATTTCCCCCCCCCCCAAGCCCCGCTACGGTTGCCTTGGCACTCCATTGAATGCATTGGCACTCCATTGCATGCCCACACAAATTAGCTGCTTTGCATCCAGCCTGGGGGGAAATGGATAGCTGGGAATACTATTAAGGGTGCAACAGCAGTAGCAGCAGGCCTAGCCCCTTGCACTGATGCTTCTGCTGGAAACCCTATTGTAAGCAACAAGGCTGTTGGTGTTCTATAGCTTGGGCACTAAAATATGTCCTTGTCAGTTCAAGATTCAAGGCCTGTTAATCTTCAGTCCTATGTATGCTCACCCATTGCTTACCTCTGAATAAACACACAAGGGATTATGCAGTTCATCTCCAAACTAGAGCCATCTAGTCCTTCCAGATGCAACTGGAGACCTGACAGAACCTTAGTCACTGGACTAGACTGCTAAATCGCTTTTGGCATGGCTCATAGCGACAAGCCGAGACAATGTTCTTGGGCTCCGTTGACATGCCCCAAGCAAGGCTGCGCTGGAAGCTTCCAGATAAGGAAAAATGCACTTCCATGGCAGCGTTTCAGTTTTGATCCTTTTTTAATCCAGTGGAAGTTCTCAGAGTTAATATGCCAATATTGAGAGGCTATAAAGGTAAAGGGACCCCTGACCATTAGGTCCAGTCGTGACCGACTCTGGGGTTGCGGCGCTCATCTCGCCTTACTGGCCAAGGGAGCCGGCGTACAGCTTCCGGGTCATGTGGCCAGCATGACTAAGCCGCTTCTGGCGAACCAGAGCAGCACACGGAAACGCCGTTTACCTTCCCACCTATTTATCTACTTGCACTTTGACATGCTTTCAAACTGCTAGGTTGGCAGGAGCTGGGACTGAGCAACGGGAGCTCACCCCGTCACGGGGATTCAAATCGCCGACCTTCTGATCGGCAAGTCCTAGGCTCTGTGGTTTAACCCACAGCGCCACCTGCGTCCCTTTGAGAGGCTATAGCTCAGTAGTAAATAAAGCACATGTTTTGCACATACAAAGGACCTGGGTTCTATCGCTGACTTCTCCAGGCTTAAAGGGAAATCCTCCACCTGAAGATCATTCTGGAAGGACCTTGCCAATAGCCTTCCTCGACTTCCTCCCGATGTTTGTGGGCCACAATTCCCAGCATCCTTGATAACTGAATTTGCTGGCTGAGGCTGATGGGAGTTGGAGTTCAATAGTTGGAGGCACCATGTTGGCTAGAGTGGATAATAACAGGAACTGTAGCAATTGTGTATATTCAGTATTAAGCATTTTTGTGTGTTTACTTACCATTTGCAGGTTGACACAGAGGTCCTATATTACTTATTTACATGTTCAACCATTTGAAAAGTGCTTGATTCTTTTCCCCTAGTTCCCAATAACATTTTTTAAAAAATCTTTTATTTTACAACGTGTGCTTTGATTAGGAAACAATTATATCAACATTCCCATTTGGGCCTGTACGGCAACCAGAATAAGGAAGGAGTCTTGGATGCAGAGCTGTTGTTTGGGGAGTTGGTTTATTATGTTATCTATTTGGCTCCTTAGCTTAACGTCCTTTTGGCTTGGCAGGCAAATAAAAGAACGAGCATCTAATTTGTGAGTTCCTTTCCTCCTTACACGCAGCATGACTCACATGACATCTCACATGTATACTTGTACCACACACAATAATTTATATGAAAGGACTGTCAACTTGCATGGGCCAGATCCAATGCGGTAGAAACCTCATGTATTCACTTCTCCTTTTACTTCCTGTGCAAGATTATGCAGCTGTAGGAAATATACCCTTGAGAAACTAGAAGCGCCCATCCTTGATGAACCAGAAGCAGCTATTTACTCTGTGCTAGCAGGACATGCTATGAAATGAATGGGTGAATGTGTGCTATAGACAAGACGCATGACAGTGCATGAAATGTCTTCTTTGGGACTGGAAAAGCTGCTCACTCGTTCACCCTGCTGTATTTTTTTCATGGGCTCAGTTGGGATCCTTGAAAGAGCTTTGGACAGACACGACATCCCCGTGGCCGTTGTGTCTGCTCGCTCAGCGGGAGTGATCGTGTCATTCCAAAGCAATTTCTTCTCCTGAACCTCCCTGTGCATGTGAGGCTTAAGATATCTGATCCACTCTAGGTGCATCCACACACACTTGTCTCTTCATGCCTGGGCACCAAAAATTTGTTTTGTTTTGTTCTTGGAACATCTTGCAGGGAAGAGAAATGTCTCTTAGAGAAACTGGCTGAATACAGGAACATCATCTCGAAGCCAACCTGGTTCTGTTCCAGTGGGTGCCTTCTGCAATTTGGCATGACCAAGTCCAGCCAGTCACCAGCTTGAGGAGGAGAGATTTGCAGGTTAAGGGTGGTGGTGTCCTAGGAACATTCCCGGGCAGCAGCAATGTTAAAACATTCACAGGGTAGGGCTTGGAAAGTCCCCTGCTTGAAACCCTCCCTCTGGCCCTAGGGTCCTGTTCATAGTCCTGAGCTGGATGAGCTTCCATAGGAACACAGTAAGAGCCTTTTGGATTGCCCAAAGGTCAGTGGCTGACCAGATTCCCATCGGAAACATACAATGATCTCCCCTCCTGTGGTTTCCAGCAACTGGTATTCAAAAACGTTCCTGCACAGCCATTGTGGATAACAGCCATTGACGGCTAGTAGCCATTCCACTATAAGGCAACTCCTCCTTGGATAAACGCACTGGAGAAGAAGAGTTTACTACCTGTAATCTCTCTGGTCAAAAGAGCAACCGATTGGGAAGATGTGTCACTCCTAAGGCTTTCAAATCTTCAGCGCGTCACTTCAGTATGTGCCCAGCTGTAAATTATTTCTGGCAGAATCAAGAAACGGTTTAGGTCACTGGTTAGTATACGGTGAAAACTGAAGATAGTTATTTATAACAGTTATGTTCCGATCAGGGAGACTGCAGCAAAACGTTGCAGTGCATACCCTTGCATCCTAACAGGAGTGCTCCTGTTCAGGGTTCCAGACAGCAAGGCAGCTGAGCATGCTCAGTTCTCATTAGGCTGCTGTTGTTCTTTAAGTGGGGGTGGGGCTACCCGTTTAAGTGTTTTTTCAAAAATATTTTTGTACTGCTACAAACTCCAGGGTTCCTCCAAACAGGTTGATAACTCACACTTTTCTCTCAGTGGCTTCCCTTTTAGCTGCTGTATTATCAGCACTTCACCATATAAGTTTGCTGTTAGAAGCAGGGGTGTCCTACAGTTCATAAATGACCTCCAGAGCTACAACTCTCAAAGCTCCCAGAGGAGAGGGATTGACTGTTAAATCACTATGATAATTTTAGCTCTGTGTTGGGTGGGTGTCTCCCAGTGGCCCTCAGCGCCACTAACAAACTAGTTTCTATGATTCTTTAAGGAGGGCATGGCAGCTCAAAGTAGCACGACACGGAAGCCGTGACCGTTTAAAATGTTAGGATACGAGGAGCTACCAATAACTGTATCTGATGTGAGCTGAAGACTGATATGATAGAAAAATGAATCCCTCACCCTACTCTCTTGAGATGATCTTTCAATGTACAGTGGTACCTCAGGTTACATACGCTTCAAGTTACATACGCTTCAGGTTACACACTCCGTTAACCCAGAAATAGTACCTTGGGTTAAGAACTTTGCTTCAGGATGAGAACAGAAATTGTGCTCCGGCGGCGTGGCGGCAGCAGGAGGCCCCACTAGCTAAAGTGGTGCTTCAGGTTAAGAAGTTTCAGGTTAAGAACCGACCTCCGGAACGAATTAAGTACTTAACCCAAGGTACCACTGTACCAGCTTCCCTTCCCTCCAACCATGCTGAAAAACCTCACAGTCTTAGGGATATATCCCTCCTCCCCCCTTTACACCAGAAGAGACAACAGCAGCATCTGTGCATTTTTAGGATTAAGAGCCACGTCATACTTTTATGTGGCTATTGGGTGCGCTGGTTTCCTCCCCCATTTTGTTGTGGTAAATGCATAACCCGCTTTCAATCCGTTTTAGAATGTTGTTGTTTTTTGCTTGGTTTCCATTTTTAGATCTGTTTGCTATGCCATGGGGAGGAAGGGCTGGGTATAATAAAGAAAACATAGGATGAGAAACAAACCCCAAAGTCATTGGGGGTGAGGGGAATCTCATGCACAGGGAACAACTTCAGTCCTCCAGGCTTCTCTGCCTGGCCTGTGGAAATCTCCTCAAGGGACAATTCTTCACCAGGCCTGTTCTGCATCCTCCTCAAGGGGTTCTGCTTGGCTGGAAAGTTTCCCTGAACTGTTGAGAACATATCTTGCTCTCTCCTACGTATGGATCGGAGAAAACCCTGACTTGTGTGGCTGGAATGTGGCCTACTACAGAAATTTAAGAGAAGGTGGGTGGGGGAGAGAGAGAACCTCGAAAAGGATAGTGTAGAGTTGGAAACGGTTCAGCAACCGATACATGATCAAGGCAATGGAGGAACTCCCCTACAAGAGAGGTTGCAGCGTTTGGGACTGTTTTGGTTCAGAGAAAAGGCGACTAAATGGTGACATGATAGAAGTTTAAAAGCTTGTGTGTTAAGTGAATAAGAGAAGTGTTTTCCCCCCTCTCTCTCGCAAGACTAGAACTCGTGGCCATACACTGAAGCTGAATGCTAGACAGATAAAAGAAGCTACTTCTTCACAAGCTATGGAGCTCGATCCCACAGGAGGCAGTAATGGCGCCCAACCTAGATGGCTTTAAAAGAGAATTAGAAGAGAGGGCTATTGATGGCTATTAGCCACGACGGCTCTACTCTGGCTCCACAGCTGAGGGAGCAATGTTCTGAATACCAGTTTTATGGAAGCCACAGGAGGGGAGACAGCTCTTGTGCTCGAATCCTGCTTGCTGGTTTCCCACTGGAATCTGGTTGGCCACTGTGAGAATAGGATGCTGGCCTAGATGCAGCACTGGCCTGATCCAGCAGGCTCTCCTTATGTCATTTATGGAAGTGTGTGTGTGAGAGAGAGAGAAAGAAAAGGAGTAGGCCTGCCCACTTTGGTTCCAGCCCTGTTTCGGTTCGTGACCAATGACCCCTGAGGGAATGCGGTCCTTGACAGAAGAAAAGTTGCCCACCCTTGTCCAAAGGGCCAATATTCAACGGAGGCTGGTCCTTCAGAGCCAATGGGGCACTGCCTCACCAATCTCTGTCTGCCTTCAGCCAGTCCCTGCCTGCCGGCCTTCTTGCATACAGCCTGGGGGGTGGGGGTGGCGATGCATGCCAGTTTCCCCCTCCTCAGTGCCAAGGCTGCCCTTGCAGAACTCCGCTGTGTGGAGGGAGAAGACTGGGACCAAACTAAAACTGAATCGGTTGGCTCTGACTGCCATGAACTGTGGCTCCACCCATTACTGGGCTCCCACTTTACCAGTCACCACTGCCCCTACTGTGAACCACCCTCCCAGCTTCTAGATCTGCTGAACCCTGGGCCTCTCAATCCCAACTCTGCCTGTGCTGTACCCAGAACAGGAAGCTCATGCCCACATCGCGTGATTGGGCCCTTCCTGCCCCAAATCGCAGATGGCCTTATCCACTTCGTGGCTGGAAGTGTTTGCTGACTGTAGCACATCGACAGATCCAGATCTGGTGGTTTCCCCCCCAGGAAACAAACCACTATCTTTAGAGGACAGAGACGTGAAAAAAACCAGAGGCACACCCGACTCACACCTCCACGGTGCTGCCAAAACAGCACAGCAGTCCCTCCTTAAGCCTGCTCCCTTAAGGACTTCTATCTCAAACCCTAGCCGCCTCTGGTGGTCAAAATATATCCTCTCCCATGCTGTGAGAAAGCTCCCTTTTTACAGGTACATACATCAGTAACTTGAAAATTGTCTTTCCAGACTGGACTCCTCGAGATAGTGTTGGACTCCCAACTCCCATCAGCCTCGAGCCAGTATGGCCAATGGTCAGGGATGATGGGAGTTGTAGTCCAACCACATGCTTCCCCGTCCCCCCAGACCGTTGTAATTTTCAGATGGGATTCTGCAGGTGAAGCTGATTTAGTGCCCCTGCTTAACAAACCCGCTTCCTCCAAAAGATAGGGGGCTTGTGAGAAGGGAAGCAATTTGGGAAATGCCGTGGAAAATGCTGGGTAACCCTTGCTTTCGTGCAATGCCATCGAACCTCTCCAACCAACAAACCAGAGTGAAGGCTCATGAAACAGCCAGTGCTGTCTATTTCCCCCCCCAAAAGTCATTCAGGATGAATGCTGAAGAAGAAGAAGAAGAAGAAGAAGAAGAAGAAGAGAGGAGGAGGAGTTTGGATTTGATATCCCGTTTTATCACTACCCTAAGGAGTCTCCAAGCGGCTAACATTCTCCTTTCCCTTCCTCCCCCGCAACAAACACTCTGTGAGGTGAGTGGGGCTGAGAGACTTCAGAGAAGTGTGACTGGCCCAAGGTCACCCAGCAGCTGCATGTGGAGGACCGGGGACACGAACCCGGTTCCCCAGATTACGAATCTACCACTCTTAACCACTACACCACACTGGCTCTCAATGAACCGGCTGTTTGGAAAAGGCCCCTATTGGAGACACCAAGATCCAGATAATGCAGCAACCCAAAGTGGCCTAGTTAGATGCTCTTTGGAAACCCACATGGCAGAGCATATCCAGCCCCTCTTGTTTATTCTGGCAATTAGAGACTTCCTATATGTGGAAGTTCTATTCTCAGCTGTTCTAGCAAATAGCCATTGATAGACCTATTTGCCATCCATTGGTTTAATATGTTTTTTAAAACAAAAAACCATACATAGCAGCCGTCATTACAACACCCCTTTGTCAATAATTCCATAAGCTGATTATGCAGCACATGAAGAAAGGCACAAACAAAAAACAACACGGCACTTTTTTTTTAAAAGCTACTCGTCAGAATGGCACCTGGCTATTTTTTCTAAACAACCCAGGATTCTCTCCCCCCCCCCCCCCCGTTGCTTTAGGTTTTTCATTTGCTACCTGGCTATTAAAGTTTCACAGTTGCCTCAACAATTAACCGGTTAAGGAAAGTCACAATCATTTTGCACAGCAATCGCGTCTGTTGCCACCTAGGGAGTCGGCTGCGAATGGAATCAGCATCCCGTTTTCCTCTTCTATATAGCTCAAATGGAAAGCTAGCTGAGCCAATTGACAACGGATGACATCTGCAATACCCTGAGGAACTTTGCTGTGATTTGGATATTTGGATTTCTAGCTCTCATTACAGTGGTACCTCGGGTTACATACGCTTCAGGTTACAGACTCCGCTAACCCAGAAATAGTACCTCAGGTTAAGAACTTTGCTTCAGGATGAGAACAGAAATCGTGCTCCGGCAGCACAGCAGCAACAGGAGGCCCCATTAGCTAAAGTGGTGCTTCAGGTTAAGAACGGACCTCCGGAATGAATTAAGTACTTAACCCGAGGTACCACTGTATTAGGGAGAGCAGAATCTTTGCTCTGTGTGCAAAACCCCTTGTTCCTTTTCCTATAGCCCCACCGCCAGAAGCTGCAGCCTCTGTTCCCATGTCTCAAGTTAAGGAGGAGACCAAACCAACTCCAGAAGAGCAGAGCAGGAGAGCAGGGAACGAAATCCAAGCGCAGCTGGAATGCTAAGAGAAAAACAGCTGCTTTTGGGATTCCGTTGCCCGCTGACACGCTGTCGTCATCATTGAAGAAGCTGGCTAGCCGCAGAAGGAAGGCAAGGTGGAACTGAGGCCTGGGCAAAGAGGCAGGCTCCGTCGCTGAAGGGAAAAAGGTCCCACACTGTCAACCCCCATGAGATGAGATTTATGCAAGGAGCTCGAAGACAGTTCCAAGAGCAGCTATGGCTTCTGCGCGGAGGAGCTGCTACAGGTCCTGTAAGAAGAGAAAGCCCAGCCAGGGTCAATAAGTCCTTCGGCAGATTCCTCAGCAACACGGCGCACGTTTTTCCAGAAGCCCCTCTTTAGTGCAAGTTGCTATTGTGTCCTGACTTGGTATCAAATGCTACCTGCCTGATTGTACTTATTTACCAGACTTTATTTGCCTGACTTTTCTACCTCCTGATCCAGTAAGGTTAGTCTTATGTTCTTATACTAAGGTTAGTCTTATGTTCTTATACTAAGGTTAGTCTTATGTTCTTATACTAAGGTTAGTCTTATGTTCTTATACTTTCTCCTGTATTTGTCTACAAAGGAAAATCATGGGCACCCTGACCTTTTTACACAGAAGCTAATTTAACTGCAAGTGGAACTTAAGCTCATGCAATCAAATAATGATGCCCTGGTTAAGACTGCTGGACTTTGGAGACCTCGATTCTACAAAACACCCTGCGTGGCCTTGGACCACTCTCCATCTCTCAGCCTAATCTACCTCACAGGGTTGTTGTGAGGATAAACGAGAGAGGGATGCCGCCTTGAGCTCCTTGGAGGACAGAAGTATCAAATAAGATAAAAGGGTTTAGGTTCATTGAAGAGACTGCTTAAGGAGATTCCGGTGGGTGGGGGTTTAACAAATTGGGCCGAACAGCTCGAAGGTTTTGCACAATGCTTGCTGTCCTTTGTGCTGTTTCTCCTGTGTCATCTGCACTGATCCTGCAACTCTGTTTGGACTAAGAATATGCAGACGGGTTAGAACTATTATTATTTTTGGATTAAGCAGTAAACAGATCTTGGAATATAAAATAAACAATATATTATTATTACTACTATTTTTACTTTTGTTATTGTTATTGCTATTATTACTGCTGCTGATGCTACTACTACTACTAGATTTGCATTTATAATATAAGGAGAGCACTGCAGGATCAGATTGAAGTTCCATCTATTCCAAATCTCCCATTTCTACAGCGGTGAACCAGCTGTCTCTAGGGAACCCGCAACCAGTACCTGAGTGCAATAGCCCTCCGCTGCTGTTTGTCCCCGCAACACCTGGGGGCTCTATTTAGAAAACATGGTTCATGGCCATGGGTAGACCACAGATTTCTGGAAAGAAAGAAAAATCATTTGAAAGCCCCCCATCCTATGCCAATCAGTTGCTGCCACATCTGCTCTCTGCAATTTCTTTAAAGTAATTAATGTGTTGTGTGAAGAAGCACTTCCTTTCAGGAATCAGCCTAGCCCAGGTGAGACTAGCAAGGGGGGGGGGAGAGAAATGAGAACACCTGCCAGCCTACAATGCACCAGTTGCTTGTGAGTGCTGCTAAGCAATGCAGGAAGGTGGAAGGGAGTTGGTTGTGAATGGACTCTGCAAGGGGAGGAAAATGCAAATCACAAACAAAACCCCAACCAATTTCAACATCACTTGTGCAAACAGCTTCGCTGGTAATTCTGCCTGGCATACATTAAATACTTTCCCTATTACCATGCCCCACCTTGGCAGGTGTCTATTTCTCCACCCACTTCCTAGTCCCTTGCTGGCACACACACTCCACAAGGAAAGGTGGTATTCCCACCCCCACCCCTTGATCTTCCTTCTGGCTGTTGTGCCACACAACTCCCCGCTGTTATTATGCTCCTGGGATGCAGCCAGGCTTAAAGCTCAAACAAGAGGAGGTAGATTTGCCAGGGTCAAATTTCAAATCTTTTATTGTTATTCCACTTCCTTGTAACCCTTTCCTCTGCAGAGCAGATGCATGCATTGTGCTAAGCGGAAAATTAGAGGAGGAGAGAATCAAGGTGGGGGGGGGGGGGAGAAAGACCATCATAGGAAAAGGAGTGGAAGGAAAGGACCATCTTACATTAGAGTCGGGTGAATTTTGCAACCCGCCCTGACCCCCCCCCCCAAAGGGTAGAAGCAGTGCATAGGAGGCGTGGGCAGACAAAACCTGTTGTTTGTGCTGAAAACACGAAGGCCAACCATTAAAATAATCCGCAGAACAAACTGCCTTCTCTCCCATTTTATTTTGGAACCTCCTACAGGGCGCCACACAACGAACGCAGCATCTATACTGCACACTGGTTAGACTGGACTCAGTTAGCAGTGCAGGAGGGAGGGAGGCTGCCCCCCCACCCCTTCAGGTGATTCTGTCCAGCAACTTTTCTCTCATTCACCTCCCTGGGGCCTTTTCTGCACGTCTCATGCCCAGCTGGAGAGGAAGGAGAAGAGGTTGGTGGGTAGAAGGCCCTCCCTGCTGCTGAATGTCCCCTGCAGGTATTCCTTGCCCAACAGAAGAAGAAGAAAATGGTTGCTTGTGAACAGCAATTCACAGGCACATTTCCAATTGAGACCCACATCACCCACAATCCCCATCTTTTTCTAGATCTAGGTAAATAAGCCCAGATGGACCAGTGGGGAAATAGTAAATGGGCCGACCAAAGTTGGCGCTGCCAGCTAGGGCTAAAGGAACGCATTCTTCCCCTGCTCTGTTCCCTCTGCTGCCTCCTCTGTGCTGAATCCTAGAATGTAAGCTGCGTGGGGCAGAGACCTCTCTTCTTGTTGTCCCTCTGCAAAGGCACGGTGCACATGGATGGAACTAGCTAGCTAAATAAATAGGCAGCTGGTTTAGACCACAGCGCCACGTGGAAAGTGTAGTACAACAATATCCACAGGGTCACATAGATTCCCCCATCTCTGTTCCAGCTTGTGTCTGTCAAGGGCCCTAGGCTTCCCTAGCCCTTAGGGCTTCTTCCCAGACCTCACTCAGGCTGTGCCACAAAGACACTCCTGTCTCTAGGTACTGGAAGAGATGTTAATCCCAGACAAAACGACAACTTTCCCATTCTGCAAACAATCCAGCATCTTTATTCTGCAAGCAAGATAATGGACTGGCAATAATATAGAAAGGGAAATGGAATCTGCCTCATCCATTTAGCTTATTATTGTCTACACTGAGGGCTTCTCAGCACTTAGCTTTTGCCCCGTTCCATCCAGGAGCTGTGGAGCTTTCCCCGTGAAAACCTGCTCTTTAAAGCTGAAATGGAGCCAACATCAATTTGGGTTTTCTGACGTTTGCTCTGATTCAACTTTAAAGAGTAAGTTTTTGCGGGGAAAGCTAGCGAAAAATGGGGGGTGGCACTCAGACACATGGCTTAAAGCACGGACTACGCCTGGAAAGTGCAGATGAAAGGAAAGTAAGGCTCTCCAGGGTTTCAGGCAAGGAACCACCCCAGTCCTACCTGAGGACACCAGGGATTGAACCTGGGACCTTGTGCACGCAAGGCAGAAGCTCTGTCACTGAGCTACAACCCTTGTGTACAACTGGCTTTAGCAGATACCACAACTGACCTTGGCAGTGGTGCCTGGTGGACATTGATGCTGATGGGGTGGCCACTGAAAATAAACACACACGTTTTTTTCTGTGTAAAGGCAGTGGAGCCACGTGGTCTTTTAAGTCAGGGCAAATGTACCTGCACCGTTTATACCGTTCTCATGTGACCACTGGTAAAGTACCGAGCACGTCAGCCATGCATCTTACAGCGAATAGTTGGTGGACTCTTCCACCACCTCAGAAAGTCAACTCTCTTCCAGCCAAAGGTCCAACTTATGGTTCCTCAATAAAAACTGGCCAGACTCCTTCAGGGAAAGTTTGGCCACAGTAACTTCACTGCACCTCCTATTCTCACTTCCATTTTGGACTAGAACGATAGCCATCCCTTCCTCCATAGTCCCTAGGAAGTCAGCTTGTTTTGTGCTCTACATACAGTATCTCCTGGTGGCAGTCTCTGGAGTAAGTCAACTATCACTTTCGTACACCAGGAGATTCTAACACCCTGCTGATTTATATTTTTTTACATTGATAAACCACCTTTTTTCCTCCAGGGAGCTCAAGGCAGCACGAACGGTTCTCTCCCTCATTGTCAAATCCCCACAACAACCCTATGAGGTAGGTTAGGCTGAGAGGCAAGTGGTCGGTGGCCCCAAGGTTCGGCCAGTGAACTTCACGGCTGAGTGAAGGGATTTGAACCCTGGCCTCCCCCACTCACAGCAGATCTGCACTGGTACACGATCTGTTGCTGTGCTGGTGCCTGCATGCTTTCAGGGGAGACGCTATCATTTGGGGCTGCCTCACAACTACGCCCTTCCTAATTTAAGTGCTAAGACAACGCACACCGCAAGCCTCCCTTCTGCTTCCTACTGCGCTGGAGCGGTGGTTTCCGTTGGGCGCAGAGGCAGCCTAACTCAAAGAACACAAAGGGGTGCTGCAATCCTGTGCAGGGTTATTTGGGACTGAGTCCCACTGAGCACCTCAGCCCTTTCCCCTGAAGTAAATGCACAGAGGATTAGGCTGTAAGTAGTGGGTGGGTCAAAGGACTGATAAGGGACAGAAAGGAACCCAATCCTCATCTTTCCATTCACCGCTCCACCTGCAGAACCATCCACTTGCACCCAAAGCCATCTCAAAACAGTGCCCAAACAGCTCTTTAACTCCCCCAAGGTCAAAAGTCAATTTTGGCTGTGTGTTCAAGTGTGCACACACACAAAAATCTCCAGAGACACAAAAATACACATGTCAGCAGAACAGCAAATGCCAATTCCCCATCCCCCCATTTCCTCTTTTTTTAAATAGAAAAATAAATCCATAACTGCTTTTTGAACCTGTGGAAACACAACCAACTTGTTGCCGCCATTGTCCTCAAAACCCACAAGGTCACCTCATTTTGTTGTTACAGATCGAAACCGTTGGCCGCACTTCTGAAAACATAAACCACCTCGATCGGAAGTCTCGGTTGTGCATCTGAATTCCGATTCAGAGAACCAAGCATGTGATCCAAATACAAGGGTCACAATGGACTGACTCCTCTGTAGGTTTGCCGCCTTTTGCTACAGGACTCTGGTAAGCTGAACGGCCACCAGATACTGAAGCATTGTTTAACAGGTGGAATTTCCCCTTCTTCCTCGCTCTCTCTCTCTCTCTCTCTCTCTCTCTCTCTCTCTCTCTCTCTCTGCTGGACACATTTCCCCTCCTAAATTTCTGTGTGTCAGCCTGCCACTGAAGGCACCAGAAGTGATCCAATTAAAACAGGGGGAACCCACGAATTCTCGATTGGAAAAGGAGCAGCTCACCAATATTTGAAATCCAGCCTCTTTAGCAAGCGGGTTGCTGAAAATAATTGGGGAGAGGAACCATCTCTCTGTGTGGGGGTCCCAGCTCATCCAATAGGGGCTTTCCCAGGAAGCAAAGCAGCCCAAACGACTAGGCAACGAAGGGTGGTCTTCAACTCTGAGCAGACGTGTTGAAATTAACAGAGCTAACTTAGTCATGCTCCTTAGTTTTGGTAGGTCTACTCTGAATGAAACAATAGCTGAATCCCACCCTAATGCATCAGTCATGGCTGAAAGGATCTGCTCCATTAGCCACTGCATGCCCATGGTATGGTCCAAAGGTACAAGAGGCAGGTCCAAGTCTGGGCAGTGACTGAATGAGAGAGCATGTGGGAAACACATGCAATGCTGCCTTGGGTTCCACAGTGGAAGAAAGGCAGGAAGTAAGTAAATAAGCAACAACTTCAGACAACGAAGCTATTAAAAACAACAAAGAAGCAGTAACAGCTTTTCTTGGCATAGAAACTCCAGGGCGGGGGAAGGTTCACCTGTTGATTTCTGCCTGCTATGCAGGTGTTGAAAAGCTGCAGGACCTCAATGCATTAAAAAAAAAGGACTGGTAGGTTTACCTAAATGGAGTGCAAACAGCAGCTTCGAGGGGAAGCAACCTCCACCTGAAAACAGCAGAGAGGGGGATTTTTAGGGCCAATCCAGGCGTTTTCCTTCAGATACTGCTGTCCCACTCTTTCTCCTCCAGAGATTCCCTATGCTCTGAAAATCCTAAAAGGAGAGCTGCATCGACATCACAGAGAAGCGCTGGATTTGTTTATCCGGGAGGAGAAAGAGTGGAACAGCAATACTCGGAGGAGAAGGCCACATGGAACTAAAGGGGGCACAAGAGGTTCACAATCCACATTAAGCCTGAGGTATGAAAGAGGGACCCTTAGTTATTCTTTTATTCTATGCTTCAGTGTAATTTCAAGATTCTTGTGCTGCGCAGGCGGTTGGGCTTAATCTTCTCCAGGGAGCACCCCTTCCCACCCCTAAAATTATGATCCTTATAAAAGGGCAAACCTCCCTTTCCCCACAGTCCTGGTTCAGATCCTCACCACCCCTCAAAGAATGCCGAGAAAGAAATATAGAAAACCTGATCATCCGTCTCTCAACATATTGTTTGGCCCTCAACCCTGAAAAGTATGGAACAAAGAGGACTTTTTTTGGTGGGGGGGGTGTACCTTCAGTTCTTGCAGAAACCCAGACTTGGCCCAGAATATTTCCTGTTAATTTTGATACCTTGGAACATCTTGCGCCACGGGGGAATAAAACACACCTTAGGAGTTGTAGTAACATTTCCTTCTTCCAGTCATATTTTCCTCAAACCCACTGCCACTATCCCCAGTTTTTACAAATGGATAGTTTGGGGGGGGGGGAAGGTTGTGGCCTGCCTGAGACCACCCAGCATTCTTCTGTCAAAACTGGGATCTCTCTGTTCCAAGCAGAGATGCGGATCCCTGCTCTCCCACTCTTGGCACCAGTTTAGGTTAGGGAGGGGAGTATTTTGCGGCTTTGAGAAATGCAAGGTTCTTGGGAGGAAACTGCCCCTTGCTTCCTAGCCACCACACCCAATTCCTTTTGCCAATTTGCCAATGCCACCAGTTGAGGACGCCTGGCTTGATGAAACCAGAGGCAATGACAAGGTAAAGGACCTACCTGCTGCATTTCTGCCTGTTGCATCTCTTAAAAGCACAGTATGGGGGGGGGGTGGAAGGGTGGTGGCAGCAAACTGGGTCTTTGGCCCGGATGAAATAAAGCCTAGTTTCGCCCCTGCTTTCGCTTGGATCCTGCTCTCTTCCTAGTTCTTTGGCCTCACTGTGTGCACTGCTTCCTTAGCACAGGCCACACCCTGTCTGTGGGGTTCAAGGCAATTACTTTCCTCCACTCGCACCCCCCCCCTCCCCTGATCAACCACACCATCCTGTTACCTGTGTATTTCTGGCCTGACCATTAAAATGTTGTGATGAATGTGCAAGTCTTTTGAGTTGCTCCGGGTAAGAATAATGTGTGGAGACACTCCAGTGGAGTTTAACCTCTCTCTCTCTCTCTCTCCCCTATACCTGTGCAGAAACAGGTGTGAGGTGCCAGCCCTCCTGGTGCCCCCTCTCTCCTACCCAGGCGCGCATCACCCACCTCTCACCTGCCAGTCTGTGGAAGCGGGGCGTCCAAGTGCCCTCGCTCAGCTTTGCGTGCCGCGGATCCAGACCACGGCACAAGAGCCAGGCACGTCGCGAGGGAACCTGCCTGCCCGCCCGCCTAATGGGCAAGTCGAGGCACGGCCCGGCCAGGCTGCGTGGGCACAGCTCTGAGAAGCGTGCCAGCCTGTGCGCCCCGGCCCTTTCTGCGCTGCTCCTCGCGGAGGCTACTTTATGCAGAGAGGACCAGCGAATTGCCCCCTTCCTTCCTCTCCTGGGAAGGCCGCCGCAGCCAATCAGGGCTCGGGAAAGCCTGGAATCCACCCCCCCCCCGCGCGCGTACACACATACAAAGACACACTCGCCTCCTCCAAACGAACTTCTCCTTTGCTCTCGCAACCGTCGAGTCACTTTCGCTTTTGGTCTTGCTATTGCTAAATCTCTCCCGGGCCGGGCCTGCTGCTTGCTCCGCCTCAAGTGCTACTGGTTTCTCTCACCCATTTCCAGTGCTCACCCTACTCCAGAGTAGGACAGACACTCAGACGCGCGAGCGCAAACACACTCCGTCCCCAAGACGTCTGGCACTTCCTGCAGACCGACCTGTGTCAAAAGTGTCTTGTGCCCAAGTTCTTCTAATACAAAGCAATCCAAGAAGCACCGCGCCGCGCCCCCTACCCCGAAATAATAACTGGAATCGCAAACCATTTGCTAGCTTCTCAACAGGCCCCAAACCAGCTGCTTGTGGTTGTGTGGTGGTTGCCAAGACTAGGGCCTGGGTTCAAATCCACACTCCGCCAGGAAGGTCAATCGGTGGGGCTAGGTTGGGTCTGTTTCTCAACCTAACCTACCACACAGGGTTGTTGTGAATATAAAATAGAGCGGGAGAATAATGAAAGGCACCGTAAAATTGTAATAATTGAAAATGGTAATGGTAAGGTCTGTCGTGCTTTGGTGCAAACCCCAGACAGTTGGTGTCAGAGGATTATGCCTCAGTCTGTCGGTTTGCAATGTTATTTCCCCCTGGATGGGAGTAAGCCCTACTGAACTCAGCAGGACTTCGCTGGAGCCATACACAGGTTCACCGCAGTGTTAGTCACCTTGCCATTCAGTGGGAGTAAGCTGGAGCCAGAGAAAATGATAATAAATGTACAGTGGTACCTCGGGTTAAGAACTTAATTCATTCCAGAGGTCCGTTCTTAACCTGAAACTGTTCTTAACCTGAAGCACCACTTTAGCTAATGGGGCCTCCCGCTGCAGCTGCATGATTTCTGTTCTCATCCTGAAGCAAAGTTCTTAACCTGAGGTACTATCTCTGGGTTAGCGGAGTCTGTAACCTGAAGCGTATGTAACCCGAGGTACCACTGTATTTAAAAGCCTTATTTAAGACATAGTCCTATCCACACACCAGGAAGTACGTCCCACTGAGCAGTGTCTGTTCCTGGGAATGGTAGTTCACCACTTACAGCGCTATGGTTCCCAGCACCCTTAGCAAACTACATTTCCCAGGTTTCTTTGCGGAAAGCCATGTGCTTTAAATGCATGGCAGCCTGTGACTGATTACTCAGTGTGTAAAGTCAAATGGCAAATTCAAGGGCTGGTCTGGCCTGGATATCAGGCTCGGCTGCTTTCATCAAGCTGGTGTTAGCTTATTGGGCTGTGCTTGCCTCAGTTTGTGACCAAGTTCCTAGTGGTGTGTCCCCCCCCCTCCCACTGCCGCCCAGTTTATTATCCCTTTGCTGTTTGGGTTGCCATAGGATCCTGATTCCACACAACGGCTTCCTTATTCCACACCCCTGGGTTTCAGACATCACAGCTGCAGGGAATCAGAGCAGCCACAACAAAACAGAGCTAGCCGCTCTCGCAAACACACCTCCATCCTGAATACAATACAGCAGACCCCAAATAAATTAGCGGAGGGGTGGGGTGGGGGGCTCTGCTTAATTGCAGCTCCTGGTTGTAGGTGTGGGGGGGGGAGAAGAGGCGGAGACGAGAGGCGCCAAAGTGACTTCAGCATCCAGATGAGCCCAGATGGCTTCAAACGATGCCAAGTGGGGAACAGAAGGCCTGCGCGTCCTTCCCACCCTATTAATGTAGAGAAGGAGGGAACCCAAGACCCTCTCCAAGCAGCTTATTGGGATTGGGTTTCACCTGTGGCTCTGACTCAACATGCAGGTGTGCAGGCTACTTCCCCACTCAATCAGAGATTTGTTGTTGGGTTTGTTTTTTTTTAAGCCTACAAGAGGGATTAAACAGCAAACCTGGGAGATGTGTGCCCTCATCATCAACATCAAGTGATACCATGTTATCACTTGAGCCGTTCTCCCTGCGCAAAAAAATCCCACTGGGAAATATTATTCTTGCTTGTGTTCTTCCCAGCTGATTGCCTTACAGGTAGTGATGCCTGAACACCCTGAATGCCCACTTTTATGTACACCGCTTAGAGAGGCAAATTATTAAGTGGCATGTTGTTGTTGTTTAGTCGTTTAGTCGTGTCCGACTCTTCGTGACCCCATGGACCAGAGCACGCCAGGCACTCCTGTATTCCACTGCCTCCCACAATTTGGTCAAACTCGTGCTGGTATCTTCGAGAACACTGTCCAACCCTCTCGTCCTCTGTCGTCCCCTTCTCCTTGTTCCCTCAATCTTTCCCAACATCAGGGTCTTTTCCAGGGAGTCTTCTCTTCTCATGAGGCATGTAGATGTCTTAAAACGAAACAAAACAAACAACACAATAATGATAGGGTTTGAGGACAGTTCCCAAAGTTGCTTCAGCTGATACTACAATTGCGACTGTGTGTGGGTACTAAAACCGTATGTTGCCAAATTAATGTTTCATGTTGTGCCTTCCTTTTTTTAAACTAGGCACTGCTCCCTTTTGAGGCCCTTGTTTCATTATTTATTTCTAAGTACAGCAGTACCTCGGGTTAAGTACTTAATTCGTTCCGGAGGTCCGTACTTAACCTGAAACTGTTCTTAACCTGAAGCACCACTTTAGCTAATGGGGCCTCCCGCTGCTGCATGATTTCTGTTCTCATCCTGAAGCAAAGCTCTTAAGCCGAGGTACTATTTCTGGGTTAGCGGAGTCTGTAACCTGAAGCGTATGTAACCTGAAGTGTATGTAACCCGAGGTACCACTGTATCCTAATAACCATGCCCTTCAGTTTAAAGCAAAACTTCTAGCCGACAGGGTGGCTTCTTTCTGATGCGCTTAAACTACAACTCCCATGATTTCAGACCATAGATCATGTGTGGGACTGATGGGAACTGGAGTCCAACAGCACCTGGAGGGAACCACGTTGGATATATCTGTTCTAGGGGGTCTAACAGCACAGAAAACAATTTCAAAACAGCAACACAAAAATTACAAAAATAATGACTACAAACCAACTGTGCAGTGTATAAAGATAGCAGGAGCCATGTTCAAATCTGAAACAAATGAAAGTTTTTTTCTACGTTAGGCATTCAGTGTGGAACCTGCTATGCTTCATTTACTCATTTTTTTTTACAGGGCATCCGCACATCAGCAATTTCAAGTCATCCTGTAACTCTCCTGTGATTCTTCTGTCTTTTCTTGGACTGTCGTTTTTTAAAAGCACAGAAAAGCAGAGTGATCTCCATAGGTGTAGGTGCCTTTACCATTACTCTCCTGTCTCAGACTGCATAGGGCAGCGACTGGTGGGTAGAAGGAATGACCTGTGGCCCTCCAGATGTTTTGGGACTACAACTCCCATGATCCCTAGCTGACAGGACCAGTGGTCAGGGATGATGGGAACTGTAGTCCCAAAACATTTGGAGAGCTGAGTTTGCCTATACCTGCTCTAGATATTGTTGGACTCCAGCTCCCATCAGCACCAGTCAGCATGACCCCTGGTCAGGGATGATGGGAGTTGGTAGTCCGACAACTTCTGGAGAGCTACAGGTTCCCTACTGCATACGGCTTTAACCAGAACTTCAAATTGTACTTGGATCTTACAGCTGTTTGTGTTTTAATATTACAATTTTTTAAAAAAAAATCCAGCATTTCTGGCAAATCATCGTGGCAGCTGCCTGTGTGTGTGTGTGCATGCAAAGGGCAAGCAGGAAGCATCCCTGGGGTCAAGGAGAGATTGCAGTTGGCCCTCGAACCTTCAGTTTTCTCCCTGTTTTGATCTTCTGGTGCTAGGAACTTCCCCACAAACAGGAGATCACACAGAGGTGGGTTTCAGAGTCAGAATGGACCTAGATTCAGGTGGGAGGAGGAATTGGCTCTGGTGAGGGGCTCTGTTCTTGTCTTCAGGACACATACAACTTCACGGGTTTGAATTTCTCGCCCACCCCTCCCTTTGCTGACACCTGGCACCTCC
Organism: Podarcis gaigeae; assembly: GCF_964106915.1. Classification (NCBI taxonomy): domain Eukaryota; kingdom Metazoa; phylum Chordata; class Lepidosauria; order Squamata; family Lacertidae; genus Podarcis; species Podarcis gaigeae. Next base: position 106,018,030 of record NC_139679.1, read on the forward strand.
CCTGCCCCTCAAAACACACCCTTTGGCACCTGTTTTCCCTCCCCTCCTTCAAATTTGAGCCAGAATGGCTGGAAAACACCGGTCTTTGGGGACATTGGGGTATTTCCACAAGCACCTGCATGTTAATTGGAGACAAGGTGAGATACTGGCACATTTCCCCATCCTGCCCAGTGGCAGATGGGCAGGATCATATTTGCCAAACCACAAGCGAATGGCATCCTTTTGCCACCCTAGGGCTAAGAACAGACTCTGTGTGAGTGTGTGGCTACGTGCGTCTTGCCATTAGTCAAAGGCACCCCGCCAAATATAACCCAAAAGCTGTCAAATTAATAGCCAGAGTTTTGTTTGCTTGTGTGGCAGGTGATTCCATGAAAACATCAAACTTAGAGAGCCATTTTTCATCTTCACATATAGTTAACAGGTTATATATGGAATCATAGAATTGTAGCGTTTTGAGGGATTCAAAAAATCACAGCTAAATGATCTCTGGCAGAATGGCCATCTAACCTTTGTTTAAAGACCTTCAGTGAAAGAGAGTCCACCATCTTTGGAAGTAGTCTGTTCCAATGTCGAATAGCTTGTTAAATTTAATATAATTTTATTTTATTTTTTTATAAATATTTATTAAGGTGTGTTTTTTTTAATAAAAGAAATACATAGTTAATAAACAACATTGCTTATATCATAACAAAATTTCATAACTTGTTTGGACTTCCTCACGTCTCCTGCTCCCACTTACATCGTTAAAAAGTTTTTTTTCAAGCAAATTATCATCTTGTTTACAATCTTATATCCACGCATTTAAGTATAGTCTAGCGATTCTCCGAAAGGTTTATGTTTTCCTTAATCTCACTTATCATCAAATTCCAGTCTAGTTTAGTGGTGGCCAATTGTTTATGATCAAGCATCCTTCTTAACATTCAACCAAATTACAATATTTTTGTAAATAAATGTTAAATTTCTTCCAATCTTCTTCAATCCTTTCTTCTCCCAGGTCTCGGATTCTGCCAGTCATCTCCGCCAATTGCATATAGTCCATCAGCTGCATCTGCCACTCTTCCAGTGTGGGTAGATCTTGTGTTTTCCAATTCTTAGCGATGAGTATCCTTGCTGCCGTTGTTGCATACATAAAAAATGTTCGGTCCTTCTTTAACACCTTCTGGTCGACAATACCCAGGAGGAAAGCCTCTGGTTTCTTAGTGAAGGTAGACTTAAATACCTTTTTCAACTCATTATATATCATTTCCCAGAAGGCCTTCACTTTAGGGCAAGTCCACCAGAGGTGAAAGAATGTTCCTTCATTTCCTTTACATTTCCAACATTTATTATCAGACAAATGGTATATTTTGGCAAGTTTAACTGGGGTCATGTACCATCTGTATATCATTTTCATTACATTTTCCTTCAACGCATTACATGCAGTGAAGTTCAGCCCAGTGGTCCACAACCTTTCCCAGTCCTCAAACATAATGTTATGCCCAATATCCTGTGCCCACTTTATCATAGCAGATTTAACCATTTCGTCTTGTGTGTTCCATTTTAACAGCAAGTTATACATTCTTGATAGTACCTTAGTCTTTGGTTCTAACAATTCTGTTTCCAACTTTGATTTCTCCACCTGGAACCCTAACTTTTTGTCATTTTTAAAAACTTCTTTAATCTGAGCGTAATGTAACCAGTCTCGCACTTTATCCTTCATTTTCTCCAAACTCTGCAATTTCCAATTGTCTCCATCTTTTTCTAATATTTCCCAATATTTTGGCCATTTGGCCTCCATATTGGGTCTTTTTCGGGCCTTAGCTTCCAGAGGGGAAAGCCACCTCGGAGTTTTATTTTCCAATAAGTCTTTGTATTTTGTCCAGACATTAAATACTGCTTTCCTGACAATATGGTTCTTAAAGGCCTTGTTGATCTTAACTTTGTCATACCATAAGTATGCATGCCAACCAAAAGCATTGTTAAAACCTTCCAGATCCAATACATCAGTGTCTTCGAGAAGTAGCCAGTCTTTTAGCCAGCAGAAAGCTGCGGCTTCATAGTACAGCTTTAAGTCTGGCAGGGCAAAGCCCCCTCTTTCTTTCGCATCAGTTAGTATCTTAAACTTAATTCTGGGCTTTTTGCCCTGCCAGACAAATTTAGAAATATCTCTCTGCCACTTCCGGAAGCACTCCGTCTTGTCCACAATTTGCAATGTTTGAAACAAAAACAACATCTTTGGCAATACATTCATCTTAATAGCAGCAATTCGGCCTAACAAAGAAAGCTTCAATTTTGTCCAACTGTCCAAGTCTCTCTTAATTTCAGACCAACATTTTTCATAATTATCCTTAAATAGACTCAGATTTTTTGCTGTTATGTTTAGCCCTAGGTACTTTACTTTTTTTACCATAGTTAATTCTGTTTCTCTCTGAAACCGTTCTGACTCTGTATCTGTCAAGTTTTTCCCCAGCACCTTAGTTTTCTGTTTATTTAGTTTAAATCCCGCCACCCGACCAAAGTCTTGAATCAGTTGTAATACTCTTTTTGTACTAGATTCTGGCTCCTGCAGAGTCAAAACTAGGTCATCTGCAAAAGCTTTAAGTTTATATTGTTTCGCTCCGACCCGAATCCCTTGCACCAACCGGTCCCCTCTTAAATTTAATATAATTTTAAAGATAATTTCCCAAAGTTTCGTGATCTGTTTTTCAAAATGGCATTTTACATGTGAGTAAAACAACCAGAAGCATCACATGCAAGATAACTCAGAACATCTCTATTCCACCCCACCCCCCTAAAATTCAGATAAAGACATCTCCAAGAAAACAGACAATAGGTTAATGACCCTTTATTGTATTGATAGTTCTGCTTTCTCATTTGCTGAACTGACAATTTTATGCTAGGAGCAAGATCAGTTGTGCATGTTACATTGGTCACAAAACACATAATCCACCCAAATAAATGATAAGAAAAATCCTATGTAGTTTAACTTTATTCTCTTCTTTGAGTTTCTTAGCATTAAGAAAATGTGGTTGGACGCTACCCAAAATGTGCTTAACACGCAACATTTATTGTGACCAACGTAACTCCATAATGTGCAGCTTAGATAGGACAAATGTGTTGTCATGTACATCACTTGAACCTCTTTTTAGGATTGTAATAATAATAATAATAATAATAATAATAATAATAATAATAATAACAACAACAACAACAACAACAACAACAACAACAACAACAACAATAATTTTTTATTTATACCCCGTCCTTCCCGGTTCAAAAACCAGGCTCAGGGAGGCTAACAACAAATTTAAAACACTTAACTGTAAAAGCAACATAAAATACAGTATAAAAACATGAATAATAAGCAGAGGATGGGTGGCCATGTGTCATGGATGCTTTAACTGAGATGCCTTCGTTGCCGGGGGTTGGACTAGATGACTCTCGGGGTCCCTTCCAACTCTACGGTTCTGATTCTTCCTGAGAGTTTCATAATTATTACGCCTATTATACCATCAATGTAGGGAATATTAGAAAATTTCACAAAAGAGACGGGTCCCTGCTCCCCAGAAGTTCACAATCTGAAAGGCAAGTCAGACTAAGCTATTTGCTATTGCTTTTAACAGAAACATAATATATGTCTTAATACATTTGGCAGGTACCTTCCTTCGGCTACTCAGTAGACTTCTACTTTGGTATGCTTTAGAAAAGTGTAGAATTTGTATTTCTCCACTAGGCCCAGAGCCGGAATTAGGTTTGATGAGGCCCTAAGCTACTGAAGGTAATGGAGCCCTTTACATGTCCAGCTGTCCTTTGTCAACAACAAATTGTCACTGTTTTTTGTATTGAATACATACTATATGGTAATTTATGGACCTAATAGGTATCTGAAGCCATTTGCTCATGCAGAATGTAGGCACCCTATATACAGAAATGAGCAAACCAGTGATATTTTAGGGAGCAGGCTAGCAGACGGGGCCCATTACTTACATTATAGGAACCTACACAACACAAAACACTGTTGCTGTGTGTAGGATTTATTTTATTTGTTTTTTATATTATATTTTGGAAATGTACATCCAGTGTTTTTTTTTACCCTTTAAATTTGTTGGGGCCCCCCAAGAGAATGGGGCCCTAAGCTGCAGCTTATACGTAAATCTGGCACTGACTAGGCCCCACTTTTTCTTGAAGCATGAGTAGTAGAAACTCCTTCCGGCGTCCTCTCAGATGCATAAGAAACAGATGCATAGGCTGACTTAGGTGGGTTTACATAGAACAGGCAAGAGGAACCTTTCTGACTCTAAGGACCCCTTCCTGATCAGGATCTCCATCACAGACCAAATGTGACAGGTGGCCAACATCCCTTTCGCTCTCATCGGAGGGAAATCAGGCTTATAAGGGAAGAGGGGAAGAAGGCTCCCCATCCCTTTTTAAGCCAGTCCCACGGTAATTCTAAAGTGGGGGTGGGGAGAGACTCCCAAAGACTTTGGTGAGCATTTGGAAGTCTTTTTTTTTTTAAGTGATAGATTTATCTTTATTGTTTTAAAATAGATACATTTATGCCAGGAAAGCAAACAAACCAATAAACAGACATACAATCAAATGAACTATAAATTGACAAACAGACAATAGCAATATATGAAACAACACAATACTTATAACTAACATCATTTGTACTCCCAATGATGTGAACAATTGTAAAACTTATAAAACAAGAAATTAAAATGACTTCCAATTAGTCTCGCTGTACTTCATCTATTGATTATCTTATACCGCACAGTTACATATTTTTTATATAGTTTCTGTTAACTTCCCTACAAACTTTGTTGTTGTTTAGTCGTTTAGTCGTGTCCGACTCTTCGTGACCCCATGGACTAGAGCATGCCAGGCACTCCTGTCTTCCACTGTCTCCCGCAGTTTGGTCAGAATCATGTTTGTAGCTTTGAGAACACTGTCCAACCATCTCATCCTCTGTCGTCCCCTTCTTCTTGTTCCCTACAAACTTATATTTATACAATGCAAGGTTCAGTCTAATTCTCCCAAGAAGTTTCCTTTTATACCGTAATTTTTCAAGTATTCTTTAAAAATTCTCCAATCCTTATAGACTATTTATTTTGTTTGGCTTCTTATCCTTCCTGTTGTCTTTGCTGGCTGCAGGTATTGTACCATTAGGATTTGCCAATCCGCCGTGTTAGGTATTGCTGTATTTTTCCAATTTCTTGCTACTAAGATTCTGGCCGCTGTTATCCCATACATGAACAATGTTCTTTTTGATTTTCCTATTTCTTTTGGCAATATACTTAATAGAAATATTTATGGCCTTTTTTAGAATGTAAATTTGAATATTTTTTTAAGTTCTTCATATATATTATTCCAATATATGCATTTGGAAGTCTTTAGAGACCACAGCAAGACTGGGTTTAAGATCCCCACCTCCCTCCTTATGCTGTAACTTGCTGCAATCTTAAAGCTTCTTAAAGCGGGGAAACTCACCACAGCCTTGAGGAGTCTCCATCTCTAAGATCGCAGCAAGACGGGGCTTAAAAGGGAAGGAGAGAGACTTAGCTGCTTCCTTTTTAGTGTTGAGTTTGGGTGCACCCCAAGAGCTCCCGGAAGCGTTTCCTCTCCCTTCATATGTGAAGGGGGAATGATTCTGCTTAGCACTGGTTCCTGCAGCACCTTGAAGGTTCCTGGCAAACCAGCTGTTTGTCGGGGGGGGGGGGTTTGCAGACTGTTTCTCTTGTAGTATTTCATGTTGCTTTATTGATTTGTGAAGCGCCTCGGGCGTTATTTGGAACGGAAGGCGGCATACAATTGGTTTTAAATAGTGCAAAATAAAACCAGCCGCCTGTCAGCATGGTCATGAGTGACAGGCGTTGGAGCCCAGCGGTAGAATGTCCCTGGGTCTCCTCCTCTATTTTATAGGGATGAAACAGAAAGCTGGTTTTTCTGAGATGCGTCATGCTTTGGCTTGTAATGCAGACTTGAACCCTCAAAGACTAAATAATAGAATCATAGAGATGGAAGGAAGGGAGCTTCCTACATATGTGGTGGTCCTGTGCTAAGGTTAAGGATTTCTGAGACATTATCTACAATGAATTTTAAAAGATACTAAAATATAATTTTAGCAAAAAACCCAGAGGCATTCCTATTAGGGCTAATTGATGAAGAAATTTATAAAAAAAGATGTAAATCTATTTATGTATGCCACAACGGCAGTGAGAATCCTCCTGGCTCAAAGGTGGAAGAAGGAAGAACTCCCTACATTGGAAGACTGGAGAATAGAAATGCTAGAATTTATGGAGTTGGCGAAGCTGAGGGGAGAATTAGGAATTGGCCCGAAGAAAAATATCAAAAGGACTGGAGCAAATTTATTCATTACCTGAAACAAAATTGTACTCATTTAAAAATGTTTGTAGCATTAATGTGAAATGTTTTGTAATGTGAAATTAAGGTGCTGATTTATAAATAAGAATGTGATCTTTTAAGGTGATTATAGGATAAAGAAGTGATTATGGGAATGCGAAAGATATGTTATAGACTACAGGGATGTCAGAAAGAGAGATAGAAGGAAGTCAAAGCTCACTTTGAGCAAATAATATAAGTTGTGAATATGTATACTGAATTAAATGAAATATGGAAAAATTCAATAAAAATTATGTTTTAAAAAAAATCATGGAGATGGAAGGGACCACAAGGCATAGCTGTCAACTTTTCCCTTTTTAAAAGGTAAATTCCGTTCTTCCGAATAGGATTCCTTGCAAGAAAAGGGAAAAGTTGACAGCTATGCCACAAGGGTCATCCAGCCCAACCCCCTGCAAAGCAGGAATCTCAACTAAAGCATCTCAACTAAAAAAACACACAAAAATAAGACACATTTTATGTATGGTAAAGCCGAAACCCCTTACTCAGAGTAAACCCCATGGGCCTTACATCTGCAGAGGAGTGTGCTTTCCGTCTAATAAAGTGACTATCAACAAAGACTGCGGCATCATAGGATCGTAGAGTTGGAAGGGGTCACCAGGGTCATCTAGTCCAACCCGCTGCAATCCCGGAATCTTTTGCCCAACAGGGGTTGCATGATCCCTCCTGTTCATTGACCCTCCCATGTGGAAAGGGAAAAAAATGTGAGCCTGTTATACACTTGTCACCATCTAGTGGTGCTTTTTCTCAGTGCAGTTTTATATCACCGGCTGCGCGCGCTCTCTCTCTCTCCGGCCACCAGGCGACCTCCGGCTCCTCCTCTTCTGGCTCCGCCTGCAAGTTCCGCTGGCGCCGCTCCGGGTCAGGCGCGCGATTTCTTGCTTTGCAAAGGGTGCCGCGATTTGCGCCGCTTCTTCCTCCTCCTCCACGGATGGCTCCGCTTAGGCTGCTCGGGCCAGCCCTGGGCTGGAGGCTCGCTGCTGCAGCAAGGCCCGTTTATCTCAGCAGGTAAGCGAGATCTAC